>NC_133141.1:48771533-49086295 GCF_048418815.1 Hemitrygon akajei
AATCAGATTCTCTGGATAAATCAGACGAAGATGAAGAGACAGACAAAGAAGAGCAACAGGAAGAGGTTGGAGGTGATATTGGAGACAAAAAAATCTTTGGTGCAAATAATGCATGAATTAAAAGCATTAAAAGTAATAAAAAAGATATTAAAAATATGAAGATTGTTTGATAAAATGATGAAAAGAGGACAAAATGGACAAAAAAATTAAAAACTTGGAAGAAACAACGGGAGACACCATTGATAGAGTGAATAAAATGGAAGATAATATTTCTGCCTGGACATCAGAAAGAAAACGGTTGCTGGAAAAAGTGGATGTACTTGAAAATTTTAGCAGACGAAATAATATTAAAATTGTTGGACTTAAAGAAGGTATAGAGGGAGAGGATCCAATAAATTTTTTTCAAAAATGGATTCTGGAAATTTTGGAAATGGAAGAAGCAACCCAGTTAAATGAAATTGAAAGGGCTCACAGAGCCTTAAGATCAAGACCTCAAGTTGATCAAAACCCACAATCAATCTTGATAAAATGCTTAAGTTATCAAGATAAAGAAAAGATCCTGAAGGCGGCTGCCCAACGTGCCAGAAAGAGAAACGGGCCATTGATGATGGAAGGGAAAACAGTTCTTTTCTATCCTGATATAAGTTATGACCTTTTGAAGAGAAAGAAGGAATTTAACCCAGCGAAAAAAGTTCTATGGGAAAAGGGTTATAAATTTATATTGCGCCACCCGGCAACCCTGATAATTTTTTTGGATGACGGAAAAAGAAGATCTTTTACTGATTATCGGGATGTGGAAGAATTTGCACAAGAACTCCCAAATATTTGCTAACCACAGCCAAAGATTTAAAAGTGAAACGGATTAAAGATGAAGACAGGGACAGTGAATGGAGTTGATGGATGTTTAAGTACAGAAGAATATTTAAATATATTCTTAATTATACAGGGGGAGAAAGGTAAAAATTTGAGAAATATTAATTGAGAGTAGTGATATTTTTTCTTCTCTTATATATACTTTTTTATGTTACGGGGGAGCTGGGGGAACTTCGGATCGATTGCTACGGGATTCACGTGTGTAATCATGGCGATTGCCATGACCCGCACAACGGAGGGGGGTAATGTGTTTTTTTAAGTCACAACATTAGTGGGGGGGTATTTTGTTTTTTTTTCTTCATAATCTATTTTTCTTTAATCTTTCTTTCTTTGCCTGGACAATCGGGGGGGAGACACATAGCAACACGGAGGATTTTAAAAAGATTCCCCAAGGTACTACGAAAGTTGAAAAGTTAGGTATTACTATAGACTGGAGTAACCCTGTTAAAAATAATGACTACCGGTAATTTACTGAATTTTTAAAGTTTTAATGTTAATGGGCTTAATGGACCGGTGAAAAGAAAAAGAATTTTAACATACATTAAGAAAATGAAAATAGATATAGCTTTTAGCTGCATTCCATTTGAAAAAATTACTTATAATTTAAGAGATAAATATGAAATAGTTCTGAAAATTTGGCACCCTTATTTACAAAAGATAGGATTAAATATATAGGTGCTCCGAAGATAAAATTATTGGTTATTTGGGGAAAGAAATAAATATATATACTAAAGCTATTATGAACTCCATGGAGCATGTGGGGATCTTCCGATATCCAGGCATTCTTTCTTTCTTTTCTCTTTTTTTTCCTCTTTCTACAGGGATATGTTAGGGGGAAGGGGGAAGGGTTGATAATTTTTTTCCTTCTGTAACCATTTGAAAATTCAATAAAAAATTTTTTTATTAAAAAAAAGTATTTTCTTACTCTTTTTATACTCCTCAAGCATCTTATTTCCTCCCTGTTGCCTATACATGTTATACATTTCTCTCTTCTTTATCAGAGTTCCAATATCCTTCGAGAACCAAGGTTCCTTATTCTTATTCATTTTGCCTTTAACCCTGACAAGAACATACAAACTCTGCACTCTCAAAATTTCTCCTTTGAAGGCCTCCCACTTACCAATCACATCCTTGCCAGAGAACAACCTGTCACAATTTACGCTTTTTAGATCCTTTCTCATTTCTTCAAATTTGGCCTTTTTCCAGTTTAGAACTTCAACCCAAGGACCAGATCTATCTTTAACCATGATCAAATTGAAACTAATGACATTATGATCACTGGAACCAGATTTTTCCCCTACACACACTTCCGTCACCTGCCCTAACTCATTTCCTAACAGGAGATCTAATATTGCATCCTCCCTAGATGGTACATCTATATATTGATTTAGAAAATTTTCCTGAACACATTTCACAAACTCTAACCCATCTGGACCTTTAACAGTATGGGAGTCCCAATTCATGTGTGGAAAATTAAAATCCCCTACAATCACAACTTTCTGTCTCCTGCAGTTGTCTGGTATCTCTCTGCAGATTTGCTCCTCCAATTCTCACTGACTATTGGGTGGTCTATAATACAACCCTATTAATGTGATCATACCTTTCCTGTTTCTCAGCTCCACCCATATGGCCTCAGTAGACAAGCCCTCTAATCTTTCCTGCCGAAGCACTGCTGTAATATTTTCCCTGACTAGCAAAGCCACCCGCCCCCCCCCCCCCCCCCACCATCCTTCGTCCCTCTGCCTCTATCATGTCTGAAACATCGGAACCCTGGAACATTGAGCTGCCAGTCCGGCCCCTCCTGTAGCCAAGTTTCAGTAATGGCTATGATGTCATAATTCCAAGTGTCAATCCAGGCCCTCAGCTCATCTGCCTTTCCCACAGTACTCCTTGCATTGAAATATACACACCTCAGAAGATTGTTACCACCACACACAACCTTACTATTTGTGACTTTGCATGAACTACTAACATCATTTATTTTTACCCCCGTTCCACTATCTACTCTAGCACTCTGGTTCCCATCCCCCTGCAAATCTAGTTTAAACCCTCCCCAATAACACTAGCAAACCTCCCTGCAAGTATATTGGTCCCCTTGTAGTTCAGGTGTAACCCGTCTCTCTTGTACAGGTCCCACCTGCCCCAGAAGAGGTTCCAATGATCTAGAAATCTGAAACCCTGCCCCCTACACCAGTTTCTCAGCCACGTGTTCATCTGCCAGAGCATCCTACTCTTACCCTCACTGGCACATGGCACAGGTAGCAATCCTGAGATTACCACCCTTGAGGTCCTGTTTTCAACTTCCTACCAAGCTCTCTGTACACACTGTTCAGGACCTCCTGACTCTTTCTACCTATGTCATTGGTACCAATGTGTACCACGACATCTATCTGGCTGATCACCCTCCCACTTCAGAATGTTGTGCATGCGATCAGAGACATCCCTGACCATCCGGGAGGCAACAAACCATCCAGGAGTCTCTGTCACAACCACAGAATCTCCTGTCTGTACCCCTGACTATGGAGTCCCCTATCACTACCGCTCTCCTCTTCTTCCTCCCTCCCTTCTGCACTGCAGAACCAGACTCAGTGCCAGAGATCCGGCTGCCGCAGCTTGTCCCAGGTCAGCCATCTCCCCAACAGTATCCAAATCAGTACACCTGTTCTGGAGGGGAATGGCCACAGGGGAACCCTGCACTACCTGCCCTTTCCCCTTCCCTCGCCTGATGGTAACCCAATTACCTGTGCCCTGTTCCTTAGGTGTAACTACCTCCCGGAAGCTACTATCTACAAACTGCTCAGTCTCCTGAATGATCTGGAGGCCATCCAGCTCCAGCTCCAGTTCCCTAACGCAGTTTGTTAGGATCTGCAGCTGAATGCACTTCTTGCAGGTGTCGTTGTCAGGGACACCGGAGGTCTCCTTGACTTTCCACATCCTGCAAGAGGAGCATTCCAACATCCTGCCTGGCATTCTCTCTACTCTAAAAGAACAAAACAAAACTTACTGGAACCTACCCTCGCCTCTGCCTGTTTCTCGCCGAAGCCTGACTGAGCCAAAGCCGTCCCACTCTGACTCAGTCCACTCCAACGATGGCCGCTGTATATGGCGGTCTCCCTTTTAAATCTTGGTGCGCTGCGTCACACGCCTGCGCAGTCTAGCCTCTTTTCCATGATCAGTTAAAGAAAAGAAAAACGACCTTCCCTCCGCGATGCTTCAGTCTTTCACTCTCAGCCTCTTGCTTCGGTTGAAAAGCCATATTCTTCCTGTGTCATTTGACTATCAATTTCCATCAGACTAAATCTAAGTAGGGCGATTGTTTTGGATAGTCCCCCACTCCCTGAGACAGTGTTTAGTGTCAGACCCTAGTTCATCCAAAGTGTCCTGTATATATGATGCACTTGCGCACTGAGACTGCTGGTAAGACTCCAAGCCATCCATTGTCTTTTTTATAGGAGCCACTTTTAACTTTTCATTGTTAGTGAAATCCTAAAGTCGACCCCCATCTGCTCTCTGTCGATGCCCTCCAGCCACCCTGTTCTTAGACTTGATTTTGACATTGGGTACCTAAAGTGCAGAATCCCTTCCTTACATCACTTAATCAAAAATTGTATTTCTATACATTTCAACAATTAAAATATGCCAATAATTATGTTATTTTGTTTATCTACTTTAAGCTTACTGGCAAAGAACATTCCCGTGGTACTGTATATCGTTCTGCTGCTGACAATTGGCATCTCCAGAATATTTATTTTGGCTCACTTTCCACATCAAGTCCTTGCTGGAATAATTACAGGTTAGATCTTTAATTATCATGGGTGAATACAAGTGTCTGTATCGAAAGAGTGCATTGATATTTGTCTTTAATTTTCTCATTTGAAATTCATTCTCAAGGTATGCCTCCTACTGTTATTGTGGTGGCACACCAGCGCGTCTCAGGAGCTGCCGGTGCCGAACAGAATGAGTTGCAGAAGAAGCAGTTAATTAACATCAACACCTCTACCACTGCCAATCCTAAACACAAAGACATTGGCATATCATCCAAGGTTACGAGCAGAACTCTGTATCCGCATGTGCATCAGAACATTTTAGCATTTTAATCCTTAAATTAATTCAAAGAGATGCAAGTTAACATAGCTGCATCAGATAGTTCAAAGATTGGAAAAGATGTTCAATATGAATATTGTGATTACATACAGAACTTAGTACCCAATCCAAGGACTGCTGTACTGCTTTAAGATGTAGATTCTTTGGAGGATTGTACAGAGTTTGTAAGTACACACTTACACCTCCTACTAAAGGGAGTGAAGTGCCAGTAATTTTTCAATTAAAAGTGAAAACTATAATGCCTAGAACTTGGAGGGCACAGTGGCCTGAACTTTGAAGACTGTGGAAGTAGAGAGCTAGTGATCTTTTTTCCAGTCTTCCCCTTTTCCAACATTCTTTGTTGTCATGGATCACTTGGAAGGATCTATGGCAACCAGAGCAGCCAGCCATTGTCAAAAAATTATTTCAAGGAAGAAAATTTTAATCTAACTTGATGCATTTTACAGACTGTTTAAAATAAAGATTAGGGCATCAGATAATTTCAAGGCGGAAGTGAAAATATAATCAACTTTTTAAACATTTAAAAATATTTTGAGCTAATTACAATCTACGTTGAATTATTTTAGGATTAAAACATTTACTATGCAATAATCATGGCATAATGCAGAATTTAAAAACTCAACAAGCATTGTGGGACAAAGTCTAACCTGTACAAGGTTTTGTAATGAATAAAATTGGTAAATATATGAAAAAATTATCATCTCATCTCTTTATTCCAGGGTAGAAGATTACAGCCAGCAGAACTTGTCCAGGGGAATTGAACCACTGACAGCAACTTCAGGATTTCAGTGGTTCAAATCCGAAAGAGGCTGTTGGTCTCATGTGCAATGATGTCATTACTGGTGGTTTTCCAAAATTTGAACCATAGTAAAATGTGCATGATTAATGTCCAAAAATACAGAAATAGAGTACGTAGTACAGTCACTAGGCTTTTTTGCACAGTTATCTCCATTCTGGCTGTTAGCTCTCCATGAGATCTTTAATTTCCAACTGGGTGTGATATATATTAGTTAGATGTGTCTCTCTAAGCCATGAATTTTTAAAACACAGCAAGGGATAATAGCTATGAAAGCATCAGAATCATTTAGACATTGTGATTTAATATGGAGTTAATAAAATATGTAGTGTCACATTTTCAAATGCAAAGTTGGCACAATGAAGAAATTTGTAAGTAAGAATAATCATTTTACAACCTGCTCTGTGGAGCTTGCCACAGAGCAGGTTGTGAGAGGATTATTCTTATCAAGAATGATGTGGGGGAGAAAAGAACTATATTGGTCATGATGAAGGGTTTCGACCCAAAATGTCGACTGTACTCTTTTCCATGGATGCTGCCTGGCCTGCTGAGTTGCTCCAGCATTTTGTGTGTGTTACTATATTGGTTCTGTTCCTTTTACACCAGGAATCTAGATTTAAATCCACTTTAGACTGATAAAATATGTGTTTTCACCTGTTTGGTATCTTCGAGCAATGCTCAAAATGGGAATCCAGTTCCCATTCAATTTTTAAAAATATAAAATAAGAAAACTAATATTCAATCATGGCACAAATATTATTGTACTTTTGATATTTTAAATGTGTTTTGCTCAATCTGCACACCTTGTTTTTATGTGCTGAGTTGCTATATTTGGGGTTTGGTTTTCTTACTGCCCCTTCTTTAGCCAGCTCAGCAGGTAGCAGGAAATAAAGGCAAGACTGCTGATGTGTTCATTTCATTCTTAAACAATGTGCTGTTAAGGAGAGATTGAGTCCCATTTCTCTTTAGAATCCTCCCTGATTTTTCTTGGCCGATGATCATGTGCAGCTGAGGTAAAGTTACCATGTGCTTCAATATCTATGTGATGCTATGGAGACTGATCCATGGTTACCTTTGTTGTCACGTTTTCTTGAGGTGTAGTATGACACTTTAGTCATACTGTTGATACCCCCAGGGTAAAATAGAACATGTATCACATCAGAATTTTAGTGGTAGATGTTTAACATGTCATTGTGATTTAACTGTTCAACCAACTATTTAAAGATTATCTTGATGTAAAAGCTTAAAAGAAGGCAAATATTCTGTGAGCATTGATGTAAATAGTCATTAAAATTTCAATTTGGATTTTAGGTGCTGTACTTGGTTTACTGCTAGGCCAACGTATACCCGAGAATTTGAAATTAATTCAATACGTTGTGACCTCAGTCGTATTGCTGCTCAGTGCTGCGTGCCTGTACTGGGGACTGCATTACCTTGGAGTCGATGTTGCCTGGTAAGTACAGAATTTTTTACACGTTGTCATTCTGGCCATTATTGCTTGTGTGAAGTTTTATTTTGGAAAATGCCTGTGTGTTTTATGTGGCAAACTTTTTTAAGAGAAAGTAAGTACAATTAGGGAAGAGATGAAACACACTGGTTTCCTCGGCTGCATAAGCCTAGGGAAGACAATCTCCGGCCCTGTCAAACGTGTGAGATTGAGGCACGAGACCTCCCCCCCCCCCACAAGCCCCGGTTTGTGTGGATGCTGTGTAATCGCTACCCTGTTACAAATTAATGCTACGAAATAACAGACAGTACACTGCATACGATTAAAGGGATTATATTTACGAATCTTAACTAAAGGGTTAGTAAAGAATAACAAAAAGAAAAGGGCCCATTCTAATTAAATAGTGAAATGTGCACAAGTTGGAGCTCATTTTGAACTTCTCTGTCACTCACACACTGGGCCCTCGGTCAACGTGAAAGCACGTACCACTTTCTGAACGTCGCTCGCAATCCATCTCGAACAAACGGGTCTCCCACTGAATCGTACCCTACGACCAGTTTTCCCCAGCATCTTCTCTCTTCATCTCCTCTCGAACAAAAGCCCAAGACCAACCTTATTGTCCCTCACTAAGAAAACCTCCCCCTAATCAGATGGCACACATTCCACATCAGCCCTTACCATCAACAGTTACCCAAACAGGCTGGAAGCAGAACAGACTGTTCTTACAGAACCGCTAAATGAAATTCCTACAGCATAACAGTAAAGATGTGAACCAGGGCATTACAAGGGGAAAAAAACATAGATTTTAGGGAGAAGAAAATTCTTCTGCCCAATGATTGTAGTTAGAAGGTAGAGGTGAGAAATACAGCATAAAAACAGACCCTTCAGCTCACCAATCCCTGTTGACCATCAAACAATGATCCCCCCCCAACTCATTTTATTCACTCCACATTCCAACCTGTCGTTCCCAGATTCTACCATCTGCCCGCCAGAGGCAGTTTACAGTGGTCAGTTCACCTACCAATCCACACATACTTGGGACATGGGAGGAAGCCAAAGCACCTAGAGAAAATCCCCACATTTTTATGCACACAAACTCCACACAGACAGCATGAAGATCAGCATTGAACGCAGGAAGCTGGATCTGTGAGGCAGCATTTCTACTAACTACACCATGTTCTACTCTCATGAAGAAAGTAAAATGCACATTTCTTCAATAGAACCAGCTCTGAAATTACTTTTTTTTAAAAGGGTATGGTATAGTTTTGTTGAAGGGACCTTTGCTGCTAAATACTAAAAGATGTGGTGTTCAAACAAAGCTAAAAGAAACCCTTCTGGAACATCTTCCCCAATTAGTAGCTAAACATGCTATATAACAGTAGCACTGCCTTTTACTTGGCTTGCAAACTTAGTTCCATGGAAGCCAATGAAAATGAATTTTGGAAGTTGAGGGAAAATTCTCGACAAGGATTACAATTTCTTACTTTTTTCCCCCCTACCTCATACATAATGCAGTAGTTTGAATATTGGCTAAATGTATTAACACCATAGTAGGTCAGAAGTTGCAGCCAAAAGTCAAGAGGTTATGTTGTAACTTTATAGAACTCTGGTGAGACTGCATCTGGAATATTGCGTACAGTTCTGGTCACCTCACTATAAGGGAGGATGCTGAGGCTTTGGAGGGGGACAGAAGAGGTTTACCAGGATGTTGCCTGGTTTAGAGGGCTTGTGCTGCCTTAAGAGGTTGGATTGTTTTCTTTGGAACGGTAGAGGCACAGGGGAGATTGATAGAGGTTTATAAGATTACAAGAGGCATAGATAACGTAGACAGGAGAGATCTTTTTCCCAGGGCAGAAATGGCTAATACCTGAGGGCATGCATTGAAGGTGAGAGAGGGTAGGTTCAAGGGGGATGTGAGGGGTAAGTTTTTTTACACAGAGAGTCGTGGATGCCTGGAATCCACTGCCTGGTATGGTGGTAGAGGCAAATACATTAGAGGCTTTTAAGAAACATTTAGATAGGCACATGGATGTGAGGAAGATGGAGGGATATGGACATGGTGTAGGTAGGAGGGATTAGTTTTTCTTGGGGAGTGGTTGGTTTACTTTTTAGCTGGTTTGGCATGAAATTATGTGTTGAAGGGTCTGTTCCTGTGCTAAATTGTTCTATGTTCTATTTGTCAGCAACAGAGAAATGTGAGAAGGACAAAATAAATAGAGACACTCAAAAAAAGAGGGGGTAGGGGGAAGACAATGTTATAAATCAACATTGAAACAATGCAGCAAAGAAAGGCTTCAGCACACTTGACTTGCTATTGCATAGATACTCCAGACAATGGCAGTGGTATTCTATGTATGCCTGGATACAATTTCTGGGGCTTTGTCCATGGCTTCCTGCTTCCCCAGCTCCTCCTCCAACCACCCCGTGTTTCAGTGAGATCCTCTTTCTCAGAAATTTCCTTCTCTATTCACCTCAGTCCAGTAGTGACTGTGCACCCCACATCCCAAAACACACAATCTTCCCAGAAGACCCCATTCACTGATTATCACCCATCCCAATCCTCCACTGAAACCTACCAAATATTGAAATATCTAGATAGCATGGACATGGAGAAGATGTTTCCAAAAGTGGGTTAGTATGTCCTAGAGGGTACAGAGGGCACATCCTCAGAATACAAGGATGTCCCTTTAGAACAGGACGTATTTCATTAGCCAGAGGGTGGTGAATCTATGGAATTCATTGCCATAAATGGTTCAAATTCAAGTTTCAAGTTTAATTATCATTTGACCATACACATGAATACAGCCAAACAAAACAGCATGGAGGCCAAATCATTGGGTATATATAAAGTGGATATTGATAGGTTCTTGATTAGTAAGGAAATCAAATCTTACAGGGAGAAGGCAGGACAATGGGGTTGAGGGGGATAATGAATCAGCGAGGATTGAATGGCAGAGCAGACTTGATTGGTCAAATAGCCTAATTCTGCTCCTATGTCTTATGATCTTATGGTCTAAAATCCGCACCTCCAGACAAGCACCAACAACCAATACCACTTCCCGCTGCTCACCGCCCACTCCAACAACTGATTTCCTCTCATCTACACCTTGCCACAATCTCCAGCAGCCGACTCTGAATGTACTTCCATCGGTCCATTTCCTTTACCAGTCACAACCTCCCAGCTCTCTAATCCCTATCCTTACCCCACTTCTCCCCAGCCCCAAGTTGATCTTCACTGTGGTAAGGCTTTTGATGAGGTTCCGCATAGACTTGTGCAGATGATTTGGGCATAAGTGATCAGAGGCATGTTAGAAAACTGGATCTATAATTGGCTTTGTCATAGAATGAGGGTAGTGATGGATAGATGTTTTACTGACTGGAGATCAAGAGGTGTACTAAAGGGATTGGGATTATGACCATTGTTGTTTGTAATAGACATAAATGACCAGGATGAGAATGTAGATGGTATGATTAAGAAGTTTGCAGATGACATGAAAATTATTGAAGTCATAGGTTGTGAAGAAGGTGTCTAAGGATACATCAGGAGGCAGATCAGCTGGAAAGTTAGGTGGAGCAATGATGGATGGAATTTAATGAGGTAAACTCTGATGGAATATATAAAGTAAATGGCAGGGACCATAGGAGTGTTGTTGTATAGAGAGACCTTGGAGTAGGAGTCCAGAGCTCACCAAAAATGGCAACATTGGCAGACAGTTTACTGAAAAAATCATTTGGTATGATTGCCTTCATAGGATGAGAGACTGAGTGTAAGAATTTGGATGTCATATTGCATGTTACAAAATATTGGTAAGACCACACTTAAGAATTGTGCACAGTTCTGGTCGCCACACTATTGGGAGGATGTGGTTCCAATAGAGTGAGTGCAGAAGACAATTACCAGGATATTGCTTGGAATGGAGGGGTGTAAGGAGATATTGGATAGGGTTATTCTTACTTAAGTAACATTATGGTGATTGATACCTTGTCTGAGGTTCTTGGGGAGAGGAGGCTGGTAGTGGAGGGGGGGGATCTATTTGGGAATTTTGGTGTAGATAGAGTTCAAAGCTTCAGAGGGGAAGGAATCTAGAGATTTAAGAAGGATTGGATTTCTGTGCCTGGTGGTTGTCCAACATTGGAGCCTGGTGAATGCTCTCTGGCTAACAAATAGATCAGATATGCTTAAAATTAAAGGGGTCCTACTAGAGCTGGCTTATTGGAGCTCAGCTCTGAATGCTGTGGGAGGTCTCCTTTAAATTGGCAGGCAAACCTTAGAACAACATGTTCTAATAGTTCTGACAAAAGAGCACTTTATGGGAAATAACATCTTCATATGTGCAACTAGCGCATACAATGAATGGGACTACGTGGTCAAATTTCCAAAATGAGGTGATTCAATGTGGTCGCAACCACATTTCAGTCTGGAAATAAATGATTTTAACATGTGTGCTGCTGAACCAAAGAGCACACCAGAAATTCAGCACAAAGGTGTGACAAAACACAAAACATGGGTGGCGGGGGGGGGGGGGGGGGGAGTGGACGGGAAGCTTTGTAGGATGAAAGTGTATACAAACTGAGAATTAAGAGCATGACTAATGTAAGACATCTCACCTTGATGCTGCTTCATAATGTTATGTATCAATCTTTTAATCAGTACAATCAGAGCAATTTTAGTTAATTATTTTCATGCCAGACTCATATAGGTACCGTAGTTTGTTAATTTTAGATGGGCATTATCATTTCAGAATGAATCTGAAATTGACTTTGCAATCAACAGGTGAAATGAGCCTGGAAAATGTTGTGAATGGTTTTGTAACTGCAGTAAAGTGTTTATTTAGTTTTCAGCTTTCAGTTGGGCAGGCTTTCAGATCTTTTTTAAATTCATTGCACATAAATGTTTCAAATGCATTTGGCCAGTAAAAGAATTAAGCCTTCAGGATTTGAACAACTGCAGACACACAACGATGTTTTTTGTTTAGTTTTTTTTTTCGGCAGCAGGTCAAGTAATTGCTCAATAAACTGATTATTTTCATATTGCTAAGAGATGAATTGAAGCCAGACTAGTTAATTAATTAAATTATAACAGCAGCCCTTATGGAAATTTCTCATCCAAGAAATTCTTCACTGCAATTTTGATTCAAAGAATTCCACTTTATCCAGAAAATGGCAAGAATGAGACTGGAGCAGGGAAGCGGCATCCTGTGTATGTTAACTCAAAAGTATATATTAACTCAAAATTATTTCCTTTTTGCTCATAAAAGCATTCAGAAAATCTGTTGATTTTCTCTGAGTTCTTTTCTAGCTCCCTAAGTTGTTTCAGTAATTATTAAATAAATGAAGGCTATTGAATAATTTAGCTTGGAGGTATGTTGATTACCTTTTACTAATAATCATTTGAGGAATATCCCTCAATTTACATCATTATTTTCCAATTAGGCTTGTGTTTTAAAAAAAACACAGCAGGCCAATTCAGCCCATCGGGTCCATGCTGGCTCTCAACTGAGCAATCCTGTAAGAATGTTTTCCCTGTCCTTATTTCCCTGTAACAAGCTCTTTTTCACATAAGCCCATCAGTGTACAGTGTATTATTCTTTTTTGCCATTCACCTCAGTCCAGGGTAATTTACAGTGGCCATTTAATCTTTGTTGTTGGAAGAAAATGGATCACCCAGAGAGAAAACCCACAAGGTCATGCTGAGTGCATGTGAACTTCACGCTGTCAGTAGTCGAAGTCAGGCTTCAGCCTAGTTCTCTGCAATGCAAGCAGACTCTGTGTCATCCTGTAATCTCACACACTGAGCTCTTTATTTAGAATGGAATTAATACCAGGTACTTTCCTCTGCAGGAAGAAAGACTTCAAATGAAAAATTACTTCACTCCTTCGATTTTCAAGGGTTTACCTTTATGATTTTGAAGTACTTTAGATTGATTTTTTTTTGTTGCAGCCTCTGAATTTACTATACCCAGCAAACATATGCCCAGTGATTTTTGTTCCCTTCATTATTTTGTTGTTAACAACAGCTATTTTCTTTGCCAAGCAGGAAGAAAGTGACTATTTTCTTCCTGTGATGAAAATCTTTTCTTTTAACAGTTGATATAGTCAGTGTTTTGGAGCCGAGAAAGTGCTTTGAAGTGTGCAGTTCCACACACAGAAGTGCTTACAAAGCACTGTTTTGCAACACAATTTGAAATTCTTATCATATGGTTTTATGCCAATCTGATCAGAGCTTTCAAGCAGGGAGAAGTAATGGTTAGTCTGATATTCTTTTACACAAATATTCAATGTTGCATTGTTGCAGAGCCAATATTTAATGTCAGCATGTCAACTCTTCAGGCTTTTCCCACAGTCTGCAGGAATTAATCTTCTGAACATTGTTCTAAGCAACCAGGCTTTAAAAAAAGTGGATTCTAAAATAGGTATTTTTCTCCTTTCTTTTGTACATGTGGGAGGAATAGCTATTGAAGCACATAATGAAAACTCCAATAAAAACGTTGCCTTAACTCTGGTTGCAAATTAAAGTATGTAAGAATTTTATTATGTTTAAAGGTGCATGCTCATTTGAAACTAATTCAGTCTTGGATGTTCTAGGACACTTTCGCTTGCTACCAAGTGGTGTGCCAATCCTGAATGGATCCGACTGGACACTAGGCCATTTTCCTCACTAAGCAGGGATGCAGGGGCAATCCTCGGACTTGGCATTGGACTCTCCTCACCGTTGTATGCCAGTACATTGGGATGGAAGATGACATGGAAGATGAAAGTAGTCTGCATTGTTCTCTGTGAGCTCATCATTGAGATAATGGATCAAGTCCCAATACCAACATACTCCACTATCTTGTTTTATGTTCTGTTTTACCTGAAGAATGCATTTGTTCCCATTCTGGTGACTGCCATTATGCCCTGGCTGGTTCATTCCATTTTTCAAATTCAGCCAACTAAGAAACAACAGTAACACCAAAACAAAAAATTAAATGCTTTTTGCCTTCCCCTGATGCACTATTAATACTAATATACGCCACCCAAGACCACCTCAATATTGTGTGCTCATCTGAATCAAAGCTGTGAGACTTTTGAGAGTTTGCTATACTGTTTAGTGATATGCACTGCAGATGTGTCTAACTTCTAGCCCTTGTTCCCACAGCTCTAAGTTTCCATAACCAGAGAGGCAACTACCTGACTACTACCCTTCATATATGATGTCAACTTAGTTAACTAAGGCATACAGTACTGTACAAGTCTTAGGTGTGTCTGGTGCAGGTGCTGATACACCCAGCCTTGAGACACCAGGCAAGGTGTCATTTGATTCTAGACAATTGATTTATTGATCATTACAGAATGTCTCTCTGGTGTTTCCCACTCCCTCCCCTCTCCCTTCCCCTTTTTCCAACCATGATTCCCCTCTTGCTGCCCCCTTTCCATGCTTAGACCACAATGGAGACCCATAATCAGAATCAGGTTTATCATCACTCGCATATGTCATGAAATTCTTTTTTTTTGAATGGCAGCAGTACCGTGCAATACATAATATTACTACAGTACTGTGCAAAAGCCTTGGGTACCCTAGTTATATACATATGCCCAAAACTTGTACAGTCTGTAGGTCAGTTTTGGTCCTTCCATTGCTCAAGTGCATTGTTGACCTTCTCCTCCTTCTGCTAATTATTTCCAACTTCCCTGTTCTGCTGACTTTTCTGCCCATGTTTCTGGCTGTTCCTCCTAGTCCCTCTATAACTTGATCTCACTTTATCAAGTCAGAAAACAGGCATTTCAGCCCAACTCACAGTGTCTCTCTGAGAATAATCTTATTTGCATTACATACAATAGCCACTTCATTAGGTACAGGAGTGAACCCGGTGTGGTCATCTGCTGCTGTAGCCTATCCACCTGACGTGTTGTGCATTCAGAGATGCTCTTCACACCACTGTTGTAATGTGTGGTTATTCGAGTTACTGTCACCTTCCTGTCAGCTTGAACCAGTCTGGCCATTCTCCTCTGACCTCTCTCATTGCCTCTACAACCTCCTCTGGTAGCTCATTCCAACAATCCACCACCCTCTGTGTTTTAAAAAATTTCCCCTTTAGTTTTCCTTTTAATTATTTCCCCTGTCACCTTAAATGTATAGCCTCTAGATTAGACTCTCCTAGACTGGGGGAAAAAAAGACCATGCTCCTCATGATTTTATATACCTTTATTAAGTCACCCCCTCAGCCTCATACACTCCAGGAGAGAAGAAGGAAAAAACAGCTTATCCAGCCCTCCAGTCCTGGCTGGTAACATCCTCAGGAATCTTTTCTGCATCCTTTGTTATGGCTACCATATAAAATTTAACATTATCTCCTCAATCTAGAGGCAATCATAAGCTTACTTTTAAAATTAAAATGTTAAAATGATACCATTGTCACTTCATCTGAATTTTCCAGGTTCTGTTCATATCTTCAATTTTGTTTGGCGTAAGTTGGATATTGGGCCGGAACAGATAGGTGCAGCAATAGGCTACTTCGCTCCTCAGGTATACTCCATCATTCAGTAAGATCATACTGATCTGATTGGATTTCAGAGCTAGCCAGTGGTAACCCTTCACTCCATTGCTTAACAAGTATTTAATGAATGCTGCCCTAAAATTATTTAAAGGCTCTGCTTCCAGTATGATTCAAACATGGGATTTCCAAAGATCTACAAACATCAGAGGAGAAAAAACACCCATTGTGTCTTAAGATGGATAAGCCTTTTTAAGACAATTCTTTTAAAAGAGTGATCCTAGTTCTAGGTTCTCCCTTGAGGAAGCATCCTCTTTATATCCACCCTGTCAACTACACTCAATTGTTTTTATCAAGTTCCCTCTCATTCTTCTTCATAACAGTTAATGCAAATCTAGCTTATCTAACTTAAGTATAGATCGTTGGAAGAATGAAATTTCCAGCTGTATTCCACTTGAAAAAATTACTTATAATTTAAGAGATAAATATGAAACATTTTTGAAAATTTGGCGCCCTTATTTACAAAAGACAGGATTAAATATATAGGTGCTCCGACGATAAAATAATTGGTTATTTGGGGAAAGAAATAAATATATATACTAAAGTTATTACGAACTCCGTGGAGCATGTGGGGATCTTATGATATCCAGGCACTCTTTCTTTCTATCTTTCTTTTTTTTCCTTTTTCTTTTTTTCTATAGGGATGTTAGGGGGGAGGGGGGAAAGGGTATATATTTTTTATCTTTCTGTAATCACTTGAAAACTCAATAAAAAAAAGTTTTTAAAAAAAAAGAACCTGCTCATTCCAGATGTTATTCTATAAGACATAGGAGCAGAATTAGACCATTTGGCTCATCGAGTCTGCTCTGCCATTCCCTCTCAACCCCATTCTTCTGCCTTTTCTCCATAACTTTTGACGCCCTGACTAATCAAGAACATATTAATCTCTGCTTTAAATATACTTAAACACTTGGCCTTTACAGCCATCCGTGGCAATAAATGCCACAGGTTCCCAAGCATCACACACAAAATAATGGAGAAACTCAGAAGGCCAGGCAGCATCTATGGAAAAGAGTACAGTCGACGTTTCGGACTGAAACCCCACTTTGTCTAGGCCTTTCAATATTTGATGAGTCTCAATGAGATCTCCTCTCATTCTTCTAAATTCTAGTCAGTACAGGCCCAGAGCCATCAAATGCTCCTCATACATTAACCCTTTCATTAAACCTTTGTTAGCCCCTTCGACTAAACCTCTGAATTGCTGCCAAAGCATTAACATCCATACTTAAATAAGGAAACTCAAAAAACAATTTTGTTCAATGTATTATAGATGTGATCACACCAGTCCTCCCCACATTTGTGTTCAGTTCCCTTACCTATAAACAATAATATAATTTCCAAATAATTTGCTGTATCTGCCTATCTGTTGTTTTGTTGATCATGCCCTAAGATACTTGGGTTCTTCTGCATTTAAAGTCTCCCATTGTTAAAATAAATGTCTTTTTTTGTATTTTCCTGGTCAAAATGGGCAACTTCATATTTTCTCTCGTAATCCATTTACCAGCTTTTTGTGCACTGAACCTGTCTATATCTCTTTTGTCCTCTTCACGACTTGTATTCCTACATACCATTATATAATTGGCAAACTTAACAGTCACATCTTAAACTCTGGAAGGAATGGTAGTAGCACACCACTTGATATCTCTTGGAAGTATAGTACATTCACCGGTATCCATAGAACATGTTGCTCTCTAAAGAACTCAAATAAATTGGTCAAACACAATTTCCTATTCACAAAACCATGTAGATTTTACCTAATGACCTTGAATTTTTCTAAGTTTCCCTGTGATAGATATTAAATAGACTGGCCAGTAAAGTCCTGTTTTCCATCTTCCTTTCTGAATTAAAATTGCTTGTGCTAGTTTCCAAAGTATCATTCAGTCATTGAAAATGCTAGTAAGGTTAAATATTGGTGATCATTGTATTTTTAGATGCTATTACTGTATCAAAGTCCTCTTTTATGTTTGTAGGACTTCTTTCCCAATGACTGATATACCTATTTTATTTATTTTAGGTGTTATTAATAGACAATAATGGAGTTTATTCGCTGCTTATTGTTATTTTCTCTTAATTCTGCTTGCAAAACTAATAGTTGCAGGAAATTAAAAACAACTTAAAAAGAAAATGATTACATTAATTTTGACGTGATAAATCCACTAATATGAAATTAGATAGCATATTTCCTTTTTTAAAAATAGCTAACCACATAAAATATGATTTTATTGCCAGCAGACCATACGAGCAATTATTTCTGGGTGAAATAACACCAAATGTGAAATAGGAATTTTTTTTAAGCCAGAGGGTGGTGAATCTGTGGAGTTCCTTGTCATCGACAGCTGTGGAGGCCAAGTCATTGGGTATATTAAAAACAGAGGTTCTTGAATATAAAGGGTGTCAAAGGTTACAGGGAAAAGGCAGGAAAATGACGTTGAAAGGTATAATAAATCAGGTATGACTGAATGGCGGAGCAGTCACAATGAGCTGAATGGCCTAATTTTGCTCCTATGCCTAATGGACTGGGTACTTCCAAATGTCATCCACAATAAGGCACTTAACCTTTTTCCCCAGAGACAGGTGTGACATCACTGTTTGTGTAGTGTATGTCCAAACACATTGGAACTTAAAGCTCCACACTATGACTGTCATGAAGTAGTCTCAGTAGAACTGGGAGCAAATCAGACTATAGGAGAATTCTAAAGTCTATGCGAACAACGAGTGCAGCATTTACCTTGAAGATACCCACTCATTGCAGCATGCCATCATTAGAGGTATTGTTATGGCAATAAATGGCTACTTTTCAGAGCAAGAGGCACAGATGTGCCCATTTGTGAAGAGTTTATACATGCAGAGTTTAAGAAGAGTCACATCCTACCTGTATCCCTCTGATGAACAATACATTTGTAGGCTCCAATATTCCAGCACTGTCATTGAGATACATGACTTTAGAAAGACATTCTGTCACACTCTCCCATCCAGACTGCTCCCTGTAAGGAGCTCAAGATTACTTTGAATCTTACCTACCTCACTACGGGATCTTATCAAGCAGCCACAGCAAATCTTTGCCTTGTTTCCTAATTTGCTACATCAGTATTCCTAAAGAAATAATTTTGTCAACTATTAATTTCAACTGGGATTTTGGAGCACAGCACAGGCCCTTTGGGCACAATGTTGTGCTGTCCTTTTAAACAACTCAGCTATCAATTTAGTCCTACCTTTCCAATAGCTTTTTCTTCAATTCATGTGCCTATCTAAGAATTAATTAAATGTCCCTAATGTATCTGCCTGTACCACCACCCCGGCATCCCATGCACTTGTCACTCTCTGGGTAAAGAACTTAAAGGGAAGGCCTCAATGGAACCATGTACCCCAAATGCTGCCATTAACATGGAGCACCAAATATCAGTCATGGGAGCCCAGGTCACACAAAATATCACTCACACCCAGCTTTGCAGGTACACTGCAATGAGCAGAACACAAAACCATAAAATGCTGGAAACACTCAACAGGTCCAGCAGCATCTGTGGAAAGAGAAACCCGTTTCAGGTTCAGGCTTTTTGTAGAACTGATTTTCATACATAATGAATTGCTTCTCTGGTTACTTAAATAGCCTGTGTTGTTGTGGATATTGAGTGGCACTTGGCTTAACAATGCAGGACCTCTACAATAAAAAACTGAGGATTCCCGCTCCCTCATTTATTTTATTTAGAAATACAGCACCGTAACAGGGCCCAATTACACCCATGTGACCAATCAACCTACTACCCTGTACATCATTGGAACGTGGGAGGAAAACCACACAGTCACAGGGAGAACATACAAACTCCTTACAGGCAGCAGCAGGAATTGAACCTGGGTCGCTTGTGCTATAGTGGCATTACGCTAACCATTTGATTACCATGCCATCCATATCTAAGCAATGACAGCCTGACATATCTTGTGAGGATATGAAATTTCTTTCCTGCATCATCCCTGGTGGAGACTATAGCTGCTCCTACTAGGCTCTTCTTACATAGGTGTCCTGATCTCCTTGCCACACAGGATTACCCTCCTGGCAAAACCCTCATTGACTATGACATTGTCCCTTGAAGTGAAAGTGGGAGTGTCTCTCTCACCCGCGTTATTGTGATCTCTATGGCAACCTGATATGCTACTGTTGTGTGGCTCTCATAGATACTGTAAAATTGAGGGGTAATCCCCATTTTATATTTCTGTACAGCTGGGATAAACTGAAGGATCAGGTAAGAATCATGCAAATCTCAATTTAGTGTTTGTTTCTGCTTGTAAACCCCTAATTTTGCTTCAAAATGTATCTTGGACAGTTTCACAATTGTTGCAATGGATAGGTTTAGCGCAAGAAGTGTTTTAGCACACCAAAATCGATGGAATCTAATTTTGAGGCAGATACATGCAAAGACCATAAGACATAGGAGCAGAATTAAGCCATCCAGCCTGTCGTGCCTGCTCCGCCGAATACAAAAGTGTTCATCCTCCTGTGACATTTCTTTAAAGTTCCTACAAACATACAGTATAGAGTTAGTTAGCCTGAACAGATTTGCAATGGAAAATTAAATATGCTATTCCTACAAATAAAAGGCCAGGGTACATTGGCCACAGACCAGATGCAAATCCAAACTCTGCAATAAAATTGTGCAGACACAGCATATGTTGAATAAATAGCAGTGCTGTAATGGAAGCAAAAAGTCAAGTCAAGTCACTTTTTATTGTCATTTCGACCATAACTGCTGGTACGGTACACAGTAAAAACGAGATAACGTTTTTCAGGATCATGGTGCTACATGAAACAGTACAAAAACTACACTGAACTACGTAAAACAACACAAAAAAAACTACACTAAAGACCTACCCAGGACTGCATGAAGTGCACAAAACAGTGCAATAAACAAAACAATAGGCACAGTAGAGGGCAGTAAGGTGTCAGCCCAGGCTCTGGGTATTGAGGAGTCTGATAGCTTGGGGGAAGAAACTGTTACATAGTCTGGTCGTGAGAGCCCGAATGCTTTATTACATTTAAAATTTTTTTTTTTATTTTATTTACTACAATAAAGACCATTACAAAGTCTTTATTACATAAGACATAGAATATGCCAATACAGCACAGGAACAGACCCTTTAGCCCATGATGTTTGTGTCAAGCAGGATATCAAATTAAACTAATTCTCATCTGTCTGTACACAATCCATATCCCCCATTCCCTGCATATTCATGCATCTATCTAAAAGCCTCTTAAATGGCACTATCTGGCAGCCTGTTCCAAGCAGCTATCACACTTTGTGTAAAAAAAAAATACCATGCACATCTTCCTTAAACTTCCCCCATTGCATTTTAAATGCAAGTCCTCTAGTTCATGAGACTACTACCCTGAAAAAAGAATTTGACTGTCGATGGCTTTCATAATTTTATAAACCTCTAACTGGTTTTAGTATTTCATGTACCTTATATTGACAGGTTTGGTTAACCTTGCCAGTGATTATTGTTTTAGTCTGCAGGTCAGAACAGTTAAATTGCATTCAGTATTGACTAAATAAGGAGGTTTTACTGCATTCTACAAGAGATAAGTGTGTATCATTATGTTTCTGTATCACTGGAAGATTGCGCTGATGTGAATTACAAATTGTTATGTCAATTCTATGGAAACAAAATACTTGGAAATATCATTTAAAATTGCCACTCTATTGTGGCTGTATTTTATTGATGTAGAGTGTTCTATAGGCATTTCAAAGAGTAATGTTTTTTAATCAATTATATTCCCTGTTGTGGTCTCTTGGTGAGATGCGATTCCACGTAAAGTAAAAAGAAAATGAAGATCAGAAGCCTTGGTGATTAGTGTTAGTGCAAACACCTTGATTAATGAAACATGTATCATGGTGTAATAGTTATTTTATACTCTCTTTTAGGTCCCAGAAAATGAAAGCTGGTGCTACCTAGTGATGAGAAGCATTGCGACTGGTTATTAAATCTATTCATACTATCCTTTGGTCTTAACAGTCACATACGGTACTTACAGATGCTGATTGCGACATTTCAATGGTAAATTCGACCATCTTAATTAACTAATCAGAAATAGCTGTTCAGATCCAGCCAGTCAGGATTAAGCATTAAGCCCCACCCATGCCCTGCTCACTCGTGAGGGTATATAAGGAGGTGTCTGTAAGGGAATTTGTCCTTTTAACCAACTTGTGCTTGAGGAAGATGGTTCAGTTTACCATTGAAATGTTGCAATCAGTATTTGTAAGTGTGTGACTGTTAAGGCTAAAGTTAGATAGAGGTTAGAGATAGAGTTTGGATAGAGGTTAGAATGAGTTACAAGACAGTAATGGAGTGGGCTGAACTGGCTTCCCCATTCAAGCAAGGCCTGGGCTTATGTGGTACTCCAGCAACTCTTGGACATATTGTTCATACAACAGCCGATCCCTTAATGTCCTGTCAGTCATACCAGGCAAAGGGTCAAAGACTCTACAGACTCGGTGACAATTCTGGGCCTATGTTTAAATAATTTAAATCATTTTATTTTAACATTAATTTGTATGTTTTAATAAAAAAATAAATATTTTGCTGTAAGAATATCTGCAAAGTATTTGCCTACATTTTACATATCCCTCAATTTCAGAAATATTTAAAAAAGGCTTTTATAAAGTTCCCAGCTTTGATGGGAGATGAAGCTCCACCCACAGACTTGTTTCCTATCAAAGGAAACCACCTACTCACTATTGAGGCCTCGTTGCATAACTACAAGGTGCAGAAGGTCAGCAAGATCACCTCTCCCCATCTGGGTCAGGTGCTGTAGGTGGGGATATGCTGAGTGATCTCAGATGGTGGATTAGATTCTGAATTATCACAGCAAGTTCAACCATTTAAAGTATATATAATCAAACCTTTGGTTATATTCTATTCATGAATAACACTTCAAAGTTCAAAGTAAACTTATTATCAAAGTTATATAGGTCATCGTATACTACCCTGAGATTCATTTTCTTGCAGGCATTCACAAAGAAATACAATAGAATCAATGAGGAAATGCACATAACAAGGACGGACAAACAACCAATGTGCAAAAGACAACAAACTGTGCAAATACAAAAAGAGGAAAGAAACTAAATAATAATAAATAAATGAACAATTTGTTGAGAACATGAGTCGTAGAGTCCTTGAAAGTGAGTCCATAGGTTATGATAACAGTTCAGTGTTGGGTTGAGTGAAGTTGAATCCTCTGGCTCAAGAGCCTGATGGTTGAGGATAAATAACTGTTCTTGAATTTGGTGGTGTGGGACTGAAGGCTACTGTACCTCCTTCCTGATAGTAGCAGTGAGAAGAGTATGTTCCTGGCTGTAAGTGTTAATACGTAAAGCATTTTGTCCAACTGCACACCATTTTGAAATATTTGGTTGCAAGTCTTCACAAAAAAATAACAACATTGGTTCCAATTAACAAATCATGTGAATTCATATTTGCAATATCTTGTACATGCTCAATAATTACACAATATAAAATGGTGAGAAAACATCACACGAGGAAAACAAATTTTATTTATCAACATATTCTTCAAAGGTTTCCTCATATTGCAAAATACAGTCATAGAGGGCAGCTCAGGCTTGTTGGGCTGGAAGAGTCTGTTACTGTGCTATATATCTCTAAATAAAATAAAATTTACTGCATTCAATGAAAAAAACATTACACTCTTAAGCCTCTCCAGGAGACCAACCATAAAAGGGCCAGGTTTTCAAGATCACTGCCCTGCTGGAATGGACCACAATCTGAAATAGTCAGCAAACCCTGGAGGTATGTTGGAATATTGCAGATGTGGTTGCAGGACTATGCTAGTAACAAAATAACATGCTACTGTATACTCTTCCCTCAAGGTCAAGCTCAGAAAGTTGAGTTGGTATTGTGGCCAAGGCTGGAAGTTGGTGAGGGAGAAAAGGAAGGAGGGAGGGCACGGAAGCACAGCGTCTGGGTAGATAGATTGTGACTGGGGAGACTGATGGCACCACTGGGGCTCTGGAAAGCGAGTAGGAAATATCATTCCTGAAGAGGGCAGCAGATGGGAAGCAGAGGCACCATCCAGAAGTAGAGGCACGTTCATGTTGGCAGTGACAGTAAAAGCGATATCAGATGGACTGAGGATCATAGATACAGCATGGAAACAGGTCTTTGGCCCACCAACACCACACCTACTGGAAAATTCCCATTATTACATTAGTCCTACCTTGATCTATTCTCCACATACTCCCATCAAATTTCACCACTAACCTACAGTGAACAACCCATACATTTTAGGGATGTGGGAGGAAAGCAGAGAAATGTATGCAATCACAGGGAGAACATGCAAACAGACAGGATTGGAGATCGGGGTTGAACCCAGTTTGCTGGATCTGTGAGGGAGCTACTCAAACAGCTGCACCACTGTATGTCCCCTAGTCTAGGGTCAGAAATGAGACTGGGGTTTGGGGATTGCAATTTCTTGTGAGGAACAGCCTTAGAATTTAGATAACTTACAGGAACACACTACAACACTTTTCCCAAAGAGGTGCTTTATGACAGGCCAATGTCTACATCTATCAACTGTAGTTCAAGAGCATTACACGGATGATAAATTCATGCTGTGCAGACTGATATGCAAATCAGGACAGAGTTGAAAGACTGGCTGACAACAGGACGAGTTTAATAATTGCCTGGAATTTGATCTGGAACTGATCACAAACATGGCTTACCAGCACTTGATTTACTTTTGATGCTATGCCATCCAAGTTTGAGGTGCATCAGCTAAATTATATTGATGGCCAATCTTACCTGTTCAAAAATAAAATTCCACAGTTTGGCCAAAGAATAGTCCAGAGGAATGAGGTCTAGTGGAAGGTACCTGGCTTCAAGAATACCATAAGACCATGAAGTAGGTCAGAATTAGGCCAATCAGCCCACATCATGGCTGAATTATTATCCCTCTCAATCCCATTCTCCTACCTTCTCCCTGTGACCTTTGGCATCCTGATTAATTAGCCTCCGCTTTAAATATACTCCATGACTTGGTCTCCACAGCCATCCACAGCAATGAATTCCACAGATTTACCACCCTCTGGTGAAACAAATTCCTCATTTATGTTCTAAATGGACATCCCTCTATTCTGATGCTGTGCCCTCTGGTCCTAGAATCATGCACTATAAGAAATACCCTTTCCACATTCACTCTATCTAGGCCTTTCAATATTCGATAGATTTCAATGAGATCACCCCTCATTCTTCTAAACTTCAGCGAGTAAAGCCCCAGAACCATCAAACGCTCCTCAAACATTAACCCTTTCATTCCTGGAATCATTCTCGTAAACCTCCTCTCGACCCTCTCCAATGCCAGCATATCTTCTTCAATAAGGGGCCCAAAACTGTTCACAATACTCAAGTGCAGTCTGACCAATACCTTATAAAGCCTCAGCATCACATCCTTGCTCTTATATTCGAGTCCTCTCAAAATGAATGCTAACATTGCATTTGCCTTCCTTACCACTGACTCATCCTGCAAGTGAACCTTTAGGGAATCCTGCACAAGGACCTCCAAGTCCCTTTGCACCTTTGAGATTTTTGAATTTTCTCCCCATTTAGAAGATAGTCTATGCCTTTATTCTTTCTACAAAGTGCATGGCCATACACTTCCTTACTCTATATTCCATCTGTCACTTCTTTGCCCATTCTGCCAATCTAAGTCCTTTTTCAGACTCCCTGCTTCCTCAACACTACCTGCCCCTCTACCCAACTTTGTATCATCTGAAAACTCCATCATCCAAATCGTTGACATATAATGTGAAAAGAAGTGGTCCCATACTGATCCCCGCGGAACACAATTAGTCACCAACAGCCAACCTGAATATGCCCCCTTTAATTCCACTCTATTTCTCCCACCAGTCATCCAATCTTCTATCCATGCTAGTATCTTTCCTGTAATACCATGGGCTCTTATCTTGTTAAGCAGCCTCATGTGCGACTCCTTGTCAAAGGCCTTCTGAAAATCCAAATAAACAACATCCACTGACTCTCCTTTGTCTATCCTGCCTGTTATTTCCTCAAAGAATTCCAACAGATTTGTCAGGCAAGATTTCACTTTAAAGAAACCATATTGACTTTGGCCTCATTTATCATGCACCTCCAAGTACCCTGAAACCTCTTTCTTAGTAATGGACTCCAACACTGAACCCAGGCTAACTGGTTTATAATTTCCTTTCTCTGCCTCCCTCCCTTCTTAAAGAGTGGAGTGACATTTGCAATTTTCCTGTCCTCTGGAACCATTTCCGAATCTAATGATTCTTGGAAGATCTTAACTAATACCTCCACAATCTCTTCAGCTACCTCTTTCTGAGCCCTGGGTGTAGTCCAACTGGTCCAGGTGACTTGGCTAACTTTAGACTTTTCAGCTTCTAAGCACTTTCTCCTTAGGAATAGCAACTACACTCACTTCTACCCCTGACACTCTAGAATTTCTGGTATATTTCTAATGTCTTCCACAGTGAAGACTGACATAAAATACTTAGTAAATTTATTTCTTTGTCCCCCATTACTACCTCACTAGTGTCATTTTCCAGCCATCCGATATCCATCCTCACCTCTCTTTTACTCTTTATATATCCGAAAAAGCTTTTAGTATCTTCTTTTATACTATTAGCTAGCTTACCTTCATATTTCACATCTTCTCTCTTTATGGCTTTTAGTTACTTTCTGCTGATTTTTAAAAGCTTTCCAATCCTCTAACTTCCCACTAATTTTTGCTCTATTATATGCCCTATCTTTGGCTTTTATGCTGTCTTTCACTTTCCTTGTTGCTCACAGTTGCCTCATCCTTCCTTTAGAATACTTCTTCAGCTTTGTGATGTATCTATCCTGCACATCCCAAATTGCCCCAGAAACTCCAGACATTGCTGTTCTACCCTCACCCCTGATTGTGTCCCCTTCTAATCAACCAGCTATCTCCTCTCTCATGCCTCTATAACTCCACTGTAATACTGATACATCCAACTTTATCTTCTCCCTCTCAAACTGCAGGGTAAATTCTATCATATTATGATTACTGCCTCCTAAGGGTTCCTTTACCTTAAGCTCCCCTAATGAAATCTGGTTGATTACACACCACCCAATCCAGAATTGCCTTTCCCCTAGTGGGCTCAATCACAAGCCACCCTAAAAAGCCATCTTGTAGGCATTCTACAAATTCTCTCTCAGGATACAGCACCAACCTGATTTTCCCAATCTACCTGCATATCAAAATCTCCTTATGATTATTGTAACATTGTCCTTATTACATGCCTTTTCTATCTCCTGTTATAATTTATATCCCACATCCTGGCTACTCTTCAGTGGCCTGTATACAGTTCCTATAAAAAGTATTCACTCCCCCTTGGAAGTTTTCACGTTTTATTGTTTTACAGCATTAAGTAACAGTGGATTTAATTTGGCTTTTTTTTACAATGAACACTGATCAACAGAAAAAGACTCTTTCATGTCAAAGTGAAAACAGATCTCTACAAAGTGATCGAAATTAATTGCAGCCACCACCATGCTTCACGACAAGGATGGTGTGTTTTTGATGATGTGCCAAACATAGCATTTAGTCTGATGACCAAAACGCACAATTTTGGTTTCATCAGACCATAAAACCTTCTTCCAGCTGACGTCTGGCAAACTTTAACCGAGATTTCATGTGAGTTTTTTTAACAGTGGCGTTCTCTTTGCCACTCTCCCATAAAGCTGTGACTGGTGAAGCACCCGGGCAACAGTTGTTGTATGCACAGTCTCTCCCATCTCAGTCACTGAAGCTTGTAACTCCTCCAGAGTTGTCATAGGTCTCTTGGTGGCCTCCCGTCACTAGTCCCCTTCTTGCAGTCACTCAGTTTTTGAGGAAAGCCTGCTCTAGACAGATTTACAGCTGTGCCTGATTCTTTCCACTTCTTGATGATTGACTTAACTGTACTCCAAGGGATATTCAGTGACTTGGAAATTTTCTTGTATCCTGACTTGTGCTTTTCAATAACCCTTTTGTGGAGTTGTTTAGAGTGTTCTTTTGTCTTTGTGGTGTACTTTTTGCCAGGATACTGACTCACCAGCTTTTTATCAATTTTTTATCTTTTATCAATTCAAACACCTCGACTGCACACAGGTCTCCAAAAACAGATCTCCATTTAACTAAACATGTGACTTCTAAAACTGATTGGCTGCACCAGTGATGATTTGGTGTGTCATATTAAAGGGGGAGGGGTGAATACTTATGCAATCAATTATTTTGTGTTTAATATTTGAAATTAATTTAGATCACTTTGAAGAGATCTGTTTTCACTTTGATACAAAAGAGTATTTTTCTGTTGATGTCAAAAAAGCCAAATTAAATCCACTGTGATTCAATGTTGTAAAACAATAAAACATGAAAACTTCCAAGGGAGGGCTGAATACTTTTTATAGGCACTGTATAACTCCCATCAGGGTCTTTTTACTCTTGCAGTTTCTTAACCTCACCCACATGGATTCTACATTTTTCAATCCTATGTCACCTCTTTCTAACGATTTTATTTTATTTTTAACCAACAGAACTACCCCACCCCCTCTGCCAACCTGCCTGTCCTTTCAATCAAATGTGAGTCCTTGGATGCTAAGCTCCTAACTATGATTTTTTTTACAGCCATGACTCAGTGATGCCCACAACGTCATACCTGCCAACCTCTATCTGCACTACAAGATGGAGTTTAGATGCTGTGGATGCAGATGGGGATCATGATCCATTCAACAGTTATTCAGACTGGGATGAATAAATAAATAAAAATAAATGTGGGATGGAAAATGTCATTATCATATTTCATTCTGGGGAAAAATTATTTTCTATTGTATGATGCAGAAAAATGATTGGCGACTATGTGTATTAGGAATGGAGCCTACCTCATGGAAAATAAATGTTTCAGCCCAACTATTCTTTAACGGTAACTGTCCCCTCCACACACCTCTTCCAAAGCTACTTCTTGCCACACATCGCTTAACGTCAGAGCTTAACTTCTGCTTCGAATTTTCTGCCTCTGGAAATAAACCTAGTAGTTTGGATTGCTCATTTCTATAAATCATTTTATTAACTTACATTTAATGTCTGCATGTTTGCTGCGCAGTTCCATTTCAAACCTTATTATCCCAATAAAGAATCATACAGTCATACAGCATGGAAACAAGCCGTTCAACTCAACGTTGGCCATCAAATATCCAGTTACATTAGTTCTACACAAATCCCATTTTATTCTCCCTGTGTTCCCATCAGCCTCCCTGATTGAACCATTTATCTAGAGCAATGATTCGCAGTGGCTAATTAGCCTATCAACCGATACGTCTTTAGGATGTGTAAGGAAACCAGAGCACCTGCTTATCATGACTCTGTTCCAGTGCTCTTGTTCCCATCCCCTTGCAGTTCTAGTTTAATATTCCAATAATCAGTTATATTCATTGCACCTGGAACAACTCATCGAAGGAATGAAAGAAAACAGTAAATCACAATATTTATCGATCAGATTAAAAGCACACTGAGATTTTGTGACTCCTTAGTGAGTCAAAAAAGTTTCAAATTCAAGTCTTACTTCAAAACTACAATGTACAATCATTCAGAACTGAGAAGTAAACCATCAGAAATGATGTAGGTAATTATGACAGAGATAAGACCATATATTAGATAATTGTTTATGTCTATGTTGTTTGTCCTTGTCTTGTAATATATTGTGCTGTTGAAAAAAGCTAACTTTCATAGTATTTATGTCCAGTATATGTATTCCTATGACAACAATAAACTTGGAACTTGAAGTAGATATTTGAACTTAAATAAAAAATGATACTTTTCGAACACATTTCACAACTTCAAAATGCCCTGAAGTGCTCTACAGCTCACAAAGTAAATCTGACATCACATTATTCGAAGAATACTGCTTAAGAAAAAGATCTATACACAGCAAGAATTACAACAGCAAAGTGATGATTACCTTATTCACTGATAGTAGTTGAGGATCAATATTTAAAATAAAAATAAATTCAGACCAAATAAATAGCACGCAGTGAAAAATATATTTTTATGTGGCAGCAACATTTTAAGCACAGCATCAGGAACATGTATCTAAAAAAGCTCGATTGGTCTGACCAAATATTTTGACAGAGCAACCAGTATTCGTTTTCATTCAAACAAGTTAAAAATTGACATACAGGCAATATGAGCCCTTTTAAAAATGTGCTTATTCAACTTGGGGTACATTTTAGGACAACACCAGTGGTTCGAGCAAGCATTCAATCAAGTCTTCCAAAGGCACATTTGGAAGGGCAGGTTCTTCTTGCCTTCTGATTAAACAAGAAGAGGATGAAATTGAGCCAGAAACTGTGGAACTAAAACAAGAAATTAAACAACAGGTCAACGAAACCAACATCATCAAAATGAAAGCCCTAAAGGCCACTGAAGCATGCTGACTTTCCCCATGCAAAAGCATTCACTTACTCCATTTTGTAACACGAGTACGAATCGGGATTATCAGTCCTACACAAATGCAAACCTTTGCCTTTCACCACTGCCGCTGCTGCGCTCCCCTGGGAAGACGCTTGGGGGCGCATTAATCTGCATCGACAAAATGGATTGTTAAAACATGACAACATACATTGGACAAACCGTCCTTTACATAATTGCACATTGTGTTCAGTGACTTTTTTGAAAAATCATACTTTTCCTTGAATTTCCTTAAATTACCTTGAAGTGTACTTTGCAATAAATCAAAGTTTTTCTCCATTAAATCAAAATGGAACGAATTGGCTAGTGTTTAAAGTTGTTCACATTTGCTCCTTTACAGGCAGTTTTCTCCCAGTCTCCTGCTTCTCCGCTATCTTCAGATGCGAGCGGATGCCTCATAAAATGCTTGACCTGAAGGGCAGATACATCAGCACTACAAGCAGAATTAATTACATTTCTACATTTAAATTCACTTTAATAAGAGTCGGCGAGAAATTAGGTGAATGAAAAAATCCCGGTGTATTAATTTGCATGTCCGTTCAGACTGCGACGCCAGTCCGTATAATTTAGCAAAAGAACAAATAAAAGATAAATACATTTTAAAAACTGAATTTGCAATCTAGAGTCAGCGGTCGGTAATACAGAATCTACAAAGGAACGTCCTGTGGTTATCTTATGAAAAATGCACATTAATTCTTACGAGCAGAATTCAAACAGATGTTTAGAATCAACAGAGCATTTCATTTCTGGCCGAAATCTTTCAACGCCATATCTACGTGTTACAACCTTAAAATAATTTAAAGCCTAAAATTCTTAGTCCGACCAACCAAATGAAGTGACTAATGTTTAAGCAGAGTTATACTTCACAGTCCGAATTCATGATGTCTCAAAGTGTAACCTTTCCATCTTTTGTTCCTGAATCGTGAATTCCTCCTGAATTAACGACCGCCAGACTTATTTGCAAGCTTCGTTAACATGAAACGCTTTGTAGCCGAGTGCATACCACTAAGATATCCTTTAAGATCAACTTTATTCTTTGGGAAAAAAATGGGAGTTGGTCCGCAGGCTGATTTTATACAGATGTTAGTGGGTGTTTTCTGCACTGTTTGCCAACAGAATACTCCCACTCATTAGAGGGAATGTGGCCCAATCAGTTCTGAGCTTCCCCAGGATGTGGGCCCTCTCTTGGATCTTGAAAGCTAAAACCCCCACGAAACCAGTGAAAGATAGAAAGAAGAACTAAGGACCGCTGGGAGTAAAGTTGTTAAGCACATCTGTAAGTTTGTTTATTTTTACAAATTCACCATTTCTATTTACAGGGTCTGTTTTCCCTGCTTGCTGCCGCCAATCTTCGAAGCTTGGTTGACCACAATATGCAGGAGGATTCCAATTCCCCGTTTTCTCCTGTGGACAGTTCAAGCAACAGCGAGGGGGAACAGGACGCGCAGCAGAAGAGAAATGGCAGAAAGAGGCGTTCAGGCCAAAGGTCTCATAGACCCAGCACCGGGAAGAAAGGCATGAAAATTTCTCCTCTTGCCCAAAGTTTGGAAGATATTCATACCCAGAGAGTTGTAGCCAACGTGAGGGAACGCCAGAGGACACAGTCCCTGAATGATGCATTTGCAACTCTTCGGAAAATCATTCCCACTCTGCCTTCAGATAAACTCAGTAAAATCCAAATCCTTAAACTGGCCACTAGGTACATCGACTTCCTTTACCAAGTGCTGCAGAACGACGAAATGGACAGCAAGGTGACGAGCTGTAGTTATCTGTCACACGAGAGACTCAGTTATGCTTTCTCTGTCTGGAGGATGGAGGAATCTTGGCCCTTGTCTGCTGGGCCTTAGCGACTGCTACCAATCAGGTAAATGTGAAGGACTTGTTGTCGAGATGTTTTCAAAATAGGCCCCTTGTTTCCACTATGTAACTGAAACAGGCAGCTGCTCGAAAAGATAGTGACATGTATAACCCGTGCTATGTAGAAGGGGTTAAATAAACACCTAGCAATAATGAGCTCTTTTCATCTGAGTTTCAAGCGTTCCCAGATGATACCAGCCGCATGCAGTTTAGTTACCCTTTCACGTATGCTCCCTTCAAACTATGTTTTCCCTGTTTTTTTTAAACAGGAAAAAAAAACGGATTTAAATCTTAGCAAATGTTACTGTTAGTCACCGTGTATTCTAATCCGCACAGTCCAATACTCAAAAAACACCAAATCTGCTCTCTCTCCCAACAAACAAAATTTCCAAATTTGATTACTCTTATAATCTGCAAATTCACACTCTATCGATACATCTTCTGCACTTTTAAAAAACAAAATGTGTGTTTTACTATATCCAAATAATGGTCGGCGGTGGTGGTTCATACTGCACGTGAAACAAAACATCCGCATTCGTTTTTATGACTACAAGGGTCTGGTCCACCTCAGGGGCTGGCAACTGGTATTAAAATTGTTTACTATTAGTTCATTTCCGATTAATTCACACCACTTTCTCGTTGACTTGCAGGCACATTGATTTGCTACGTGGGAACTCTACGCCAGCACATTAAGAACATTTTAAAGATGAACTAAGTGTAATCAATAGTCAAGAGCACTTAAATACTGGGTTGCGGATGTGGGTATACCTAGAATTCTACCGGGAGATCAGGCAATGTTGGTCCGTGGATTCAATGTTATCTATTTATTTGCATGTCTTCTGCAAGGCTTCAATCCCACCGGATACCTTGTGGCGAGACTGGGAAATCGTTTTGTAAATGAAGGAAGAAAACTGCGGGCACAAACTCAGAACTTTGTTGTGAAATATTATTATTTTTTATACTTTAATTGGAAACCGAACTTTTATTTCTTGAGAATGGGCTCTGAATGTTGTGAAGTTCTTGATTTATTTTAAGAAAAGCTATATGGCGTTGTGTTTTGTAATAAATGCATATTGCATCCAGTTCCCTTCCCCCCTGTTTTATATATTGCAGTCGAATTTTGGTAACTCTGTTACTCCCTGGGGATCAGAGAGGCCTTTAGTAGTTAAATAAAAATAATTTTTTTCATACAAATGCTCATAAGCTTCAAGAGAACTATGTTTTCTATATGCTTAAAGTGATCTCTTCATAGAAACAAATATACTACACGGTTATCAGACAGGATAAAACAATATATCCATGAAGAGCTGTCCTTTAACAGAACGTTTTATGCCGGGGCAGCGCAATGAAGACTCCGACTCATTTAGAACAATTCTCTTTTCCGAAAAAAATAATTGGGGTTAGTGATTCAGGAACGGAAAATAATCTCACTTTTAGTAAAGGATATCAAATTATTATTTGCTGATCACTTCCTATCAGTTCCCTCCAGACTTAGTGCATAACCAAAATTTTCAGCTTTAATTTAAAGTTCTCTGCAAATACAAGTTAGGCTTTGTTAGGAATTCCCCTTATGAAACTGAAGTTTTTATATAAATATTATTGGGTGTATGATTAAAATCTATTTATTTTCTAAATGTTTCTTTCCCAACACTGGGTAGCCAGGTTACGTCAATCTGAGATTCGGATACACCGGTGGCTATTTTCCTAGTACAGGTGTAGACGGGGTTTACGCTGACTTTCAGTGGAGAAAGCGACCAAACGAAAAAGGAGAAGGCGAGGCACGAAAAAAAGCATAGGATTCAAATAAAACAAAAGTTAACGCCTCAAAGATTTGCTTCACTACCGTCAAAACAAGGAAAGAAAATGAAAGAGGGTAATTCGGTTTACACAATGATGCTGCTTCCATTTGCTGTTATCCAACAAAACTAGGTTTGTTGATCAGACAGAATTCAATGGAATGTTAACATGTGCAGGATTACTTGGTGCAAAAATTACTAGTTCTATCAAACGTTTGCAATATGCTCTAAAATTTAGTCACGAATGATTTAAACTTGTGACGCATTTACCTTTAAAACAAAAATCAGATTTGCTTTTAATTTTTTATAACTTGAAATAATAAAGCGTACAATAAAATAGAATAGTGCTTTGAAAATATTGAAACAGTACTTTGGGTTATTTACTATGCAGTCAATGGTTCCTGCTTGTTACCTAGCGATTTAGCATTTAAATACTGGAGGACACCTCTAATACAAACCAATGTTAATCATCTGCCCTGCTCGGCTTTATTTGTACCCTGTAGAAATATAATGTTACAGAATTCTATTATAAAAAATAATTCTGGAAATCAGAGTAACCCTTTGTGTTTTACTCATTCTCCTCTGCATCTGCACTTCTAACACTGTGTTGTTCAGCATCTCTAATAAATCGTTCTACTTTTGACAACAGCAAACGTTATGTTTTCAGCTGGTTTTTATAAGATGGGGAAGCCTTAAAATTCCCAGCCGCCACTGGAGTGAGTTCGTTTCCTCTCTCTGACCCTCTTTGTGTAATTCCAGTTTGCTTGGGAGAAATTCTGCTCTGTAACAGTTGAAAGCGCACTGCAAACACACAGTGTCTGTCTCGCATTGGGGTTTCAAACCACATCATTACACGAACTGAATTCAAAATAACTCTCCTTTACCCCACACAAGTGCAAAACTCTGAGCACATAATAACATACGTGCCCAGACCAGGTTTAAAAAACCAAACACTCAAATCACAATCAAAAACAAGGCTTTTACTTTGTCCTACATATTTACCTTTGATTTTTTTTATTTTGTGTGATCAATATCAAAACCACCCAGACCAAAATCTCTAAACCTCCATTGAAAGGAGATTGGGTTGTTTATTCTTCATGGCGAGGACCATGAGAATAAGGGCTTCTGAATTCTCTCTGAAACGTTCATCTCAACATGTGTCTGCCTCCTGCAAATGTAAAGGTTTTTTAAAAAATCCTCCTTTTGTTGTGATTTACAACCAAGCGGCTGTTCGCGTGGAACCCAACTCCTTTAAAATGTAACAAACTCAGCCAGCTCCATCATGGGCTAACCCTCCCCAGTATCGAAGACACCTTTAAAAGGCCAAACCACAAAAAGGAGCCATACATCATTAAGACCCCCATCACCCTCTTGTCATTGCTGCCATTAAGGAGCCTGAAAACAGACACACACTCAACGTTTCCCTCCGCCATCAGATTTCTGAATGGACAATGAACACTACCTCACTATTTTCTTTTTGCACTACTTGTTTAATTTGATTTTTAAAATATTATTACAATTTATAGATTGTTTTGTTATTGCAATGTACTGTTGCCGCAAAACAACACATTTCACAACGTATTGATATTCTGACATTTTAACATTCAAAGACAGGTCATGCAATGATTGAAAACAAATCGAGAGTAGGCAGTAGGACAGATCAGATTGACAACTTTTTCTTGGAAGGACGCAGAAAGTAAAGCCACCGAAGACGGTGAGAGATAAAAAAGAGAATAACTATACGGTGGACCCCAGGATGACCTGTGAAATCCTAGTGTTTTCATCTTGTAATAGCCAACTGTAGAAATGGAGGACGCCCCCACATACACTTCACCTTGATAATTCTTTTTCATTGGGACTTCCTCTACAGCAAAGGATCTTGGCCCGTCTGCGGAGAAGAGGGACGGGGTCAATGGCCCCGGAGGCGAGTCCGATCAGAGAAAGCAGGGCTTTCATTTAGGTTAGGGGGAGTCGGAGGATGGTGAAGTAAAGGTCGCCTCTGGGCGGAGAGATCGTGACCGTGGTTAACGAGGGGAGGAGGACTGGGCGAGATGGAGAGTTACCTCTAAATGTAGGGACAAAATAAACAGGAGGCGGAGGTGAAGTGGGAAGGAAGGACTGGTGACCCAGATTTTGATGTGTGATTATATTTGAATGTGCAGACAATGGAAGGACATGGACCATGTATAGGCTGAATTGATTAATTGTGATTAGCTTAATTAGTTCGTAACAACATCGTGGGCCGAAGAGTCTGTTGCCTGATATACTGTTCTATGTAACGTGACATCAAATTCATTCACGCTCTTCCCCGGGGAGCAGTAGATGAGACCCAGTGCTGATATTCCCAAGACTGACTGTTGTCCACTGTACGATCCTGGATGGATGGAAAGTTTAGATAAACCAGTTTTCCTGCGCTTAGGTTACTTACAATATCAACATTTTTGTGTGCAAAGGGCCCTTCATGCAGTGTGTAATTTGATTTATTTTATACGACAGTTTATATCCGGAATAACAGATTACAGATTAAGATAAACTTCCTCTTTTTTGTCAGTTTGATTTCCCATAAAACCGTTATCAAACAACACTTTTACCAATATCAGTCTTTAAGAAAAAGTGACAACTTTTTACTAATAACGGAGTGATTTATCTAAAAACCCTCATGCGTTCAGTTAACAGCAAATGAGGTGGTGACCGCGGCTGAACAGCGTGTAAAATGTGCGTGAGCTGCACCTAGTGGCGTTTTTGATCATTGCACCCAAGCCCTTCTGTGAAAGAACACGAGCGGATGCGCTGAAAATCAGAATGGTCGAAATTGATTTACAACCTGAGTAAAACAGCACCCACGAAGACTGGAAGTGAAAAGGATATTGAACATTTCATTTACTCCACCTTTTTTTACTTATTAAAATGCTGCTCACATCAACAATTGAGGAATTATCATTTTAATGGACCAAATTATCACAGGAAAGCTGCCAGACTCATCCTGATAATTTGGTCTGGTAAAGTATATAGGGATTATTTTATTAGGCTGAAGAACAGAAGTTATCAGATTTTCACCCGTTGTATCACCCGCTTTAAAACATTCACGTTGCCAAAACAGAACCAGTCCTTTTTACCATCATTAGCCGTTCTCCCGCCGTTTCAAAGTTTCCATTAAGTGGCTAAAACGCACTGCTTGTCAGAAATTCGTCAACTCAGATGTAAATAGACGTGGAACTCACATTCAGAGAAGTTACAGTTGAAAGCATCCACTAAAAATAATTTGATCTAGCAAATGCCAGCAAGATATTGCATGTTGGATTTTACCAAAAGTAAAATGAATAGAGTTCAGGTCCGCTGGCGGGTAAAATTTCAACAATCCATCTTCCACAACAGTTAACGCTAAATGGAGACCCTGATTTTTTTTATCATCAGCTCAGTCACCGGACGCAGATGAAAGTCAGAATAAGAATTCTCACACAAATGCAGTAAAATACGAGAGTTATGATTAGCTAAGAGATGTGCAAAAATTGGCCTTTTATCGTGATAAAATTACCTGTTCGAACTTGTTTGTGAAGTCATTGAATCTCCGGGGGGCTTATTTGCTTTATTACCTTTATATATTGCGTATATTATTTACACGGATTAATTTGAATTAACGATTTTTAACGAAACATTGAGCTTGTCAAAACAGAAAATGCGGGTTGACAATTCACAAAAATATACCCAAGCCTAACGCAGTGCCGCTCCTTCCCTGCCACAGGCTGGTTGATTGGCTACATATGTGCTCTTTGTCCTTAAGCTACTTCGCCAAGATCAAAGCTATCAGAAACCTCTCTTTCAACCGAGTACAGAACAGCATGGATTGTTTATGGGGTGTTTTTATGACCAAATCTATTATTTCACTGCGAATCTGACCCAGCTAAGATCACCATTTGTGCAGTGTACGATTAGGAAAATTATTAACTATCAACTTTGAAAGAGGTGCTTTGTTGCATCTTTTAGTCACTGGTACATAGCATGCTTTGAACTTTCCAGTCTCTAATTTGGGTCCACCACGTTCCTTCAGTATGTAACAATACTTGTAATTTTGATTCATTCTGATAAGATTGTAGCCCTATGAGATCTATTTCTTTCTTCCCTGCTCTGTAAAATAGTTTGGCTCTTGAGGATTTGGCAGCATTTCAAGTATGTATTTGATGAAATCATGGATCACAAAACTTTAAAAGAGGCTGCAGTGAAACTCATTCACTCAAATCAAATTCTGCATTACACAAACATTTCCATTCTGTGAAATGCAACATATCACGTAAAGGTCATTTCTAAATGGTAAAATCTCACTTGCAGATCAACATTTTAAACTGTGTTCAAATTCCTGCTTTCTTTCCCATACCACAGCAATGCACTAATCAAATCACTATGTGGCTGCAGATCAGAATCAGAATCACTGACTTACATGACGTGAAATTTGTTGCTTCACCCCTGAAGTACAGAGCACGGACATAAAATTATTATAAATTACAAAACAAATAAATAATCCAAAATAAAAGGAATAAGGACTTAGCATTCATAAGTTCAAAGACTGTTCAGAAATCTGATGGTGGAGAGGAAGAAGCAGTTCCTAAATAATAGAGTATCAGTCTTCTTGTTCCTGTACCTCCTGCCTGGTGGTGCTAACGAGAAGAGGGTATGTCCTGGATTGTGAGGGCTCTTAGTGGTAGATGCCACCTTCTTGAGGTGTCACCTCTGGAAGATGTCCTCAATTGTTAGGAGGTTGTGCCTGGTTGAGTCTAACATTTCTCATCATTTAGCTGCTCTGAAGCAGGAGGTTACCTGGCACTTCAGCATTACTTAACCAAAAGTTAAGACTCTAGTAAACTCTTATAAAAGTCTAGTAAACACTAATTCACTAGCCACATCTGGAATATTGCATTCAATTCTGGTTACTCCATTATAGGAAGGATGTCGAGGCTTTGGAGAAGGTGCAGAAGGGGTTTACCAGGATGTTGCCTGGATTAAAGGCATGTGCTATAATGAGAAGTTGGACAAATTTGGTTTGTTTTCTCTGGAGCAATGGAGGCCAAGGGAGATCTGATCGAGGTTTATAAGATTATGATAGCCAGTATCTTTTGAAATGTCTAAGAGAGGGCATGCATTTAAGATGAGAGGGGTAAGTTCAAAGGAGATGTATGGGCAAGTTTTTTATACAGATTGTGGCTGCCTGAGTTAAGGTGGAGACCAATACGATAGAAGCATTCTTGAGGCTCTTTATATATAATTATTCATAAATTCTATTTAATTTCTTTATTTTTCTGCAAATGGCAACAAGAAAATAAATTTCAAGGTAGTATAAGGTAACATATATGTACTTTGACAATACATTGACTTTGACTTAAGATAGGCACGTGAATGTGTAGAAAAGATAGGATATGCACATAGAAGGAATTAGTTTAGTTGGGCAGTTGATTACTAATTTAGTTAGTCCTGCACTACATTGTGGGCCGAAGGGCTCGTTCCTATGCCATGCTGTTCTATGCTCTATGCAAAAGACACTAGCATTAAAGGGTGAAAGGTCGTTATTTTCCCCCCAAAACTTTCAACATCATCACTCAGTGGGTAAATGTAACTCAAATATGATACTAAGTTACACAATTAGTTTCAGGCTTGTGGGGATACAGATGGTGGAATCTGGAGTGAAAAACAAACTGCTGGAGGAAGTCAGCAAGTCAGGGTGGTGGCAAATGAATAGTCAATGTTTTGGGTTAAAACATTGATTGTCCATTTCCCTCCATAGTTGCTGCCAAGTTCCTCCAGCAGTCTGAATTTTGATTTTCGCTTCAGGTTTAGTTCTCAGCTTGTGTTGAGTTAACTGATTTCTGTTAAAACACAAGCAAACGTGGCACAAATTGCTTCCAAGTGAACTTGGGGCACACAGAGATAAAAATAAAATGAGCTAGGGTTCCTCTCCATACAGCTTGCCAAGGGCTTCCGCTGGTAAGTAAAGATGTTTGTGCAGAATTGGATTCAGATCTGGTGCCATTGAAGATGAGTAGTCTCCAGACACCCATTGCCGAAGTAAATATGTGAAAAATGACTAATTATGTGAGCTTAATGTAGATCTGCAGGAAAATATGAAACCACATTGCAATAACTTTGAAATGAAGAACAAAGGGAAGAAATTTGGGCATCGGGTGGGGTGCATATTTACAATGTGCTTTGCATCATGGGAGAAGGACTTGCCAAGGCCTCCTGAAGTAAACAGTAAAATCTTTACATTACTACATTCCAGCATCAAAAACCACCACTGAGACTGCTTTTAAAGAATAGCAAAAAAAAACGTGTTCTTGGCATAAAAAGTAGTGATGGTATTGTCCATTGAAAAAGGTACTTTTTAAGATGAAAGCAAATTAACTCTGATGGTTAAGGAATAATATGAAAGGATGTTGTGTTAGAATGGATGCATCATTCCCAATAGCAAGGGAACTAGTATTATAAACATAGTAAGAAAAGAAAATGGTGGAAATACTCAGCAGGTCTGGCAGCATCTGTGCAAAGCCAAAGGGAGTTAGTATTTCATGTCTGAGACCCTTTATTAGTTCTCATGGCATTAAATCTATTTCCCTTCACGATCAGTAACAGGTTTAATATCACCAGCATATGTTGTGAAATTTGTTGTTTTGCAGCAGTACCATCCAATACATAAAAACTATAAATTAAAATAAAAATATACATCTACAACTAAATTAAACAAGTAGTGCAAAAGGGGAGCAAAAGATAATGAGGTAATGCTCATAGTTTTAGAAATCTGATGGCAGAGGGAAAGAAGCTGTTCCTAAACTGTTGAGTGTGTGTCTTCAGGCTCCTGTACCTTCTCCCTGGTGGTAGCAATGTGAAGAGGGGATGCCCTGGATGATGAGTGTATGAGTAATGGATGCATCACCTTTTGAAGATGTCTTTGATGCTGGTGGGGGGTGGGAGAAACTGATGCCTCTAATGGAGTTGGCTGTCTCCCGATCCTGTGCTGCATACTGGAGGGTGATGCAACCAATAGAATACTCTCTACGGTACATCTGTAGAAATTTGCTAGAGTCTTTAACAACCTAACAAATATCCTCCAACTCTTCATGAAGTACAGCCACTGTGGTGCCTTCTTTGCAATTGCATCAACATTTTGGGCCCAGGATCGATCTTCAGAGATGTTGACACCCAAAAACTTGAAACTGCTCACTCTTTCTACTGCTGATCCCTTGATGAGGACTGGAGTGTGTTCCCTCAACTTCCCCTTCATGAAGTCTACAATCAATTCCTTGGTCTTACTGACATTGAGTGCAAAGTTTTTGTCGTGACACCACTCAGCTATTGATCTTTCTTGCTCCTGTACACCTCTCGTCACCATCTGAAATTCTGCCAACAATAGTGGTATCATCAGCAAATTTATAGATGGCATTTGAGCTGTGCCTCACCACACAGTCATGGGTATTGAGAGAGTAGAGCAGTGGGCTAAGCACACATCCCTGAGGTGCACCAGTGTTAATTGTCAATGAGGAGAAGATGTTATTTCTGATCTGCACTGACTGTGGTCTTCCAATGAGGTAGCTAAGGATCTAGATGCAGAGGGAAGTACAGAGGCCCATGTTTTGTAGTTTGTTGATTAGTACGGAGGGTATGATTGCATTGAACGCTGAGCTGTAATAAATAAACACATGGGTATTGCTGTTGCCTATGTGGTCCAAGTCCAAATGAAGAGCCAGTGAGATTGCATCTGCTGTAGGCCTATTGTGGTGATAAGCAAATTGCAGTAGGTCCAGCTACTTGCTTAGGCAGGAGTTGATTCTGGCCATGACCAACCTCTCAAAGCTCTTCATCACAGTAGATGTGAGTGCAACTGGGTGATAGTTGTTGAGGCAGCTCACCCTGCTCTTTTTAGGCACTGGTATGATTGTCGCCCTTTTGAAGCAGTTAGAAACATCCGACTGCAGCAGTGAATGTCTTAAGATGTCCTTGAACACTCCAGTCAGTTGGTTAGCAGAGGCTTTCAGTGCCATACCAGGTACACCATTGGGGCTTAACGCCTTGTGAAGGCTCACCCTCTTGAAAGATGTTCTAATGTCAGCCTCCAAGATGGAGATCATAGGGTCATCAGATCCTGCAGGGATTTGCATGGGTGTAGGTTTATTCTCACTTTCAAGCGTACATAAAAGGTGTTGAGCTCATCTGGGAGTGAAGCATCATGGCCATTTATGATGTTAGTTTTCACCTTGTAGGAAGTAATGGCCTGAAAACCCTGCCAGAGTTGATGTGTATCCAATTCCATCTCTAATTTGAATTGGAGTTGTTATTTTGCTCTTAAAATAACCTTCTATAGGTTGTACCTAGACTTCTTGTACAGTTCTGGATCACTGGTCTTGAACACCACAGATTCTATCCCACAGATACTGCCCGACTTGTTGAGTATTTACAGCATTTTCTGACTTTATTTCAGATTTTCATTATCTGTCATTTTTGTCTTGATTTTCAGTATCTCATCCCATAGTATCTCAATTTGAAAAATAGAATGGTGAGAGTACAGATTAAATGTTAATGTTATCTTAGACAATAAAAATAAACCTTTCTTTTACATAAAAACAAACCCCTTATAGCCATTGGGTATTCATCTGTAATTCATGAGGAATAATGAGAATTCTCATGAAAATTTATGAGAAGGGCCAACAAGTGCTGTGGATGAAGACCCACAAGGGCTGGTGGCCCTCCTCCAGGTCAGCCAGTCCCCCCAGGTAGGTGGCTCCTGGGATAGGAAGTCCATGGAGGCAGGAAGATCAAGGACTGATAATCGGAGAGCCCAGAGTTTGAGGCCTAGGGTTCCTGGTCCCATCGCCGGCAAGCCTGGAATCTGAGGCCTGGAGTTTGGGGTCTCAGCATTGGTGAACCCTGCAGTCAATACAGCAGATTGAAGTCCAAAGGTTAATCAGAAGTCTGGAAGTCAAGTCCTGACGGCCAAAGCTGCGAGTCTGTGAGTCTACTGAGGCTCAGTGTCTGTGAGTCTACGAGTGCACTGGAGGCTGGAGGCAGACTGTCCTAGGGTTGGAGGTCTAACTGTGTGTGAGAGTGGGTGGGAGGGATGAAAAGGGGTTGATTTGCTGCTATTTTCTTGTCGCTGTTGTTCTGTTGAACATTGCCGGCATGCTATGTGGGCACTGGAATGTGTGGTAGCACTTGCTGGCTGCCTCCAGCACAATGTTAGGCTGTGTTAACTGTTAACAGAAAAGAAGCATTTCTCTGTGTGTTTCAATGTACATGTGATAAATAGTGTATCTGAATCACTACTATAGCTGATCACAGTAATATACAATTCTGATATAATTTGTGGTTCAGTACAATACTAACATAGGCTCAATTTTAACCTTGGAGGGAAGAATCATATTGATATAATGTTTTATCTGTCTATTTGACAGCACAGCTCCACTGCTTTGTGGCTTTGTGGCTTTCCACTTTTGATGGCTTTGTGGCCAAGTTTGCAGGTGATTCAAAGGTAGGTGGTGTTGAGGAAGCAGAGACTCTGCAAACGGATCTGGACAGATTAGGAGAATGGGCAAAGAAGTAGCAGATGGAATATCGTTTAGGCAAATGCACAGTCATTTACTTTGGTAGAAGGAATAAAAGCATGGATTATTTTCTAAATGGGCAGAAAATTCGGAAATCAGAGACACAAATTAACTTGTGAGTCTTGTGCAGGATTCCCTAAAGGTTAACTTGCAGGTTGAGTCGGCGGTGAGGAAGGCAAATACAATGTTCACATTCAGTCTGAGAGGACTAGAATATAAGAGCAAGGATGTGATGTTGAGGCTTTATAAAGCATTGGTCAGACCGCACTTGGAGTATTGTGAGCAGTTTTGGGCCCCTTATCTAAGAAAAGATGTGCTGGCATTGGAGAGGGTCCAGAGGAGGTTCATGAGAATGATCACAGGAATGAAAGGGTTAGCATATGAGGAATGTTTGATGGTTCTGGGTCTGGACTCACTGGAGTTTCGAAGAACAAGGGGGGATCTCGATGAAACCCTAGACAGAGTGGATGTGGAGAGGATATTTCCTATAGTGGGTGAGACCAAGACCAGAAGGCACAGCCTCAGAATAGAGGGATGTCCATTTAGAACAAACTTGAGGAGGAATTTCTTCAGCCAGAGGGTGGTCAATCTGTGGAATTCATTGCCACAGATGGCTGTGGAGGCCAGGTCATTGGGTATATTTAAAGCCAAAGTTGATAGATTCTTGGTTAGTCAGGGTGTCAAAGGATATGGGGAGACACCAGGAGAATGGGATTGAGAGGAAAAATAACTCAGTCGCGATGGAATGGTGGAGCAGACTCGATGGGCTGAGTGGCCTAACTCTACTCCTATGTCTTATGGTCATATGGTCTGATATGTTTTCCCTATATTTTCAAAAACTAATAATCTAAATGTGTATTGCCTCATTTACTTTTTGCCTCAAGGGTATGGAATTTTTACCTGCAATATGTGGAACCTAATGTTGTAGAAGGCACTGAAAACAAACTATTACATTCAGCCTTATGTGTAGCAAGTAATGAGGAGGTAATGGGACAATTGATGATCAATTATTGAGGAACACAAGTTTTTCCTTTGTATCTTAGTACATGTGACAGTAATAAACAATTCAGCCAATGTGATGTCAAGTATTCCAAACTGAGATTTTGTTTAGGTTGGGAGGACTGTGAAAACTTCCCCAGGAAAGTACACAGATTACCTGTAACAATAGTATAGAAGGAGCATTGCTGAACTGCCTGTTCCATTGAAGCTCATCTGGGGTACTGTGAATGGACTGAACGAGGTTCTGCATGCCCTTCCTTTAAGGGGGCAGTGTTCAATCAAAATTGAGATCGCAGTTTTCCCTTGTAATTTAATTTTCTAACTCGGAGATGCCCAAGGCTGATATAATGCTTCACAGTATCTTAGAAATACACAGAATGTCAACACAAAATGAATTCTAAGGGGAAAAATTATTAGAATGTTAGTCAGCAGCTAATTTGTTCTTCTTTTGTTTTATATGAAAAGCAAAACCGTATAAAACTATGATAATTTTTGAGTAAAAAACGCAAACTGCTGGTGGAACTTAGCGGGTCCAGCAGCATCTGTGGAGACAGAGGGATAGTCATCATTTCAAGCGGCGGCCGTGAATCATCTCTCACTCCACAGATGTTGCCTGACTCATTGAGTTCCTACAGCGGTTTGCTTTTTGCCCCAGATTCCAGCATCTACAGTCTCTTGTGTCTTAACATTTCATTGGACTCAGTTTGGGAAAAACATGGCTTTTTGTAAATATATATAACTGACAATTATTCTTTGACCATCTCTGTCTGCATTTTGATTTGTTTTTAGATCACAGCATCATTCTATCACTGTTCACACTAAAACAGTCTTTAGGGTCTCCTTTAGCATGTATCAGCAACAAACGTTTTAAAATTGTTTGACATTCCTGTTTTAGATTATTGAAAATCTATTGCTTCCACATCAGTAAAATACAGATGATCTTTGAACTAAAATCCTGTTTGTATTTGACAAGCGATAGCAAAGTTGTGCAGAACATAACATGCTAGAAAAACGTGGATTATTTTTCTGGCAGTACTTCAGTTGTGTTCAGGGCCAAAGGCTTTTTCAATTACACATCTGGCAGATGAAGGAGCTTAGTAATACTTGACCCATGCAACTACATTTTAAACTATACCTCTTGTTGTTTGCAAGCAAATTCCTTAAGCACATCAACCAATCTACAAATCATATAAGACAGTGATAAAAACCCTGATACTGAAATTCATAATCTGGCGGTGCAGAATTTGCATATTCATCTATTAACTATACTTTACATTTAGGTTAAATACACTTACTCTGGGCCCTTCTTGATTCTCAGTGTTCATTTGGTGACTCTTAGTTTGGCAGTCCCTACCATTTGAGATGCTGTCAGTGAGGCTGATGTTTGAAAGAGAAGACAATGCTAGCCAGTGCAATGCTGACACACAGGTAGATGATTGTTTTAATCAGCACATCACAGAAACGAGCTTCCCCTCCTTGGACACTGCCTCAGTAAACAGCCAACATAATCAAAGACCCCACCCACCCCAGACATTCTCTCTTCTCCCCCTCTCCCATCGGGCAGAAGATATAAAAGCCTGAAAACACCAGGCTCAAGGACAGCTTCTATTCCACTGGTATCGGACTATTGAATGTTCCCCTAGTACAATAGGTGAATCTTGACCTCGCAATCTATCACGTTAAGATCTTGAGCCTTATTGTCTGCCTGCAAAGGTGGTGCAGAATCAGCAGATAGGAGGGAGATTGAAAATCTGGCTGAGTGGTGCCACGACAACCTCTCATTCAACATCAGTGAGACCAAGGAGCTGATTATTGACCAGGAGGAGGAAACCAGAGGTCCATGAGCTAGATGTTATCGGGGGATCAGAGGTGGAGAGGATCAACAACTTTAAAGTCCTTGGTGTTATCATTTCAAAGGATCTGTCTTGGGCCCAGCACGTAAGTCAATTACAAATAAAGCATGGCAGCGCCTCTACTTCCTTAGAAGTTTGCAAAGGTTTGACATGCCAATGAAAATTTTGAGAAGCTTATATAGATGTGTGGTGGAGAGTATATTGACTGGTTGTATCATGGCCTGGTATGGAATTATGAATGCCCTTGAATAGAAAAGCCTATAAAAAGAAATGGATACAGCCCAGTCCATCACAAATAAAGCCCTCCCCGCCATTGTGCACATTTACACAGAGCGCTGTCGCAGGAAAACAGCATCCATCATCAAGGACTGCAGTTCAGGAAAAGTTCTTACCGCTCATCTATCAGGCTCTTGAACCAGAGGAGAGACCTTTACTCACTCCAACACTGAACTGTTCTCACAACCTATGGACTCACTTTCAAGGACTCTTCAACTCATGTTCTCGATATTTACTGCTTATTTTATTTTTAGTTTTGTTTCTTTGTATCTACTGTGAATGCCTGCAAGGAAATTAATCTCAGGAATATGGTGACATGATGTGCTGAGTTGTGTCTACAACCGTCTGGAGTTTCTTGCATTCGTGTGCAGAGCAGTTGCCACGATGCATCCAGACAGAATGCTTTCGACAGCACATTGGTAAGAATTGGTAAGGTCATTCTGTGATTGTTTTCCTTTGTGTTACCTCAATGTACTGATGTGATGAAACAATCTGCGTGGATGGCATGCAAAACAAAACTTTTCACTGTACCTCGGTTCATGTAGCAATAATAAGCTGATTTGCCGATTTACCAACTTTGAGGGAAGTTATCAGAATTACGAAGCAAAGGTGGCCAGAGTTAGGATAGCTGAGCAGAGCTTGCTGGCTCCAGTGTCCAGGGAAATCCTGACCTCAGGGCTCTCCTGTAACTGAGTGGCTTTCTTCTCACCATAAAGTTTGCAGATTGGTGAACTGGGGACTGTAAGTTGCCCTGGTGTGTAGGAATGTGGTAAGATCTAGGGAAATTGATGGGAAATTAAATATGATCAGTGTAACCAGGAGCATGGTGGTTGGCACTGACTCCAAGGGCTGAAAGACTACTGTAATGTTAATCCACCTTTATAGGAATTGTTTGTTTCTGAATTATGGAAAGATCTGTTTTCTGATTGCCCTCAGGACCACAAGTCTGCTTGTATTTAACATCTCGTTGATGGGAGAATAGGATTAACTAAATTGGGGGATGTCAATGAAGGGACTGGTCTGAAAACTGGATTAGCTGAAATAAACTCAATGGGCCAAAAGGTCTTCTTTTATATTGTATGAAGTTATGAAAAAATAAAATGAAACATGATCCTCAATTCTGAGACAAAGGGGTAGAATCCAAGTTTGAAAATATTGGGGTGTGGATTGAATTGCGATGAGACAGTAGACTGTAAGTCTAGGTTTAACTGAGCCCTGCTTACCATGTATTAACCACACTTTTCACTCTTCATCTCCTACAGGAGTGGTTGCAAAACCTGATAATGTTCTGCTTGGGTGAGAATGATGTGGACGAGGGACTGGGATATGATTACAAGACAGAAGTCTGCAAGTTCGAATCCCCAGAGTTTACATGTCTCCAAACCAACATCACCAAAAATCAGTTTTACGTCATCCTTTTTTAACAGCTTCATTTGCGTGTAGAAGTCAGTTGCTACTTTTTCCTAAATTATAATGATGATTGCACCTTAAAATAATTTATTGGATTATAAAGTACATGCAGATGCTCTGAAGTCATGGATATATAGTGAATCTATTTTTCTTCAAAGCGTGCCTTTGTCTGAAAAGACTAAACTTAGGATCATTGCGATCATTTTCTTGTCTGACATCCACTGAGAAATTCCAATTTTGAACCTGAATGACTGAAGTTAATTGTAAGGAAACAATTATTTAGCTGCTTCAAGTGTTACAAACTTTTAGCAACCATTAACATTTGCTCTGAAAACCTCTTTCTTACTTTAAGTACCTTAAGTATTGCAAGTTACAATATATCAGCGAAAATAGTTTCTGCTCATTTGGAAAGCACAATTAGCTTCCTATAGCTTCAAATTTTTTTCTGTTTTATAGTATTAATATATAATCCCCTACCCAAAAAAGACTGATAAACCAGAACTGGATGTTTTCAACATAATGTAGCAATTATTATCAGAATTAATGATGTTTTGAGTTGGATGGCACATTTTTCCAATGACTTTAACACCATGATTCATTGTAATGGGAACATGTAAGGAATAGAAAATGAAGTTTTGCTCAAAGTTGAATCAGAAGTAAGTTGTTAGGAGCACCTTTGAAAGATAATCATAGCAAAAACAAATACTGTAACTGAAATAATAAGAATGCAGCAAATGAACATTTTCTAAAACTGGAAACTACCATATCATGCTGCGTTATAAAACAGTGAGATTTATTATTTTGCTGCCAAAGCTTATTTTGAGAAACTTTTCAATCAGTTTTGCAGCCTTGTTAGTTACCCAAACCCATATTACAAATGCCCCTGGCTATATGTTTGAGCCAATTTACTCCCTTCGCTCACCTGCTCCTTTCCGATATGGCCTCCCTACAGCCATCTGCTGCTCAAACTCTCATGCATGACCTCTCATCTCAAGATTCTTCCCTCCCCTCCTCTTCAGCCTAATCGCCTTCACTTACCACAAACTTTAACTTATCCAAACCTTTACTTCACATACCTGGTCCACGATCATTCACCAAACCCACTGTATAGTGGCTTCCTGCCCCTCCCACAATAGCCCCTTCCAACTTTCTTCATTTTTACAATAGTTCTTCCCATAAGCTTCTCAAACTCTCCGACTCTGGCGTAATGGATCTATCTCCTCACTTTTATTTTATCATTACCGAAGACCCTAGCTGTAAGAAATGGACCAAATAATAACTTGAATAAATTCTGACCATGTTTCCTATTGCTAAATTCAAACAATTATTCAAAACAGTATACAACCTAATACAAGGGTCATAATTTTAAGGCGATTGCAGGAAAGTATAGGGAGGGTGTCAGAGATAAGTTCTTTATACAGAGAGTGGTGGGTGCATGGGACGCCTGCCAGGGGTGGTGGTAGGGGCGGATACATTAGGGCCATTTAAGGAACACAAGATAGGCACATGGATGATAGCAAATTGGAGGGGTATGTAGGAGGGAAGGGTTAAATTGATTTTAGAGTAGGTTAAGAGGTTGGCACAATGCTGTGGGCTGAAGGGACTGTACTGTTCTATGTCACAGAATAGAATCAAAGATTCATAGTACACTACAGCACAGAAAGAGTCACTTTGAACCATCTAGTCCACACTGAACTATTACTCTGCTTAGTCCTATCCATCTGCACCTGGATCATAGCCCTCACACCCCTCCTATTCATATACCTATCCAAATTTTTCTTAAATGTTGAAATTGATGCCACATTCAGCCCTTCTGCTGGCAGTCCGTTCCACACTCTCACCACTCTCTGAGTGAAGATTTCCCTCATGTTCCCTTTAAACATTTCACCTGTCACCCTTAACACATGATCTCTAGTTTTAATCTCACCCAACCTCAGTGGAAAAAGCCTGCTTGCATTCACCCTATCTATACCCCTCATAATTTCGTATACCTATGTTCTATGTTCTAACCTGCAGGACTTGGTATGAACATAGGCTAGCTTACCTAAAGCAAGAGTAGCCTCTGGTTATGAAATTAATTCAGTTGCAGCTTGTGTGAAACTGGGGCAAGCCAGTGATCTGTAGCTGAAACCAAAGTAATAACTGAGATATGACAAATCATCAGACCGTAGCAAAACAAAAAGTACCTGAGGTAACACAGGAAAGTGAAACCCGTATACATGCTAACATACTTATACAAAGACAGCCAGGAATGTATAAAAAAGTTCTAGGGCCAGGCAGACACAGAATTGAGACACAAGTGACTGCAGATGCTGGAGAAACTCGGTGGGTCAGGCAGTATCTATGGAGGGAAATGGACAGCCAGTATTTCAGGTCAAGACACTTAATCTGGATTGAATCATTGAGGAATATTGGCACAAAGAATCTTTGGGGAATCTGAATAACCCTGTCGTCTGTTACAGTCTCCTCTCTCTCACACTCATCCACTAAGATATGGGGGGATAGCTGGCAATTTACACAGAGAAAGCATTTTATTAAACAAGAGAGAGCACGCCCAATATTACATCAGCTGTAATAACAACAGAAAATGCTGGAAATACTCAGCAGGTCACTCTGCATCTGTGGAAAGAGAAAGAAAGTCAGTGTTTCAGATCAGAGACCCACCAGCTACATTTGTTACATTCTCTTTAGGATCATTCCTTGAAAAACCCTCTCCTTTGTCCAACCGGCAACACTCCTTTTACATTTCTCTGCTTTGGTTTCGCAATGATTAGTGAAAAGTACCGTGCATATCACTCTGCATTTAACATACTAAACAAATGCAAGGCACATCTGATACTCAAATTGATTGAAATTCATTTGCAGCAAGCCAGAATCCAGCATTTGGTATGACTTGATCTTAATTAAATGAAGTAAAAGAATGTTCATCTTAATACAATGAAGTAACAGAATTCCATTTTTTAAAATAATCTGAATTAGTTCTAAAAGGATCCTTTGATATCAATGTAACTTAGTGGCTGGAAACGTTTTAGCAGCTGAATGGATTGAAATAGGAACTAAACAGAAACAGCTTTTGCCTCTGCCTGTGTCTTGAAAGTTGCATCGTTTTTTTAAAATTTCAAAATATGTTTTATTCATTAAAAGTTCAAATGTAGTTAACAGAAAACATTCAAGTTACTATTTTCATCACAAGTCATATGATTTCAATTATTTAACATTAGCACATCGGTTATCGTTTATATTCGATTCTTTGAGAAGTAGTTCATGGGGTTTCAACACAGATGTGAATCACGTAATGTGCATTAGCAGGAAGCTCTAACACTGTGTATCTTCCTCTCTGCAATGGCTATACTCAGCGTTAGTGCATCCTTCTTCACCTAGCTTTGGATCTTAGTGGGCAGCAGTCACACCATTCGACCATGGGCAACACTACATTCTTGGAACACCTGTCATTTTCAGGCAGACCAAAGAGCATCTTTCACCATGTTGATGTTTGTCTCCAGGAACAATCCTTGCAGTACAGAATCCTTTGTTAGACAAAGCTCAGCAAACACTCCGGCACCTCATGTCAGATTTTCCAGGCAAATGCATGTTCCAGATGGAATTGGGCTGAAGTCTCATTTCAGATTGCACCATCATGAGGGCAGTGTGAGTGTGCTTAGTGCTCTGACCATACATGGAAAATCTGACAGGGCCTTTCTCAGCATCAGCAAACCAGGGTCTTGGTGCTTGTTGGAACACTTGGGCACTGAGATGTATTACACTTGGTAGTCTGCTCAGGAAACTGTCCCACTGTCTCCTTTTCCCGGAAGGTTCTGATGATATTTTGCACAGACCAATGCCTAATTGACTTCTTGTCAAGTGTGTTCCTCTGGCTAAAGTGTTTAACAAGGGATGGACAGTGAGATAGTAGAGCCAGACCATTGACAACATGGGACAAATGGAACTGCGGCAAGCTGTCTACATCCAGTTTAATGCAGCCACTCACACGATTGAGAAGGAACACTGTTGCCAGTTTACCTCACTGGCCAAAACTGTTGCCAGTTTTTTCTTTACCTCACGCACAGTCTTCATCCAGTTCTTGATGTCAGAGCCAACTGCTCTAAAATATACTCCCAGGTATATATAAAGGTGTTAGGTAATCAGATCTGGTGCTGAAGGGAACAAATAGCAGGTTGGACCAGTTGTCAAAGGTGCAGACCTTGCTGTTGCTGTGATTCACTCTAGTACACAAAGTCTGTTAAAGCAGGTCACAGACACTCAGCAATCTGCAGATTGACAGGGGCCAAGGCAGGAGTTAATGATGTCATTGTGTACAGAGAGGGTTTGACCTGAGTGCCCTCACTGCCTGGGATTGTCACACCTCGGACTGTCGGATAATTCCTGATGGACTTGGTGAGAGGTTTTGTGCAGAGGGAGCAGCCTTGCCTGACTTCAAAGTTAATCAGTCCACCCACTGTTCAGGACATCACTACAGAAGTCAGTGCAGAACTGTTGTCATTTCCTAATTTTAGCCGATGGTTTCAAGTCCAGGCATTGATCTCCTACAGATAGTCATCACCTTTTTCAAGTAAGTGGTGTAACCTTTACAAGAGTAAACATTTTGCTGAACATTCCTTACACCATGATGATCTCATATTCAGATGGAAGAAAGAACATATAAAAAAACTTAGCTTTTGAAATAAAAATAATCTCCTGGCAATAGAATTTCACAGTTAGACACAAAATCAGTTCTACCAATAAGCAGTCTTTTGAACCCGACCACAAACTCAGTAAGATTCCAGAAAAACAATTTCAACAGAAAATTGCCTTACTGAGTTTCAATTTCCAGATTGTAAAGTGAAACTCTTCAAAATCTCTTATTTTTCCATCCTTATTAAGCATTCTGCAATAGTCCTGCTTCATTTTGCCATCAATATCAGACTGTCTTCATCACCTTAAAGCTGCCTTATGTACCATCCTCTTATCTAATCTGCAAAGCCCAGTGAAGGACTACATACTGTTATTTCAATTTCCTTCCCAGTTTGTTCCTGTTGCTTAGTGATTGAAACAATACTTCCAAGTAAGTTAGTCCCATCAAACATTTGCAGTCCGACTTGCTTAAAGTTCTTCCTCTTGAAAAGACAGCTCAGTCTGACCTGGATGATGGAATTGGTGGCTTTGTGGCCAAGTTTTCAGATGATACAAAGATAGGTGGAAGGGCGGGTAGTGTTGAGGATGCAGGGAGTCTGCAGAAGGACTTGGACAGATTAGGAGAATTGGCAGATTCAAGAATCAAAATTGTTTATTGCCATTCTTCAATACACGAGTGTAAAGAGAACAGAATGACTGTTCCTACAGATCTGATGCAGCATAAAGTAACACAATAGGCATACAAACACAAATATAAATGTAAAAGCAATCCTATAAAACAATGTTCAAGTAACTGTTGAATGTAGCCATATATAAGTACCTAAAATGAGTTTATATCCATCGACTGATTGTATGTACATAAGGTGACGCTAGGTGCAGGAGTATATGAATATAAGGTGCAATATAGTGTAGGCAAGCGTATGGTCATGCACTTTCGTAGAAGGTGGCGTGAATTCAGAAATCTGTGGTATAATAGGACTTGGGAGTCCTTGTGCAGGATTCCCTAAAGGTTAACTTGCAGTTTGAGTTGGTAGTAAAGAAGGCAAATGCAATGTTAGCATTCACTTCGAGAGGACTAGAACACAAAAGCAAGGATGCAATGCTGAATCTTTATAAGGCATCAATCAGACTGCACTTTGGAGTATTGCGAGCAGTTTTGGGCCCCATATTCATGAAAGGATGGGAGAGGGTCTAGAGAAGATTCATGAGAATGAAAGGGTTAACATATGAGGAACATTTGATGGCTCTGGACCTGTGCTCGCTGGAGTTTAGAAGAAAGAAGGGGGGATCTTATTGAAACCTACAGAATATTGAAGAATCTAGAGAGAATGGATGTGGAGAGGATGTTTCCAATTGTGGGGGAATCTAGGACCACAGGCCACAGCCTTAGAATAGGACGAAGTTCCTTTAGAGCAGAGATGAGGAGGAATTTCTTTAGCCAGAGAGTGATGAATCTCTGGAAATCATTGCCAGAAAGGGCAGTGAAGGCAAAGTCATTGGATCTATTTAAATCTGAGTTTGATAGGTTTTGGATTAGTAAGGGTGTCAAAGGTTATGGGGAGAAGGCAGGACTGCGGGGTGAGAGGGGTCACAATCAAATGGCAGAGCAGACTCAATGAGCCGAATGGCCTAATTCTGCTCTCTTGTCTCATGATTGCATTGTCAACATATTGTTACATGGCAAGAAACTCAGAAATTATAATGTCTCCTGGTTCTTAATTTTATTAACACTTTTCTAATATTGACAACATTTTAATAATATAAAAATAGGGTCTGAAAAGTAACCTCTTTATACCAATTTAGCTTTGTGACTGATTCCTTTAAGGTATCGTGGGAGTGTAAGAAGCTCCCAAAATTTAAATTAACAATGCAATACTTTGAAATGTATGGATACATTTGGCTCACTGTAAGAGACTAACAGCATGAACTTCCTTTTATATAGTATCACTTATGCAGAAACATCCCAAGACACACTACAGGAACCTTGTCAATCAAGAAAAACCGATGCTGGATTATATGAAAGGTATTAAGGAAGATGACCTTAATTCAGTCACAGTGATAGATTTTAAGGACCTCCTTAAAGGCGTAAACAGTTATAGAGAAAATTAGGAAAGGAACTATAGTGGTTAGCTTCTTGGCAGCTGATGGCGCAGTTGCCAATGGTGGACTGATAAGATCTAAGTACGTTCAAGGGACTGAAGGAGCATTTTCGAAGGTGTCAAGGCCAGGGGAGGTGGCAGAGAGATGGAGGGTAAGGCTACAGAGGAATCTACAAACGAGATGAAAAATATTAACACCATGACATTGATTAACAAGAAAGAATGTGGAGAAAAATAGAAGCCCATGATGGGATACAAGACATATAAACAAGCTTGGATACAAGATTAACTTATTGTCAGGAAACAAAAAAGGGGTTTGGATTACTGCTGGGTCACCTCTTTCTGATACTTATCTGTGATTTGGGCTCAAATGTAGACTGTGAATGCCAGTGTGGTTGGTTGTGAGAAAGAATATTCTCAGCCGGAGGAAACTCCAGCTGGTCAAAATGAACTGGTCAGATTGGCAAATGGAATTCTTTGTGAATAAACAGTTGACAGGGACCTGATGAAAGGTCTTGGCCCAAAACGTTGACTGTTTGTTCAGTTCCATAGATGTTGCCTGACCTCCTAATATCCTCCAGCATTTTGTGTGCGTTTATCCAGGATGATTGCTTTGTTGATTGAGACAGCCACTGGCTTATATCCACTTGCTTTTAGAATATGAACCAGAGCTTGAACATTGGTCTGATGGTCATGTTGTAGGACAGATGTGACAACAATAGAGAGAGTGCATACAAAATTTAACAGGATTTTCCCAAAGCTGTAGAATTTATTTTTTTATGAGGATAAATTGGTGAGGCAAGGATTGTTTTCTTTGAAATAAAGAAGGCTGAGGAGATTTAAACAAACCTGTAACAGTATGAAAGAGCTGGGATGGGTAAATGGAAATAACTTATTTTGCTTTACAGAAAGGGCAATAATTGAAAGATGTAAAATTAAATAATTGGTAGAAGTCAGATTGAGGAAATGAGTGGTGGATGGAAAATGTGATTGCACTGGAGAGGATGCAGAGGGGATTTAAAAAGATGTAAAGACTGGAAAATTATAGCTATGAGGAAGAATTGGATAGGTTGGGGCTGTTTTCTTTGGAACAGAGGAGGCTCAGGGGAGACATAATTGAGGTGTACAAAATTATGAGGGGTCTAAATAGAATATATATGAAGACTTTGCTTCTTGAACTGAAGGATCAAAGAGCGGGGGTCTTAAGACTGATTGAAAGTAATTGGCAGAAGGATCGGAGGGGAGTTAAAGAAGTATTTGTTTACCCAGAGGTGGCAGGGAGCTGGAGCTCACTGTCGGAAAGAGTGCATGAGGCAGAAACTATCATTTCATTCCCACAGTGCCTGATGTGTACATGAAATGTTGGGATGTCCAGAATATAGACCTGATGCTGGAAGGATTGGGGAGCTTCATCTAGCAAAGCCACAACAGCTCAAATTGGCATTTGCTATTGCCATAAAACTTTCATGCTGTTTTGAAGGGAAGTGGACTGGGAAGTGGGAAGTGGCAAGTTTTTTTCTGGTTGGCATGCAAATAAATAGAACATTCTCCTTGCCTGCTATAAATTCCCATGATCTAGTGATTTATCTGGGAAATTAAACGTTTCTGAGGTTTCATGGTATCTGTGCTAAAGAAAAATACTTGAAAGAAATATTTGGCATAAATCAACTTCCTACAAGTTTTATTGGAAGAGTCTTCAGAATCTTAAAAATTGCTATGAGTCTAAAGGCTTCTTTTAAATTCAAAAATAAATTATATTCATATTAAAAATGCATACAAGTGCATGGTACATGTTACTGGGTCTTTATGTAAGTAGGTGGCTACACATTTTAATGTACATAGCACCATTGACACTGGCGTGTCTTCCCTCCTGGGATGATAGATGTGCTTGAGTGGCTTCTACCTGGATCTCTCCCCTTAACGTGCAGCAGCAGGTCTTTCCCCATGACTCCTTTGCTTTTGCTGCATCAGGCTTCAGTCAGTCCCTCGGCAAGTACTCCTGCAGCCTGGAATGTGACAGGCATCACATTACCTCATGGCTTTTTGTTGTACTGGAAAACCAATAGGTTCCCGGCAGACTGAAGCGTGCGTTTCACCATGTTGATGATCTTCCAGAAGTACTTGACATCTATCTCTCTGTGTGTCCCTGAGCCCCGTAGATCAGAGTCCTCTAACGCAGGTGATAAGGCACCTTGCGTCCTTTTCCAGACCTTTGTAAATACACAGCCACCAGGAGATTAGTGTCTTTCTCCTCCTTGTCACAGCTATCTGAGGGCAGTGTGCATCGCCATTGAAATTCCAACCAAACTTGAGGGATAAGACAGTGAGGGCTCCTCTCACTGCCAGCCAAGTGAAGCCCTGGTGCTTACTGGTGAGTTCTGGCAACAAGGCGTTCTGCCAGATGCTTTGGACAGTCTGTTAAGGGAACCACCCCACCCACCCCACAAGATCCATTGTATTTACCCTGCAGCATCTGAAAGATGCTCTGTGCTGAACGCTGTCTGAAAGACATGTGCTCCAAAGTATTTTGATGAAAGAAGATTTGTTCAAAAGATAGGTAGTGCGTCAATGTCCTAATGACTAAGGCATTACACGACAACATAGTCTGGCCTATCCTTTGCAACACAGGGGACAGGGTGCATGTAGTCACACTTATTGCCTGCATAAACACAGCCTGCTGCAGCCACATTAAGGTGAGCATCAGGATATGAGTTCACTCCTGCCCTGTTCTCCAGGGATCTGTGCATTATGAGTGATTAGGCCTGTTCTATCTTGGATCCCTAGATGAACCAGACGATGACTTGGGTGACTACCAGCTAAGAGGAGCAGGCAAAGAGCCAGACCTCAGTACCAAGAACAAGTTTATTCATACTGACATATCATGAAATTTGTGGTTCTGCTGCAGCAGTACAGTGCAAGGCGTAACAGTTACGATAGGTTACAATATAAATAAACAGCGCAATGGAGGAATAACGAGAACATGTCTGTGTGTTCATGGACCGCTCAGAAATTTGACGGCAGAGGGGAAGAAGCTGTCCTTAAAATAGTTGAGTGTGGGTCTTCAGGCTCCCACATCTCTTCCCTGATGGTGGTAACATGAAGAGGGGATATCTCGGATGGTGAGGGTCTTTGGTGCCCTTGATGCTGGGGAGGATTATGCCCATGATGGAGCTGGCAGACTATACAACCCTTTGCAGCATCTTGTGATGTACATTAGCACTGAGAACTCCTTGCATCTGATGACCATGGTCTTACCAGTTATTGAGAGGGAGTACATCTCCCTCAGATCTAAATTATGTTTTATCTTGCCTGTCCACGCCAGCTAATTTTGGTTACCTAAAACCAGGTCCCCAGCAGACAGATGGTGAAAGGGACAGAGAGCTGTGGTTGAAGAGCATGGCATCACTCTTGTTGCAGTTGACTCTGGTCCCAATTGAAACCAGTCACAAAAGTGGATCAATCTGTGAACCGACCGTGAGTCTGAGCAGAAGACTGTGACAGACCATTTACAGGGGAGCTTTGATCTGGGTCACCCCACTGACTGGCAACACCAACTCTCTGATGCCCTCCTCCATGTTGAACTGGCAAGGGATTCCATGGAACAGGGAGAATGGGCAGCCCTACTTTACAGCAGACTTGATGGAGAAGCTGTTTGCCACCTGTTGATTTGAACTACGCTATGGGTATCTGTGTGGAGCAGTTGGTTCTAATTTCTGATTCAATTAATGTATTATCAGTACACATTTAAAATGAAAACAACAGAATAATTTAATTGGCATGTAGCTCAAGAATACTTATCCACGTTCCAGTAAGTGATAAGATGATTATGTTTTATTAATGAAGTGTCTACTAGGCAGCCATCGATCCCAGGGGATCATGGGTTTGCGCCGCTGGTGGACTGTGTCCTCTCCAGGGCACAAGCCTGGGTGGGAAGATTTGAAGAACCAGCTGTTGCCCATGCAGTGGGTTCACCCTCTCCACACCACTGATGTAGTCCAAGGGAAGGGCAAGCGCCGATACAGCTTGGCATAGTGTCGTCGCAGAGGTTGCCAGAGTGAAGTTGTAAACAACATTAAACTGCTTTAGGGACCCTGGGTCCGGATTTCTTCCTCGGGGTTTACTCCCGAAGCCTTTCCCATGGGTGGTTATGGCTGCAAGGCAGCGGAGGTTTAAAATCAGAGTTTTCCTTCTCCAATAAGGTGTCTATGCAAATATATAATACCCTTTTTAAAAAAAAAGTATGGACTTTTGTGATTTCCATATATCAAATAAAATCCAGGCCCAAACCAAAATCAGCATTTATTAGGGGTTATTGGATAATAATTTAGATCGGATATCCTGGCTAAATTTTCATTTGCTAATCCAAGGGATTATTTAATTTTCCATTATAGCTGTCCCCTATGTTATGTGCAAAACACATGGTGCTCCAGCACTTGATGACTGTCCAGGACCCAATACATTTTGGCTGACCCATCAACACCACAGCTGAGAACCAGAAATTCTTTTGTCCTACAAAGGTGCTGATTACTAAACAGCATTCTTTCCACGAGCAATTATGATTTAAATGCTCATCACACACTTAAAAATCCTTGTAGTGAATGGCAGCAGGCTATTTTTTTTATTAACGACGCTCAACAGAATTGAACCCAGTTATGTTCCAGGTGACATCCACATATATAGGCCTCTGGACAGTCATCAAGCGCTGGATCACCACGTGTTTTGCTCATAAAATAGAGATCAGTTATAATGAAAAATTAAATAAAACTGCAAGTGCTGGAAATCTGAAATAAAGCAGAAATATTGTTAATGCAGCAGGACAGAATAAGTCCATGGATAAAGGATCAGAGTTAATGTTTCAGGATGAAGGTTATTTGCCAGCAACACTATCACTTACTTACATTACTTCTGCTGCAATCTGCTAGTCAAGCCAATTTTACACAACCTAGAACCTTCATGGTTCCTTAAGGTTGTTATTGCCAGGGGTGGTAATGGGGACAAGCTCCCGCTACCTATTAAATGCTTCCAATGGTATGCGTCTCAAATAGCCTCTGACAACCAAGTCCAGCTCCTGGTCTTCACATGTGGCTACTAAGCCCGGCAGAACTGTTTCTACTGACAGAAGAAGGGGCAAAGGTGGGTTTACTGGAGCCTTAAAACCAGTTGTTTCCTGCAGATGGGGCTTGCCAGCTGTAGTTGGCAGCTCATCTATGAGAAGGAAAGCTGTCGCTGCCTTGCAGCTATACCCACTCATAGGGAAGGCTTCAGGAGTAAATACAGAGGGAAAAATTTGAAGCTGGAGCCAAACTATATTGGTGTCTGCCATTCCTTTGGATTCATCAGCTGCGTGGACAGGGGGAGCCTGCAGCATGGGCAGCAGCTTGTTCTCCATATTGTACTGCACTGGCTTGTGTACTGGTTTGCATTATCACTTGGACAGCTAGGATGCAATATCCATGGTCTACCCTGACCAACAGAGGGCCCCAGAACCTTCAGAATCAATTCGGCTCAGCTGGTTAGCCACCAACTCATTCTACTGGAGTCACAAGAGACACTGCTGCTGGAATCTGGAGCAAAAACAAACTGCTGGAGGAACTCAGCAGGTTGAGCAGCATCCGTCACCAATCCGGGTCAAAACCCTGCATCAGGAAGTAATCATGAAGGGACAATGCTGGATCTGGACTCTTCAGTCTGAGGAAACAGTCGTCAACCATTTATTTAAACCCCTATTAGATTCTTTTCGTGAATCGAGATGAACTCCCACTTTTCTAAACTTCATTAAGTGTAGGTCAAAGGACAAACCCTCATTCCCGGAGTCAATGCAGTGACTCCATGCAGCATTGACTCCAAGCTCAGTATATCCTTGCAAATCTTTCAGTTTCACACATTGCTGCTGGTTGCATGCTTTCCCAGAGTCTGTTTCCCTCTTCTAAAGAGAATCTAAACTGAATTAACCATCATTTTCCTAACCAAAGCTGTTGGGCCTACATTAGACAAAGGGAAATCTGTTGTCTGTGGTATCCCAATTACATTCTTCCAAACTTTCTGTACTTCCAGTAACTGCAAACATTAATTTTGTAAGACATCCATGCTTATTATAATTGACTCCAGCTGCACTGTTGTCATACAAACATGAATATATTTTATTCAAACTGGTCTATCTGATTGGAGGAAGCTAGTGGTAAGGACCGCTGCCAACTGTACTTAGCTGGGATCCTCCAGCTTGATTCAACCGAGGACATTACTGCTGGGCTGACATTCACTTTCAGTATTGATCTGTGGAACTTCAGGGTAACAGTAAGAGACTTTAGCCAGAGGAAAAAAGCTTTAAAGAAACCTTAATGCATGCACAATGAGAATACCGTAGCTAGAATCTGTCCAACACCTTTCATTCCTCAACGTGGTCTAAAATGTTTGAAGACAACAAATTACTTTGGATTTTCTGCCTGGCTCATTTTGCAACTTTCTGAATTCAATCACAGTATCTTTTGTCCTTTTCTAATCACTCGAGAAAGATCGCAGTGAATTACCTGCTTATACCACTGCGATCCTTTTGGTAAAATATACTCGCAGTGGGTGGACAGTTCCTGGATTTTCGACCCGGTGGTAACAAAAGATTAGTAATTAGTTCCAAGTCAGGATGATGCACGACTTGGATGGTGCTGGAGAAGCAATCTGTTGGGGGAAGTCAGCGGGTCGAGCAGCATATGTGGTGAAGGATGGGGATGAATTGTGGATGTTTTGGGTGGAAACCCTGCACCAACTTGTCAAGCTGCTCCAGTCCTGAAGAGGGGGCTTTGATTCCATACAGAACTTTCCCAATACAGTCAGAACAGATACTTCTGCAATAGGTAAAGTGGGGAAGACTAAGTCAAGTAAGTTTACTCCTTTGTTTTAGTTCACCATTGGCTGCAGATTCAACCTGGAGGATAATTGTTACCCAGTCCTAGCAGAAAAATCAGCAAACTATTTCTGATGTAGGATGAGCAAGGATGTTGATCAAGATGCCAGTACTTTCTTGAAGAGTGCCTCACTTATTTTAAAAGTTTACAATTACTAAGCTTCCCCATTGTTCAAAATATAATGCAGATTAAGTACCCCTTATCCAAAATTCCAAAATCCAAACTTTTTTTTCTGCTGACATGACGTCACAAATGGAAAATTCCACAAGACACTGGGAAGATACCCAGGCAATGGGCAGGTCTTTGCGCACCACAGACATTTCTGAGAAGTGACCTCACATGTTGCATGTAATGAAAAGAAGTTAATAAATCCGAGCATTCAGTATAGGAGTTGGGATGTAATGTTAAAATTGTACAAGGCATTGGTAAGGCTGAATTTGGAATATTGTGTACAGTTCTGGTCACCGAATTATAGGAAAGATATCAACAAAATAGAGAGTACAGAGAAGATTTACTAGAATGTTACCTGGGTTTCAGCACCTAAGTTACAGGGAAAGATTGAACAAGTTAGGTCTTTATTCTTTGGAGCGTAGAAGGTTGAGGAGGGACTTAGAGGTATTTAAAATTATGAGAGGGATAGATAGAGTTGACGTGGATAGGCTTTTTCCATTGAGAGTAGGGGAGATTCAAACAAGAGGACATGAGTTGAGAGTTAGGGGGCAAAAATTTAAGGGTAACACCAGGGGGAATTTCTTTACTCAGAGAGTGGTAGCTGTGTGGAACGAGCTTCCAGTAGAAGTGGTAGAGGCAGGTTCGATATTGTCATTTAAAGTAAAATTGGATAGGTATATGGACAGGAAAGGAATGGATGGTTATGGACTGAGTGTGGGTCAGTGGGACTAGGTGAGAATAAGTGTTCGGCACGGACTAGAAGGGCCGAGATGGCCTGTTTCCGTGCTGTAATTGTTATATGGTTATATGGTTAATGAAAAACTGAAAAACACCGCATAATGTGAAAATGAAGATCTCAATTGTGTGTTAAAAGAGTGGAGTCGTCAGCATCAGAGTGCACATAACGAACTGAAAATTTAATCGCGAATATTCAGCAAGCTGGTTGCAGAGATTTATGAAAAGGCACATTACATTTTTAAAGATTTATTTATTTAGTGATACCGCATAGAGTAACCCCTTACGGCCCTTTGAGCCACAATTCTGATTAACCCTAACCTAATCACAGGACAATTAACCTACCCAGTACCCCAAGGAAAACTCTCACATTCCACAAGGGGGACGTACAGAGACTTCTTACCGAACGGTGCTGGAATTGAACTTCAAACACTAGAATGACCCAAGCTACAATAGGGTTGTGTTAACTAACTACTACGTTACCATGGTTGTGATAAAGCATTTGCTGATCATGAAGCAGCAAATTCATTGATGACTTTGCCAAGACTGCCGCCGATGAAAATCTAACATGCTGAATGGCTGCATCAGTACATATGTGTGATAAACAAGAGCAAGACAAAGACTGCTTACCGGTAGCACACAAATTCAGAGCTGGAAATGATAGTGATCCCAAGATATCTCATTATGTATTCCAAAATCTAAAACGCTTCCGGTCCTAAGCATTTTGGATAAGAAGTACTCAACCGTACATTTCTCAAATGGCATTAACCACTTACCTGTTTCATACTAAAGGAATATTCATCATTCTGACATCTTTCCAGCTTTTATTAGTTTGTCATATATGTAAAAGATAATATAGGTGTAGATTGTTCTCGTGGTTGACAAGGTCAGATGATTCATATGCTATGATTTTACATACGAAGGAACTACAGAAAATGTTAGTCCTAAAGGTGATTTTAATTTCCTAAAACTGTGGTACATTTTGCGCTCACTGTACATCCTGTGAAACTGATAAAAAACCTTTCTGGTAGAATTCATTAAAAGATTTTAACAATGTGATGCTGCTCAAGTTATTTACTGATTTTACAGAGCCTTGTAAGAATATTAGTATGCTTAACAATTATTGTAACTTTTTTTTACTTCAAAATGTAAATAAACTTAAACACATTATATGACAAAAAAATTCCTAGCAGAATCTTATAGAAAACATGAATCAATATTTCACGGATTGACATGTTGGAATGAAATAGGATGACAAAATTTAGTGATAGGTCTTGCCTAACAAGATCCTCCCAAACCAAGATCAAGTTTCAAAGTAGTTTGGGCAGTGAGATGAAGGGTTTAAAATTCTCAAGGGTAGGAAATAGATTATAATACTTATGGCAATGGTGATAACTAATTAGTAAAAGCATTCAAAGTATCAACCTTCCAAAATGAAATCCAATACTATTTACTTAGTACTAATGACCTTACAAACTAATCAATAAAGGAGGAAGTTTCTGATTTTTGTGGTTACTATTGAGGTCTGTAATTATACTAAGAGTAGGTTGTACTGATTCAGCCAGGTTGGTACCGTTCTGAAAACTTGATTCTTCATATGTGAGTGCTTTGAAAGTACAGGGCAGTGCAGTGGAACCTTATCTCACACACACACACACACACACACACACACACACACACACAAACTTTCAATGAGGTCACTGGACCTCAAGTAGAAGTGCCAACTTCAGCAAATTCTTTATCCTGATATGAAATTGCTGCTCATTCCAGTTGTGGTATTAGAGTCTGCACCATTCTGCATGTGAATTATCAACATTTTTACAGCACAAACAAAATTGTATTAAATATTTCAGGACCACTGACACAAATAGGTAGCCTTATTCAGTAGAGAGAAGATTCTTCTTCTTTCTGTTGCAAATCATTTCTCTGTCAGCATTTTAAAGTTTGTTAAATGTGTGTATTCTTAAACATACACGTCAGATGATTGGATATGCAACAAACACATTTTGCCAGAAACAAATTATTTTATTTACACAAACACAAATGTTATAACATGATACAAAATACTGGACTCCAAACAATACAGAAAGGGAAGATGGAGTGAGAGGGGAGAAGGAAATTTGAGATTTACATCAGCTTGATTATGACAAAAATTATAAACATCTGCTGCAATACAATACTGTTAATAAATCACTATACACACACTTAGCACTTCACCTAAATACAGACATTTAACTTATTGACAATTCTATTAGTGACACTGGGTGGTGTCAATGGATACAAAAACAATAAAATGTGGTTTAAATGCAAATTTGACAGTTTTTGTAGTTATATATTTGAAAATAAATTCAAATAGATTGTTGCCAACATAGCAAGGAAATTGTTACAGACAGACTGTTTCACCACATGATACATCCATCCTCCAGTAGATTCTAGATAAAGGCTTTTTACCTCATTGGAACAAATATATATCAAGGCAGAATAAAATCAACAGGAAAAGAATGTTCCATAGTCAATTATGGTTGCCAAGACTGTATGGTGAAAAGGTTAAAGCAACACAGTACACTTTAATAACACAAGCTATATCTGCACTTTGCTGTTATACAGTGTAATGCAAGCTGTCATCAAAACTTGCTTTTGTTCCTCCAACAGAGATGTCTATTATAATTGTACATTTGAACACCAAGCTATACCCTAGTGGAAAATCTAGCATACAGAATTTTGGCAAAGTTACTTTGCACCTGTAAAGAATCCCAAAGGGAAATAATGACTACACCTCTCCCAGTTAGAATGCTTATACAAACTAGGTAATTAATTAGAATGGCCTTTGACTTATATTTAGTATTGCATTTCAATCTTTGTTGAAGGCATTTGATGTAACAAAAGAAAATTATGAAGCAAGTCCATCTATCACTAAAATCTACAGGGTGGGCTCTGGAAGAAGCATTTTCCAGACACGAGGCACACATTGGAAAAATCAATATTTGTACAGGAAACCCAGTTTCACTGTTTAAAACACATCACCTCCTCCATCTTACAGCTGAGCAGTTATGTTATATTTATCTTTAAACTGTATTTAAAACAATGTAACAGCACAATTTTTGTACAAACATTAAGATCTGAACAAATAATTTAAACCACCTCCCATCTTTACCCCAGTCTTGTACATTTAAGGTCACCATAAAGTCCATATTTCATATCAAATCACACTATCTTTATCAAATGAAATCGCTCCTTTCATCTTGAAAGCTAATACGCTGCAGCATTCTTATGGTCAGAAAAGCCCATCCAGTGGACCTTAAAATCAAAGCAACTTCTTATTAAAACTTTCCATCACTTCATAAATAGAGGAATGAAAACGGGATTCAACTAAAACTGAAAGAGGAATGTACGCAATAACTATTAAAACTGGAATTTTCAACTGCATTCCAGCTGAGACTTTAACATTACTATATCCACCCAAAGTCATTATTGAAAAAGTTATAGTATTTAATCCACCCAAACAGCAGCAAATCTATGAATTTAAACAATATATTCTATATATACAATTATTTATATTGTATGTTTTCAAGCTAAAAATGTAAAATATATTTTGTTTACTAAAATACATCAATACCAAGCTGCTTGCGTGAAAAAAAACACCATTTTACAAAATTCACGCCAATGTTGCAGATGGCAAGTAAAGCTTCATTTTACTGTTGTGAAATGCATGGCTGCACTTCTTTTACCTTCTATGGCCAACCCAAGTACGGCAGCAATTCTTAATAAACCTGTATTGAGAGGCCCAGCCTTTCACTTCAATCATTTACAGATTCACTGAATCAATCTTATAGCTGTCTGTCTATTGAAACAACTACTACCATGTTTAACACAGGTCCCATCTGTCATCTCTTTGATGGTATAGTTTTGTAAATATTGATTTAACAACAGGACAATGTTCACAAACATTCATTCAGTCTTGGTGTCTCTCACTTAGTTCTTATCAAATAACCCAACTTTTCTCTACTGGTGAAACTATAAAGCCTACTTCTCTCTAACCTTTACATTATTAAATTATTAAGATTTTGCATAAACCAGTTTTGAGAAACTCCTTCATTATTTTACCAACGTTTGCAAATGGCTTGTTAATCAACTATATTGTCATGTTTTGAATTCCCTGCCAAGGCAGTAAAATGTTCTGACTTTTTAAAAACACAAAAATAATCTATTTTAAGATTTACTGTTCAATGAAAGAGTGAAATCCCCCATCCGCTGTTTAACTACTACATTCACATGAGTACATAGCTGTTTTCTGTAAGCCTTTAAAAAGCATGTATCTAATAGAATTCCTACTGCTAAATGCATCAATTCAGTCACACAAAATTATCAAGGTTATCAATTTGCTTCCAACTGGACATTACATTTAGTGCCACAATTCAACAATCGCTGTACCCGCTCTTTTAAAATCCGGCTGACTTAATTAGTTTGCCTTCTAGTTTTAGAAAAGCATTGAGATAAACATACATTATCATTTATAGCCTTCTTGATTGAAATATGAATTCTATGAGCTTGGTGCTCAAATTAAACACTATGTTTTGTGAAGGAAAATGATTACAAGAACCTCTGAAGTTCAGCTGAAAATATTCCAATGTTAGACCTGCAGTCCAAAGAGCTCAGTTTGGTTCTCCTTGCCAGGTGAACCTCGATACAGAAAGCAAACAGCAAACCACCTTACCCAGCAGAAACTACAAGCCTGTTAAACATATTAGGAGTAAAAAAAAGACAAAAATAACAATTTTCTGAATATATAAACAATAAAATTGTATGAAAATTATATTGTGTTAACCTCTCTTTTCAAATTTTAAAACTTTAAGGTAACAAAGAAGGAAACCAAAATTGGGGTTCTTCAAACGGCAACTGGAGAACTTGAAAGGACATATTACAAGAGTATTTACACAACTAAACTGAAACAGTTGGTCATCAGCAAATACACAAATAAAGTTTAAGAAATTTTACAAAAAGAAATAAATAAACCAAATGTTTATACAGAGAGGGGTGTTGTTCATCTGTGACTAAAAGCAGCTGAAGATCTTTCAATCAGATGATCATGCCATTTTTGACTGTTCCAAAAATCAACAGCAGTATTTCATTGATGTAAATTAAGGCATTTAAAAATGAAGTTGTGAGTTTCAACCATTTTTTTTTTAAAGGCACAAATTTCCTTTCAATTTTCCTGACAAAATTATTATACTGCTTCCTCTCCATCGTTTTTTCTTTCCTGCTTTTCAACATCCTCTAGGAAGCTGATTCATCAACTCTCATAAGCATTTCAAACGCTAATATCTTACCACTGCATTTAGGCTAGGGATCTGAAATCAAAGCCTCAAGTGTTTTGTAACCTTTAAAACATTATTCTCCCTTAAGGGAGAACAGATGAACTTTGAAGAAATACAAAGCTGCGGTGTCCCTTTAAACTCTTCAATTTCAGGTCTTCAAATACAGACAGATTGGCTAGTGAATCTAGCTTGAAGACTAGATGTTTTTCACAACAGTTCAAGTTCAATACAATAACACTGTCAGAGGCAGACAATGGACACTGTATGTCTGATAGACTTTAAAGGAGGTTACAAGAAAGATTCACACAGGTGACAGTAATATGACCATTGGCACTTTACATTGCTGGCTCTTCTTCCATTGGTTCATCCCCTTGCCTGAAAAATAATAAAGTTTAAATTTATCTCAATGGAAGTGGCCAGAAAAGAGTCCTACAATGTTTCAAACTTCCCATGTACTAAGCTTTTTAAAAATAAATCAGTTTTTAGCACTTTGCAGTTTCAGTTAATCTTTAATATCTTTACAGATTTTTCATATTAAAAAATCAGCTGATTCAAATAATTATTTTCATGGAGAATTATCATGGTAAATTGCAAACTGAAAAATAAACTCAACATATTTAATTCACTCTGTTCTTCTAGTTAAAGGTGTAGAGTTTAAGTTATGGTACCCCACATTGTGAAATCTTTTCAGATTATTAAAGAAGAGGAAGATGATAGATTGCACATTTATTCCAGTTCTGGCAAACAGTCTCAGACTTGAAATGTTAACTGTTTCTCTTTGTGTTTTGTTTTTTATTCCTGATTTCCAGCATCTGCAGTATTTTAATTTTCACATGACTTTTAATTGTGGCTAAAAAGCTGAGAAAGAAATGGAGATTCAATTGAACATTCTATGCAAGTAGCAAAATTATAAGAAATGGAGTCTCTTCATTAAATTAAAACTTTTTCTCTTTACCACCTCCTCCCTCCCCCAGTTTTTTTAAAAAAGGTTTAACCAATCAATTGAAAGTGTGAAGGTAAGGTCAAAAACATTGCTAGATTTCAATGATGGAATTGATTCATGATGAATTGAACGCCAATAAACTGGATTGTACTGACAGCTACCTGGAGAATCAGTGCCTGGCTAAAATGTATGCGTCAACATACTCCAAATTGCCATGGCACAGAACATGTGGGTGCATTAGACACCTCACTAAAAGGTGAAGATAAGCTTAACATTTTATTTTAATTATCTTGAGTGAACTTACATATTTAACGTGGTTTTAAGCAAATTCATTAATAATTTATTTATTCACCATTTAAAATTATTTACATATTTTATTTTGCTGTTTCCAATCACTAGATTCATTCAGAAACTGACAAAGACCTTTAGTAGCATGTGCTCACACAAAGCCATTAGGGTGGTCTGCAAGCAAGGCCTAGTCACTGCTGACAGATTGTTCTACTTTATTGACTGGCTGGGGTATTGGGTGGACATTGGAAGCCCTGTGACCTTGGGACTACCTAAAAGTAGTCAACATATGACAAGCACATCCAGCACATCCAGCACAATCCAGGCCAAAAATGATGAAGCATGCAGCAGTTAAAAATTGACAAAGCAGCTATCGGCATTTCTGCAGTCATGTCATTGCTGTAAGTAGCCAGTTTGGATACTGAAAATGAAAATCTTGCAAATTGAACAATTTTAACTAACTTGACTTTTGGAGAAAGCTTGATTCAAAATACCAATCAAGCTACAATCTAAAGCAGTTTCCAAATTCATGCAAAACTGCTTATGGTAAAATCCTTTTCCCTCAAAATCACTTCTCTCGTCAGTGTGTGCTGACAGAAGTGGGCTGGAATATCAAAAACACCATTTAAAGGGAGTCACAAAGTGTCATCAATCAAATAAAACCATGAATATAGTTAATATGATTTACTTCCAGGTTTGCTGGTGGCTCTGCCACTTGACATTGCATTTAGACTTAAACATTACAATATCTACTAGACACTTCTCATAGTGTAACTTCAACATTTGCTAGAAAATCTGAACACAGAAGGTTTTAAGATGCTGCCAGTGGGAATTAATGACAGTTTTATGTCTGTGCTGGCAATAAATTTACCAATTATTTCATGCTGGGAGGCTGTTCTGTCATATTAAGAACTGAAAGCCCAGTGACCAAGAGGACCAGATCATCAAAACACTCATGAACAAAATACAAGATCCCCTCAAAAAGATTTTGTCAGGATTGGAATTTTTATTGAGAGAAAACTTGCAGAGGCCTACTAATTAGCTAAAGTCAAGGATAGATGAAGAATTTCACCGGATTAAAAACAAAGGGAAACTTTACATAAAATCAATTTAGCATCTCTTCTATTATTTATAAATAACCATAGCAAAAAAAAAATAGATTGGCAACATTCAGCAGATTAAGCAGCAAGAACAGAGGAAGGAATCGAATCAATGTTTGGGTCATCAGAACTGGAAAAGTGAGAGAATATGGGGAGTTTTAACATTGCAGAGAATGGTAAAGGTGGAGCAAATAGAGGGAATTTCTATGAGATGTGCAGACCCAAGTTGTCAAGATGATGATTACTTTAAAAAGCAGCAGTTACAAAGAGAAATCTTCCATCAATAGTCTTTTTTCATCTGGCTGTACCTGCTCTTGCATCAAGTAACTTCCACTTCAAATCAATTAGTTTCTCAAAATCAAAGTTTTAGCTATAGAATCTTGCACAGGCTCAAGCTATACCTACCACTTTACTGAGAAATTAAGAGGTAAGCTTAGCACTGGGTTAGCACTGTGGGAAATACCCATTTTCTCATTTATTCAGACCACGTACCATAAATCTTTCCAACTAATATTAAATGTAACCCTTTTAGCTCCTGCTGCAATTGTGACAACTGCTACAACTTTCAGCATATTTCCTTGTAAAAACTTTATTCCATTCTTTTAACTTTGCTATCTCTGTTGTACATGCTCTGACTCTGAGACTTTCCATATGAGTGTCTTAAGGCTGTCTTTCTTTTCTTTAACCACAACTTTTCCTCTCCACAAAACTCAAGACTTCTCAACTGCTTCTCTACTTCTCACACTGCTGCTCCCAACCAGCACAAGGATGAGATTCCTCCTTCAACGCTACCAGCCTCTATATTGAACGGATCATCCTCTGCCTACTTTAGTCAGATTCAACCAGATACAGTACTGTGCAAAAGTCTTAGGCATCCTAGATTTTTTGTATGGTTTCAGATGGTATGGCTTCCACAGAGCCCTGATCTCAACATCATTGAGGCTGTCTGGGATTACCTGGAGAGACAGAAGCAAGTGAGACAGCCAAACCTGCAGAAGAACTGTGGGAAGTTCTCCAAGATGCTTGGAACAATATATCAGCTGAATTTCTTATACAACTGCACAACAGTGTACCAAAGAAAACAGATGCAGTTTTAAAAGCAAAGGGTGGTCACACCAAATATTGATTTGCTTTAGTTTTTTTTACTGTTCACTGCTCTTTATGGTAATTTTTTTGATACTGTATTTACAAACAGTTCCTGTAATTTTTTAAAAAACATCTTTGCTTTAGAGATTTTTAAAAAAAACTTATGCCTACAACTTTTGCACAGGAGTGTATCTTCTCATTTTTCTCTTTGGTATCCTGAAGGACCATTCCCTCCATAACTACCTGGATCACTCTTCACTTCCACCAAGAATTCCCTTTCCTATGGAAATATGGAACAATGATGAACCTGCTGTTTTATCACTTTCCTTCCCAGCATACAGAGACTGAAAAAGTTCTTCCTTGTGAAGCAGCTATTAACTTGCACCTCTGACAATTTTGTGTATTTAGTGCTCACAATATGGTCCCCTCTTCTTTGAAAAAATGCAGATTTAGTGACAGTTTTGCAGAAAATCTCCATTCAGTTTACAAGGGGTATCCCGAATTTCTAGATGCCTATCAGTTAAATTCTCCATCTCACTCCGCCCCTTTATTATTCCTTATTTATACAAATTGATTTGAATGCAAAAGCGCAAGGTTTGATCAATAAGTTTGTGGATGACATGAATTTAAGTGCTGTTGATAGTGAAGAAGGTTATTATGGATTAAAGGTGACCTTGGTAAGTTAGGGAAGTGGGTTGAGGAGTTGCAAGTGTATTTCAATCAGTTAAATGCATTTTGGAAAGTCCAACCAGTGTAGGATTTATCTTGTTAATGGAAAGGTGCTAGAGAGTGTAATGGAACAGAGGGACTTCAGAGTACAAGTACATAGCTTGTTGAAAATGGTACCACAGGTAGACAGGGTGGTAAAAAAGGAATTTAGTATGCTGGCCTTCATCAGTCAGGGCATTTAGTATAGGAGTAGGGGCATTATGTTGCAATTGTATAAGTGAGGCCACACTTGGGAGTGCTGTGGACAGTTTTGGTCGTCCAGTTATAGGAAAGATGTATTTAAGTTGGAAGGAGTACATAGTGTAGGAGAATAAGGAGACCTTATAGAAACTTTTAACATTATGAGAGGTATAGGTAAGGTGGATGGTAAGTCTTTTCTCCAGGGTAGGGGAGTGCAAAACTAGCTGGCATGCAGAACTAGAGGGACTAGATTGACAGCGAGAGAGGAAAGAATTAAAAGGGAGCTGAGGGAGAACATTTTCATGCAGAGGGTGGCAGGTATGTGGAACAAGCTGCCAGAAGAAGTGGTTGAGGAAGGTACAATAGTATCATTTAAGCAGCACTTGGTAAGTGGGGTTTGGGGCTGACAGGGGCATCGGGGGAACGCAGGAAATTGGAGCGAGCTGGGTGGGGCACATGGTTGGCACAGATTCTTGGGCAGTGCTGTATTAATCTATGACTCTTGTATTGCTCCAATGATGCCCAATGCAAGTGCAAAGAACAACACCTCAATCTGGGCATGTTGTAGCTCTTGAGATTTATTTTATTTACTTATCTACTTAGGGATACAGTGCTGAGAAGGCCCTTCGGCCCATGCAACCTACGACAACCCAATTAACTCTAATCTAATTCAGGGATTAATCACATGCTTGGGCTGTGGGAGGAAACTGAAAACCCATGCATTCCACAGGGATGACAGACAGAAACTCCTTACAGACAGTGTTGTAATTAAACTCTGACACCCTGAGTGGTTATAGCGTTGTGCTAACTGCTATTTTTGCACTTTGAAGGATCCTGGACCTAAAAATGAAACCTCAAGTGTTTCCGTCCCCAGTGCTGCAGCTCAACCTCATGAGTACTTCCATCATTTTTTGTTTTTATCTTGCTTTTCAGCAGTTGCAGCTTTTGCTCCAATTCTTATTCATTAGGAAAGAGATGAAATAATTACCTGGCCTCTGGTTCAGAACTGCTCTGCTCGGTGTCTACTGTCAGAGAGGCTAATGCTGTAACAGTTGCTGCTTCTTCTTTCTCGTGCTTTTGGGCCTCCAGTAGGGAGTAACTCACTGTGGAAGCAAAACGCTTCACCGAACTCCAGTGTTTGCCTGAAAGTCAAATTATCAATGCTTGGAAAATTTGTCAAGTTTTCTCATTAATGGGGCATAAACAACTGCAGCTCATGTATATAGTGCAACTATTGTGCATATGGTGTAGCTATCATTGTTGCAAAAAGATACAAAACTATATATGCAGTAAGTATACAAGAAATCTCCTTTTTTCAAACAAGGCAGAGAAGGAGCTTGAGATAAAGTTCAGAGTCATAATCTCACTGCACATTCTGGAAAGGATAATTTCCCACTGGTAATCTTATTCTAAAGAATTCCATCTAATGAATATACACTCAGATCGAACAGTAATCTTCTGGTCTTTGTTTATTTTAATACAGACTTTGCCAAGCAATCACTGGGATAAGGTTGTGTCATTTACAAAAAGTGAGTCAGGATGGCATTGGTTCTACTATTGACAATCTATACAATTTAGGCCCATTTTATAGCTGCATTTGAATTGCTTCAGATGGAGACAGTTTTACAAATGTTATTGGGTTGTTCTGTTTATAATGCAGTGTAGATTTCAGAGCACTTTTGGCAACACAGCAATGGCTGCCCCTTTAAGGCTACTGATCATTTGCAAACATGCAAGGACAACCTAATTTCTGGCTCTGGATGTTCATGGAAATAAATGATTTATGGAGCTCTGTAACGTAAAAACATGCATATGGCATACTGTGCCCTCAGAATTAATGACAGAGTTTTATATTTGTGTGGCTGGTAGTTTATATATGCATGGCTGCTCTGAAGATACAAGGAAAACATTTTTGAGATCAATTTTATTACAATGCTGCTACCAAACCACTGTTGTGGTGAAGAGGAAGTATTAAGGAGCTTACTAATGTAATTTCTAACATTCCTGTCCATAAGCAGTACATCAACGAGAACATTAAGAAGTTATTTAGAGCAAAAACTTACTTTGAATCTCAATCACTTTCTCTAGTGATGCTACTGCATTTGCATTGGGTTTTTGCTGAAGTATTTCTTGAGGCAGAGGATCCAGCTGGTAAGATTTATTTAAAAAAAGGTAAGAATTTTATATATACATATATACATTAATTATTCTAGCACTGGTAGGTAACAAGAAAGTACAACTTACAAGGTAATTTATGTCAGAGGAAAAAGATCAAATTTCATACTTTACGGATAGCATTAAGGGGCAAAAGCTACTGCCTTCTATTAAATGAACTTGTAAAGGACATTCAATTGTAAATTACAAGCAGACATGTTTATGAAAAGAAAAAGTTATGGTAAAATTCAAATATTCTATGGGCTAAAAGTGATTTCAGCTGTGACTCTTCAATTTCATTTAATGTTATATTACCTTTTAAAGCACATTGAATGCATCAATATATCAAAAAACAATTGTCAGTTTAGCACCTCTGCTGTTAAAGAAGTATCTTTACAACACGATCTGGTTTTGATTTTGACTGTTCTGCATACCTCATTACCCAGCAGGGCTGATACACAGGCCTCAGATGCATCACAGATGGCAGTGAGATCATGTCCTCCTTCTAAAGCAAGAACCACACGTCCTGCAGCCAACTTCATCAGCTGTTTGGTCAGGTAGCCAAAACCTGAGAAAGAAACACACGTGAAGTATACAGATTAGTTGTGAAAACATTTTGAGAATAAGTTATACAGAAATATACTTTGATGATACATCATGAATTGACATCATGCCGTTGAACATAATTACGATAAATATGGATCATGCTTCTCGTCCCATCTTCTGAAAAAAGCCTAAAAAATCATTTCCTGTTGGTACCACCAAGAACATTACATAATGGCTTTATAAAGTAGTCCAATGAGTTAGATGGGGCTAATTTTTGAGATTGGAAAACAGGTATAGCTGCTACTATGTAGCATGCTTATTATTATTGATAAGGGGAGAATCTTTAGGAAAAAGTACTTTATTCATGTTAACAAGTTATTAACCTTTAATTAATTTGATAAGAACTACAACAAAATGCAAAAGCATTTCTGTTAGCTGTCAAATATCATCTGCAATAATTATGTTGATGTATCAGGTAATTTTATTGTTAAGCTTTATAGCTGTCACATTTGTTAGATTTAATGACCTCTCATTCACCAACAAACTCATGAAGATTCCTATAAATATTGGAAAACAAATAAAATTGCAGATGCTGTAAGAGGAAACAGAAATGCTGGAAGAATTTAGCCAGTCAAGCAGCAACTATTGAAAGGGTCTTTGACTTGACATGTTAACTGGTTTCTCTTTCCCCAGTTCTTCCAGTATTTGTTTACCTACAGATATTGCCTGACTTCAATGACAGAGTTTATCACAAAATTATAGATCATTGATAGAAGTTCAATGTATTAGGTAATTATTGTAAATTAAAACTATAGAATACAAAAAACTACTCCTTGTTATATGGAGTTCTTTTGAATTACACATTTGAGTTCATCTCATTTCAGTCCTTGAAAGGCTAATATCAGCACTGAATTCGGTTATGCAAACATTCCGTTAGGTCACAACTTCAATGGTTTTCCACTTTCACTACAATACACAATCCATAAATTTGTATGAAGTGTGGTCAGTTGTTCCAGAAGCATATAACACTGTAGGTTGAATGATAAACTGGATGACATTAAATTGCACAATGAAAACCTATTTAATGGGTAAACAAATTCATGGCATTGAAGCTACTCACTATCCTGCTTGCCAAAATATCAGTGATTTTTTTTCTGCACTTGACCTTAATAATCTCTGGTTTTATTTCCACAGCCCATGGCAAGGGACAAGATATACTTCCTAAATTGTATTTCAACTACAATTAAATATTATCAGATTTTATCTATGTACTTTTAAAGGAACTTAATGGAAAAATCAAAATATTTCTATGGAATGTGACCAATATATTGGTATATTTGAATGCTTTCTTCAAACTGCTATCTTTAATCTAATCCTGAAAAAAGAAATGAAAGAATTAACACAGTACAGAGCATTACATCTTATCAAATAAGCTTTTTAACATTTTAATGAGTAATAATCAATCTACTAACTTAGCTCAATAAAGGCTTATACAGTATAAAACCATTAATAGTTTTGTTTTAAAATGCATACTTTTGCAGGAAGCTTAGTGCATGCACATGGGAAAGGCTAGTAGTTCTTTCTATATAAGCATCTCTAGGTTTATTGAAGAAGTCTCGCTACAGCTACTTTTATAGTTCAGGTAAGATCATGAGGTGTTAATGTTAATGAACTAGCTTCTGGTTATTACACTTCTACTATGTTAAAAACCTGTACATGAGCAAAGTGAACTGGAAACTGTGCTGTACATAACAGTACCCAACTCTTGAATGCCTGTCTTGAGGACTTCAAACCAAAGATATATTATTGTAAATTTTACATTTGGTAATTTAACATTCATATTTTTCTTTTACCTTATTAATATTTTCATCCAACTGTTAAGTTATTTGAAATTTGGACAATACTTTCAAAATGTGAAAATTATCCAATTCAACATTATATGCACGTGACTCATTATACTTCAGTTTTTCTGTATGCAGTCACAGTCAAGAAGATGAAGGCAGAATCATTGACTTTTTTGAAAAGTTACTGGTAGCATACAATCTTTTGCTGTCCTGGGTAATTTTGAAATAGGCCTGAAAGCTCAAGGCAGGAAATTATAAGTTAGAAATATTTTTATGCAACAAAGTAAGCTTGAAATAAATAGGGTATAAAAATAACTTCTGCAGAGAATAGACTAAACTACTTTTATATTTTTAAATCTGAAAAGGTATTTCAATATTTAAAGCATTTTGTGTCTGAGATAACAAATACTGAAGTCTAAATATATTTGATTGATTTTGAATCAAAGACTAGAATTTGAACATGGTAGATTCTTGTCATCTCAAAATAGTGATGACTGCAGTGATTATAGCAGCAATGCTTTACATTGCGGAGGAATCATAACAAATGCACTCATGGAAACTGCATGAGACATGCTCTGTAATCTAGGCTGCATCCTGGTATATCTCCTCTGCACCCTCTCTAAAGCTTCCACATCCTTCATATGTAACATCCTTCCTATAAAGAGGTGACCAGAACTGAACTCAATACTCTAAGTGTGTTTTATAGAGCTGCAACATTATCTAGCAGCTCTTGAAATCAATCCTGACTAGTGAAGTAATCAATGACAATGGAAAAAAACATAAAAAAAACTCATTCTGTCTAGTGCAGAATACCTATAACCCAGTGACTTTGCAGATTTTTTCCACTGACCCCAATCTAGAAATTGATAAACTAAAGGTCTCAAGAATAATATGTTGCTCTCCAAAGTAACCTCAGATTATACTATATAGTCATGGAGTCATACAGCATAGTATACAGTCACAGTGTTCCAACTTACACTTGGCTGTTGCAGAGTATCCACCAAGAGGTGACGGATGTCCTTCGACAGCATCAAAACCAGCAGACACCAACACAACATCAGGGGAAAACTCACTGGCTATGGGCATCACAACCGTCCTAAAAAAATCGAAACACATTCTATGCAAGGGGAAACAAGTAAATCCACTAAAAAGCACTTCTTTTCTTGAGAATTTATGCTTTTAACAATTAAAAATGTTACAGCCATAAAATTCTGCACACTTTTCAAATGTATTTAACTGGAATAGACTGTACCTACTTTAAAAGTACAAACAGATTATATTTGGCAGATTTAATTTAATAGCTTTTACTTTCAGCTCATACAGGTTTACAAAAGGGACCCTGTCTCTAATGCTATTCAGAAAGCAGTTTGCTAAAACACAAGTATAAGTTCATATCCATGAAATGGTTGAACAGTAGGTGGCTGCTACTCACATTTGAAGGACTCTGGACTAACAAATACCACATGCCCATATCGTGTAAACTTTAGTCCAACAGCATTATGTCATTAATTGTGTTGGCACCATGCATATAAAAAGCACATGCAATTCTATAAACTGTCTGCTGAAGGAGATTTTTTTCAATATGTCTGAAAGTTAGTTTTAATGCAAAATTCATTGATATGAAGTTTTCAATGTAAGAAGTGATTCAATTTGTACAATGTAAAGAACAGCACAAAAACACATTTATGTTGCTTAGAGTGGGATTATTCTGTCAATAGTTTGCCAGGTTCAATTCTTGATCATAATCAATTTAGTTGATCTAAATTGTGGCAATGATGAAGCCACTTCAGTTTACTTCAATGTTTTCATGCTTGGTTTGCTGAAGGACTGGGTGGTTGATGGCTGTGGTTGTTGGGATGCAGGGGAAGGGAAATGCAAAGAAATTCTTCTGAAGTCTAGTGACAGGAATGCCTGCAGTTATAATAACTCCAATGGTCAAATCTACATAAGACTAACTGTCACTGGGATGGATTTAATGAACTGTTTGAAAAGGGGGAACTCAACCACAATGAGTTATCATCTCCTTGAAGAACTCAGGGATTAATATCTGTAAATTTGCTTGTTGCTGCTCATAAACCAAAGAATTACAAATACAGAACATTTGATGAATATAGCTCTCAAAGAGATTATGAATATTGATCCCAATAAGGGAAATCAGTGCAATTGTGGTCATAACATGTTAGGTATCACTATATGCATACTGCCAGATGTAGTAGAAACATGTCTTGTTCAGATAGTCTGTAGTATCTATGATAGAATCTTTTGTCATTTCTGGACAACAAAAATAAAATTTTAACAACAAACATAAGGTCCTTTACACAGGAAATATCATATGCACAGAGACTCCCATGAATCATAATAAACTTCACAAAGCCCATGTAAAGGTTCTCTAACCAAAACAATTTAGATAAAGCTTGCTTGCAACTGTTCAAAATGATGCTGTTAAACAACCAACTCAATTTGTTTTCCATTATTAAGGACCATGCTATAAGTACAGCAATGCTTGCACCTTTTTTTTTGTTTGCAAACAAGGAAACAGCAGACATATGGCTTTTAAAGTCAGTAAAGTCAGCTGAACTTCCATGATTGAAAACAGCACCAGGATAATTTTCTAACATCAAACAATGATGGCCTCAAAGACAGCAGCTGGAACTACACAAGTGTAAGAACGAACCTAAGTCTACAAAATTTGTGATATGCTGGGTATGCAAAAAGGAAAAAGGGCAGCCTTCTGGATTTCATTATATTCAATTATCTGATCCAACTCCAGCCTGACCCTGTAGCATGCAAGCAAGGAAATTTGGCTTCTAGTCTGTTTAGTGTTATCCTGCCTGAGGCTCTTGACCATTTCCTGGAAGCCCCTTTTACCAAATGTTAGTTCCTTTTAATAAAATATTTTTGCAAATTCTATAGACTCTTTTTTGCTTCCACTTTATTAGACTCTGCCTAAATCAAAGGATTTAAGTAGTATTTGTGGATGGTTCTTTTGATCGTAAACTAAAGTAGTACATGACTAAATATACAACTTGTACAATTAACAATTCCCCAACCCAGATACTCCAGATAAAATTGCAGCAGTGCTAATTACATGCAGGTGAACACCTGAAGCAATATTCTAAGCCTGATTTCACTATAAGTAAAATAATTACAAGGTTCAGAAAAATAACTTAATTGTAGCAATCAATCAATATTTAATCCTCAGGCATTTAAATTAAAGCTGTTTTGTGTGATTCTTAATGAATTTACCTCCATTTTAATTACACTTTTTATTTTTCTGCAGGAGAGTATTATGTACGGTACAACCATTAAACAAAGGAACACATGTATGTGTTAAGAGTACATGTGGGTACTGAGAGAAATACAATAATGTCATGAACATACTGTTATTAAGGGAAAAAAATCAATCTTGCTAACAGTGTTTTCTGACGATATAGGTAGTAGTTCCATGTAATGAATGATCACCTGAAAGCTGTCAAGTACTCCACATCTCCATTAGAGGGATCCACACCACCTGTCCAAGCAATGTTAACATTGAATCCTACTCCAAGTCCTGTTCCAACCTTGAAAAGTTAATAAACAAAGGAGGATGTCTATAAATAAAGCTTTAATAAAAGGTAACTGCCAGAAGCAATTTTACTGAAATGTGCAAATTCTGTTCACCAAGTTTAATTACTCTTATAGTTTCAAAGAAGATTGAAATATATGATGATAAAACATCTTTTATTTATTCATTTGTAAGATGCGGCTGTCACTAGCAATGCTGGTCAGCCATATCTTTCATATTGGCTTTGGGGCTAGCATACATGCAAGACTGAAATATAAAACTGATTCACTGACAAGTGGATGGCTTCTTCTGGTGAAAACATTTATCACCCAATATCTGCAAATGTCTTTATTCCAGGATGAATGTGACAGTGAGACAAACCTGATGCATTTTGGCAAGTTTAATTTAAAAAGTTAAACCATGAAGCAAAAATATGATGCACAAGAAATCTCAGTATTTGGAAGAATATCTGAGAGAGTGCAGAGTTTGTATGTTCCTGTCAGGATTAAAGGCAAAGTGAATAAGATTAAGGAACCTTGGTTCTCTAGGGATATTGGAACTCTGATACAGAAGGACAGATGTATGACATGTATAGGAAACAGGGAGCAAATAAGGTACTTGAGGAGTATAAAAAGTGCAAAAAAATACGTAAAGAAATCAGGAGGGCTAAAAGAAGACATGAGGTAGCTTTGGCAGTCAAGGTGAAGGATAATCCAAAGAGCTTCTGCAGGTATATTAAGAGCAAAAGGATAGTAAGGGATAAAATTTTTCCTCTTGAAGATCAGAGTGGTCGGCTATGTACGGAACCTAAAGAAATGGGGGAGATCTTAAATGTTTTTTTTGCATCTGTATTTACTAAGGAAACTGGCATGGAGTTAATGGAAATAAGATAAACAAGCAGTGAGGTCATGGAACCTATACAGATTGAAGAGGAGGAGGTGCTTGCTATCTTGAGGCAAATCAGAGTAGATAAATCCCCAGGACCTGACAGGGTATTCCCTCGGACCTTGAAGGAGACTAGTGTTGAAATTGCAGGGACCCTGGCAGATATATTTAAAATATCGGTATCTATGGGTGAGGTGCCAGAGGATTGGAGGACAGCTCATGTTGTTCCATTGTTTAAAAAGGGCTCAAAAAGGAATCCAGGAAATTATAGGCCGGTAAGTTTGACGTCGGTAGTAGGTAAATTATTGGAAGGAATACTAAGAGATAGGATCTACAAGTATTTAGATAGACAGGGACTTATTAGGGAGAGTCAACACGGCTTTGTGCGTGGTAGGTCATGTTTAACACATCTATTAGAGTTTTTTGAGGAGGTTACAAGGAAAGTGGATGAAGGGAAGGCAGTGGATGTTGTCTACATGGACTTCAGTAAGGCCTTTGACAAGGTCCCGCATGGGAGGTTAGTTAGGAAGATTGAATCGCTAGGTATACATGGAGAGGTAGTAAATTGGATTAGACATTGGCTCAATGGAAGAAGCCAGAGAGTGGTAGTGGAGGATTGCTTCTCTGAGTGGAGGCCTGTGACTGGTGGTGTGCCACAGGGATTGGTGCTGGGTCCATTGTTATTTGTCATCTATATCAATGATCTGGATGATAATATGGTAAATTGGATCAGCAAATTTGCTGATGATACAAAGATTGGAGGTGTAGTGAACAATGAGGAAGGTTTTCAAAGCTTGCAGAGGGATCTGGACCAGCTGGAAAAGTGGGCTGAAAAATGGCAGATGGAGTTTAATTCAGACAAGTGTGAGGTATTGCACCTCGGAAGGTCAAACCAAGGTAGAACATACAAGGTAAATGGTAGGGCACTGAGGAGTGCAGTAGAACAGAGGGATCTAGGAATACAGATACAAAATTCCCTAAAAGTGGCGTCACAGGTAGATGGGGTTGTAAAGAGAGCTTTTGGTACATTGGCCTTTATAAATCAAAGTATTGAGTACAAGAGTTGGAATGTAATGGTGAGGTTGTATAAGGCATTGATGAGGCTGAATTTGGAGTATTGTGTGCAGTTTTGGTCACCGAATTACAGGAAGGATATTAATAAGGTTGAAAGAGTGCAGAGAAAGTTTACAAGGATGATGCCGGGACTTGAGAAACTGAGTTACAGAGAAAGGTTGAATAGGTTAGGACTTTATTCCCTGGAGCGTAGTAGAATGAGGGGAGACTTGATAGAGGTGTATAAAATTATGATGGGTATAGATAGAGTGAATACAAGCAGGCTTTTTCCACTGATGCTAGGGGAGAAAAAAACCAGAGGACATGGGTTAAGGGTGAAGGAGGAAAAGTTTAAAGGGAACATTGGGGGGGGGGGGGCTTCTTCACACAGAGAGTGGTGGGAGTGTGGAATGAGCTGCCAGATGAAGTTGTAAATGTGGGATCACTTTTAACATTTAAGAAAAACTTGGACAGGTACGTGGATGAGAGGTGTATGGAGGGATATGGTCCAGGTGCAGGTCAGCGGGACTAGGCAGAAAAATGGTTCGGCACAGCCAAGAAGGGCCAAAAGGCCTGTTTCTGTGCCGCAATGTTCTATGGTTCTATTTTTGCATGGAATCAGACATAGTGAATCTTCCTCTCAGGAAAAAAAAACTCTGGGCCTCTTGTGAAGATTTCCATGATGCTCATGATATCTTTGCACTATGTACAAAGTACATATGTTGCATTAAAGAACATTACAGCACAGGAAAAGGTCCTACTGCCCACAGTGTTGTTTCTCTAACATAACCATTTACACATTCTGGAGCAACACACACAGTGCTGGAGTAATTCAGTGGGTCGAGATTCTGATGAAAATATCATCTGTCCATTTCCCTCTTGCATTTTGTGTGTTGCTCCAGATTTGCAGCATCTGCTGTCTCACTAGTCTCTATTTGCACATACTGTTTGTAAATGCTAAATATATTATCATATAATTAAGCTAATACAGGTACTCCCCAAGGTTCCATCCACATGAATTGTTTATAACCTGAACTGTTTCGAAGTTCAAAATGTTGTAGTGAACCGAGTTCCTACACAGATGTCTGCAGCTCCATAGCACCAAGTAAATCCATCCCACAGGTCTACCAAACTTGCCAATGTACCAATACAGACACTGTTTATCAGATTCTTGCTGATAGGCTAGCATAAAAGAGCTGACAACATTGTATCACATTATGTAAATAATATGCATTTGGACTGTGAGGTTCTTGTCCACCTATAACCCTGGATTTGGTATAAAATTACTACTTTGGCAGATTCCATTGTTGGATACATCTTCTTGTTGACGGTTCAAAAAGTGGAGTGAGATCAGACAATGGTCAACAAGTAAAAATTTGCTCCCTATAGCTTGAAGTCCAATTTGTCTGAAATCCAATGATTTAAAAATCGATGCATTAACATGAACACAAGAAATGTGTAAATGTCCGAATTCTATGATCAGTGTATCTGTGACACCATTGTTTACACAGAGCAATGGTATTGTGACAGTACAAACAACAATTTGTATGTGAAAGGTAGATGACCATTACATACACTACTGATCTGTGTAAGGTAGGAATATGAGGTTGGATGCAGCAGCAAAATCTCATAGATGTTTATTATGTAGCACTGCATTAACCTAGCTGTAGTCTCAATGGGCACATTGATTTCAAATGGAAGAAGTAAATGTTAAGAAAGTAGCCAGTTGCCCTTTAATTTCAATGTGTTTAATTGTTTAATGTGAGTTCTTTAATTTTTTAAATCGAGAAGTATATTTTTCAAAAGTGCTTGAATGTCACAAGTGTTCAATTTAAACCATTGCTTCGACTGTTATTATGATCTGAAGGCAAAGTGTTACTAACTGTCAAGTGGACCTGGGGAAGGTCCACCATTCACACTACCTGTGCTAATCTGTGCTTCTTTGAGAACCACGGCCCACCCTCAAAGCAAAAGTACAGGCTGCAAAAAAAACGTGTACTGCAAGTGCAGATGATTGGCAAATTTGGCCAGCTTGTGGATCACCCCAATACGCTTTACGTAGTTTGCAAGACAGCTAGGGCTTGCTAACTTAGAAAGTGCAAACAGGACGGATTTGGTGAATGTAGTAGTTGGGTAAAAAAGGAAAGACTCATCTTTTGTTAGCTGAAGGCTGGAAGTATGTCTTAGGATAAACTAGAGTTTTATATTTAAAAATTCATTAAACAGTACTGTCAGGTACTGTGTATTAGTTCTTAATTGTTATCAATGAATCCAGTGTATGCTGCCGTGTTCTTTTGAATGTAAATGAGCAAAATCAGTGCAATTAGTGTACATAATGGACAATTAGTGTACATATGGACTGCCTTCATGCAATTTTTGCATCTTTCAAATCTTCATTTTCAATTTAACATTCACGATGAATGTTGATACTTAGAAATTCTTTGTAGTTCCTAACTTCTTGAAGTAGTGAAATTGTTTCATTTTCACTCCTGGCAGTTCCTCGCATCCCCAAGCCTCAATGCTTGAAACCACAGTGAGCAAGATAGTTCAGAATCGTCTTACTGCTTATTTCTTGGCAACTATCAGTAACAAAAATCAATGCTTTTTGAACATAAGCACATGAAACTGACACTATTTAAAAAACTGTTTGCACTAACTAAGCATGGTGTAGTGTTTAACAGCCACACAAGTGCATGTGTCTGACACTAGTTAGAAACTATTCAGCAAATGTCTCTTGTCCCAATTAAGTGGTATAGTATCCCAAATAAACAAGAGAACCTCCATTAGCTTTGGTGTTTAAGAGTTGTCCCAATTAACCAGAATCCTCTGTATTGAGAGTTTCTGTCTCTGTCAGTCTTTCAGATAATGAGGTCCAGATTCACACAGACACGTGGGTGGAAAAATCTTGTTCATCTGTACTCTAATCTTTCCACCATTTATGAAAGCCCAGGAACACCACAAATTTCTATTGCACATCTGTAGACATCGTTTGTATTCAAGAAATTTTAGCTGAGTTTTTAAGCTGGAGTCCTGAGTTGTTCTGAGCAGGGGCAGAATCTTCAAAAGGATAGATATATTCTCTTTAGCTTAGTCCACAATTCTCAAAGGCTGTGTTGCGTGTCAAGTTTAAGAAGATCTCATTAGGGTTAAAGAAGAGCTTAGAGAGGGAGGAGAGGATGCAGTTTTTGTGGTGCTTGTAGGAATCAATCATCTAAGACCAAAGAAAACAGTTCTGTTGAAGTATGGGCATTTGGGTCTAAATTATCGATCAGTATCACATAGATAACTATCTCCTGGGTCATATGCAAACTGGCACAGACATATCAAACATGTCAGAAAGATAAAAGGAGAGGAAAGGACTTCTAGTCAAGATGGTGTTGAGCTGCAATGTCTGTTGATATCGTGGCTCAGCTTTTTTAGGCTCCCAGGAATGGTTTTGGGACAGCACAGGTAGTTAAGGGTCACGTTAGGGTTTAGGGACAGGATGAGGGAGAGATAGAGGTCAGAGACAAGAGCTAGTGTTCGGAGTCCAGGTCAGAGATTTCCAAAGTTGGAGGTCAGTGATCCTGGAGGTCAGGTCATCAGGTGTTGAGTAGACCAGACAAATAATCCCTAGGATGGCAAGTCCCAGATTAGAGGTCCACATGGGCAGGAGTCACAAGGATCACCAGAGGTGGAGGTCTGTGCGTCAAACCAGTGATCAGTAGGTCCTGGGGTTAAGACCTGAAGGTCAAACTCATAATTGGCAAGTCCTACGGTCGAGGCGTCAAAGACAGGAAGACAAAGCTGAAGTCTAAGTCCAGAGGTAGCAGCCCAAAGGTCAAAGTCCAGAACTCAACAAATCTGGAAGTAGATGCCCCAAGGTTGAAGCCCTAGGTCGGCACGTTCACAGGTCAGAGGCCTAATGTCTGCAAGTCCAGGACAGGGACTAGAGGTTGGAGGACTAACGTCTGCAGGTCTGAGAGTCCGGGGCCAAGGACAAGAGTCCCTGAGGCAGCGTGTCCTGTGTATGTGAGTGGGTGGGTGGCAAAGGGGCTTGTTTTGCTGTCGCTGTCTTATTTTTGTTGGTGCTGCTTGTGTTGCTCTGTTGAACATGGTGGGCATGCTAAGTTGGCACTGAAATGTGTGGCAACATTTGCAGGCTGTGTTCGTTGTTAAAACAAACAAGGCATTTCTCTGTATGTTTCGATGTACATGTGATAAATAAATCTGAATCTGAAATTTGAATTTCAATTCACAGATCACAGGGAAAGAGGGAGCTGTTCCTCTGGAAATGGACTTTATTTGAATTTTGCTGAGGCCAGCGTTCTGGCAATTGAGCAAAAGGACAAGGTAACAACAGCAATATAGTTAATGATAAGCTGTTTGTGGCATGTAAGTCAACACGTACAATGATAAGGATGCAGCAACAGATCTGCTCAAAATAGAGAAAGATTGGAAAAGGTCAAAAGTACATGGTCTTCATCTGAACATGTATATTTGTAACAGAACAGATAAACTTATTACGCAAATAGAGAAACATGGATAAGATTTAAAAGCTATTGCAGAGATATGGCTGCAGCACACCTGATAATAAGATGCTGTTAAGCACAGTGGTGAAACACCATCACGATTCAGAATATTGGGAAATAGATTGGCTGAGATACAAAATAATAAATAGTTAGTAGAAATAGACTTTAGGTCATTTAACAGCTGTACACTGCACAGGGCATCAGTCGAGAAATATAGATGCGACTTCAAAGCAGTGCGACATACGTGCATAACTTTTGCTCTATTAATGAAATCAAATTGGCCAAGGCAGTCCTGAGGTTGGAATACCATTGTCACTGTTTCCTGGATAACTATATCATGGACAAGAGCAGGGAAATGGCTATTTTAGATCTGGTCATGTGTAATGAACATCCTATCCCATTATGGAAAATACCTACTCTACACGAGGCATTGCCTCAAGAAGGCAACATCAATCAGAAATCTCCACCATTCATTCTACGCTATTTTCTTGCAGTTATTATCATGCAGGAGGTACAGAAGCCTGAAGTCCCATACCACCTTGTTTAAGAATAACTACGTCCCAATCCGCAATCTCCGTATAGCAACACTTTTTTCATTTCTAATTGTTTTCTTTTTTGTATAATTCTGTATAACTTGTGTAACTTCATGTGAATCTTTATCACTAATGCTATGTGCCTGTGATGTTGCTGCAAGTAAGTTTTTCATTGCACTGTGCATATATGTATTTATGTACATGACAAAAACTTGACTTTTGCATTTGACAAGGTTCCCTGTGGCAGGCTCATACAGAAAGTCAGGAGGAATGAAATCCAGGGAAACTTGGCTGTATGGATTCAGAATCATCTTGCCCACAGAAGGCAGAGGGTGGTAGCAGATGGAGCATATTCAACCTGGAGGTTGGTGACTACTAGTGTTCCACAGGGATCTGTTCTGGGACCCCTGCTCTTTGTGGCTTTTATAAATGATTTGGATGAGGAAGGGTGGGTTAGTAAATTTGCAGATGACATGAAGGTTGGTGGTGGTGTGGATAAGGTAAGAGGTTGTTCTAGGTTACAATGGGATATTGACAGGATGCAGAACTGGGCTGAGAAGTGACAGATGGAGTTCAATCCAGAAAAATGTGAAGTGATACGCTTTCAAAATGCTGGTGGAACGCAGCAGGCCAGGCAACATCTATAGGAAGAAGCACAGTCGACGTCTCGGGCTGAGACCCTTCATCAGGACTAACTGAAAGAAAAGATAGTAAGAGATATGAAAGTGGGATACAGAGCTGGAGAAGGGAGAGGATCATGGAACGGGAGGCCTAGGGAGAAAGAAAGGGGGAGGGGAGCACTAGAGGGAGATGGAGAACAGGCAAGGAGTGATTGTGAGGGGGCAAAGAGAGAGAGAAAGGGGGGAATAAATAAATAAATAAGGGATGGGTAAGAAGGGAAGGAGGGGCATTAACGGAAGTTAGAGAAATCAATGTTCATGCCATCAGGTTGGAGGCTAAATCAGGCTGCCTGGCCTGCTGCGTTTCACCAGCATTTTGTGTGTGTTGTTTAAATTTCCAGCATCTGTAGATTTCTTCGTGTTGAAGTGATACACTTTGGAAGGTTGAGCTTGAAGGCAGAGCTTGAAGGGTTAATGGAAGGATTCTTAGCAGTATGGAGGAACATATGGCCATGGGTGATAGTAAATGCAGATTATATTAGAGACTTCTAACAGACTTTAACAGATAGGCAATATTGATGAAAGAAAAATAGAGAGCTATTGGAGGGAGGGGTTAGATTGATCTTGGAATAGGTTAAACGGCGAGCACAGCATCATGGGCCGAAGGGCCTATACTGTGCTGTACTGTTCTATATTCTAACAACTCATGAATTGTTTAGGAAAAGTGACTAATGTGACAGAATATAACGAACAGACTAGGGATTTAAAGTTAAATGTTTTCAAAATTAGATTAAAAGATATTACTATGAATAACAGGAGCATATATTTGATATTACATTATACAAAGCCATTCAAATGTAGAAATGATAAAAGAATAATTGTATTGGCATATAAGATGTGGGTTACAATGTGTTGTCTTCTGAAGATCTTCCTATTATAACTGACCTTATAATAGGGAGATTTTAAAATATAATAAAAATGGATATAAACTAGCAAGGAACAGAAAATGAGGTTTTACGAGCTTTTATGGTAATGTACAAATATGAAGCTGTGAAAATAAAGGTTGGTCTCTTAGAAGCTGGAACAGTGGAATTAATTAAGAATATAAAAGTATAGAAATGTTAAACTATTTTGCATCTGTATTCATAGAGCAAAATCTCAAAACATTCCAAAAATTGTAAAAAAAAAGACAAAGGGAGAAATGTAAAACAATTATTAACAAGGAAAACATACTCAGTAAACTAATGTGATTACAGGCTGCCAAATTTATTCTGTCCAGGGTTCTTAAAAAAATTGGCTGTAGAGATGGTGGATATATTGGTTACGACCTTTCAAAGTCCCCAAATGTCAGGAAGTGCCCTAATAGTTTGGAAAACTGCACATGAAGCCTCACTATTCAAGAAGGGAAGGGAAGTTGGCTTAATATATGCTGATGAAAAATTGCTGGAGTTCTTTATTAAGGAAGGAGTAACAAGACACATTATGAGATCACTTACTGATCCTGTCTCATTGCATATGACCAGATCTAAAATAGCCTATTCCCAATTTTGCTGATGACATAATATCTAAGGAAATGGTCTCAACGACATTTCATGAACTTGTGCTCAACATTACATTGATTTTCTCAGTCTACATTAAAAAAGCACGTCAGCACCTCTGCTTTTCTCGGAGTCTGCGGAAGTTTGGCATGTCATCAAACACCTTGGCAAACTTCCATAGATGTGTGGTGGAAAGTGTGTTGACTGGCTGTATTACGGCCTGGTATGGGAACACCAATGCTTCTGAGTGGAAAATCCTACAAAAGGTAGTGGGTTCTGCCCAGTACATCACGGGTAAAACCCTCCCAACCACTGAGCATACCTACACGAAATGCTGCCGTAGCATCCATCATCAAAGGTCTTCACCACCCAGGCCATACTCTTTTCTTGCTGTTGCCATCAGGTAGAAGGTACAGGTGCCTCAGGACTTGCACCACCAAGTTCAAGAACAGTTACTACCCCTCAACCATCAGGCTCTTGAACAAATGGGGATAACTACACTTATTTAAGGGCTCTGTTATATTCATGGATGTTTTACTGTTATTTCATGCTCCTTATTTATTGCTATTTATTTATATTTGCATTTGCACAATTTGTTTATAGCTAACAATTACTGTTCTAGATTTGCTAAGTATGCTCGCAGAAAAAGAATCTCAGGGTTGTATGTGGTGACATGTACGTACTCTGATAGCTGCCACTTACATGTGGGAGGGGGGAGCTGGGGTACTTTGGGGTTCTAACATCTAACTATTGTTCATTCTTTGGGGCACTCCTCTGTTTTCAAGGATGGTTGCGAAGAAAAAGCATTTCAGGATGTATATTTTTAACATTTCTCTGACATTAAATTGTACCTTTGAACCTTTTGATAGTAAATTTTACTTTGAACTTTTGAAAAAAATAGAGCCAACATGGTTTTATGAAAGGGCAACAGATCTTGAAAACTTTATCAGAGATTTTTTTTTCAAAGAGCAATAAAGGAGAACCCACAGATGCAGAATATTAAGATTTCCAAAATGCATTCATGAATTTGGAAATAACCTTTCAAATTATCTTTCAGAAGAACTGAAAAATTTAGAGCTAAACAGATTTTAAAATTTATTGTATGTAAGTGGGAGAGAGAAGAGAAGAGAACGAAAACATCTGTGAAAGGACTCAAGGCAAGACAAAGTAAATGACATAAAGGACAACTCTTTCTCAGTGCAGTCCTAGTGCTTCACCTTTTGCTTTCAGGAGTTATGCTAACTTTAGTTTGTTGAATTAGGTGACCCAATTATGACTTGACTATTTCAAGGGAAACATTATACTCAAAGATTTAAAAGCATTAGGTTAATGGTAGCTGACAGTAACTCACTTCATCTGGGGCACCACTGCCAGGAAAGAAGTTTCCATCATCATATCGATGAAGAGAAATGTATAACACATCAGGATCATTGTAAAAGGCCTGCTGTGTGCCATTTCCATGGTGAATATCCTGCAAGTAATGCAAACAAACAGATCAATTTCAAAAGCATAAAAATGGAGGAACAACAATATTGATTAATTTCCTGAGCTCTCCAAAATTACCTTTTAATTATCAAAGCTAGTTCACACATTCTTTGTACCAGAAATTGTTGCCTTAAACATTCAGAATTCATGTTTTTCCAAATATACAATTAGACAAAACTTTCCATCCACTGATTAAATTGAACAAAAATTTAAGACAGCTACCATTGTTGTCTTAATAAACACAATCACTTGTACTGCAAAGATGTTGCCTGAATTTTAATATTATTTATAACTCTTTAATCAAATGTAAAACATACCCAATCCACAATTAAAATTTTTCCAATGTTAAGTTTCTGCTTGAGTAGTTTAGCTGATATTGCCACTGAGTTGAAAAAGCAAAATCCCCTGGAAGAGAAAATCCAAAAGACAGAAAAGCAAATTTAATCTAAAGGTAATGATCATAGATATCAAAATAACTTGGGGGTTAAAGATTTTTTGTTCCTAACAACAAGAAAACAAATTAAAACATTGAATTGTTAAAAAAGAACACTATTTGTTTAAAAAGGTCCATTTACCTCTCGTATTTCTCAAGAAAAATAATTCAAACCTCCAATCCAAAATATCAGAAGGCAATGTGCTATGTAATACAAAGTTAGATATTAAAATCTAACTTTAAAATCACGGTGGCGTAGCAGTTATTATGATGTTATTACAACCTGGGGCATTGTAATTTGGACTTCAATTCTGATGCCATCTGTAAGGAGTTTGTATGTTCCTCTTTGTGAATGTGTGGGTTTTCTCTGGGTGCTCCAGGTTCCTCTCACATTCAAAGACGTACTAGTTAGCAGGTTAATTAGTCATTACATATTTTCTGTGAATAAGGTAGGGTTAAATAGGTGTGTTACTGGGTGGTGTGGCTCATTGGGCCGGAAGGGCCTGTTCCGCACTGTATCTCTAAATAAACAAACAAACAAAAATTGTCTTTCGAGTATGCACTGCTATCTAGGCACTCTGAATATATTAGTTTAGTTCTGTGGACATGTCACCCTATGGATTTAACTTTTGTTGTAGAACTTACATTGCAGTGGATTCTTCTGCATGATGTCCAGGTGGTCTGACAACAGCAAAACCATTCTGTGCAAAACAAAATTCATTATAAATCCTGAAACATATACTTCACACAGATGATAAACTTCAATTCTTTTTGAAATTAACTTGCATTCAGATTATACAAACGGAACAAATATACTAATTGCATTGTATAAATACATTATATATTATGGAAATACAGTACAACGAATGCTCCACGAGCAAAAGGTATTTAAAACTAGACAGATTATTTTTCCTGATGGTTCACTTGAAGATTCTGTAGAATATTATAAAACTGAATGACAATAAAAAACTATGCTTATTTGATGAGACATAATATGGGTGTGACATGGTATTTTCACAAGGACTCTGCAATAACAAAATAACAGATAATTTTCTAGGCTATCATCTCTCACATTGTGTGATGGATAGAAGCAGAAGCATACTAAAGACCTTATCTAACTGCCTGCAAAACAGTCAAGCTGCAGGTGAACAGGATGAAATAGTCACTGTTCAATGCAGCTATGTTTTAATTACCTAAGAATGCTATTTGATTTAACATTATACTGAAACAAAAAAATCACAGCACTGTTCCTGGCTTCCCAGGATGCCAATATAGGCATTACACATCTTTAGGCAAAAAAAGCTTAAGTTAATTTTTATGAATAGAGTAAGAAATGGTGAAATCATCTAATCAGAGTTAATAAACATAGAAATGGAAAAACACCCAAAACATTTGAAATTTGGTTAAAGAATACCAAAATTTAAGGAATGTTATATAATACTTAATTTGCTTGAATTGAATAATACTGGATTTGTGGGATAGAACACTATTAAGCTTAAACCAATGATTAACTTCAAGGAGATATTCTGATTAGATACTTGCAATAAAAGCACTCAATGACAAGAGGATAGAGAGGCAAAAGTAAATGGGTGCTGCCACAAGGTATTCTCTCAATTTTGTGGATGCTAGGTTACAAGATAGACTATAATGAAGTTGTCCTCTAATTAGTTCCTCAACCGAAGGCTGATAAGAAACATTTAGAAAAGATAACAAACTATTGTTAAATATCTAATGTAAGTAAGTTAATAATGCTTCAGATTTAGTTGAGCATTTGTGGCTGTCCTCTTTTTTGGAAAAATATTACATACTTGCTTCCAGTGGTTCTCCCAGTTGAACTTAGAGAACTCTAACACCAAGGATATGACCATATCTAAAATAGCCTATTCCCAGATATTCTTTTTGCTTCCTGAGACATGGCAGTATCAGCATTAAGATCCTTTTGTTAGTTGCAGCTTATAAGCCTAAATTCTTATGCCTATGCTGAACTCCATGTTGAGTTCAATGGTGAGCACAATTTGTAGGATTGTGGCAAACCACTGATGGCAACGTAGATTTCTTGCATTTGAAAACTTGTGGAAAAATCATAGGGTTTCAAAGAAACCAAGAGTTTCAAACAGTGAAGCTATGTCATGTTTTAAAAAGTCATATAAGGGTTCTGTTCTTATTCACAATAGATAATACTAGTCCTTGTCATACCTTGAGTTCCCCTGCAGCTACCTTGAAAGAAAGTTCAATGACACAGCCAACTGCCATGCGAACAGCGCTAGAAGAATGCATCTCATTCCACACAGTGTCACTGTCCACCTAGAAATATCAAAAAATAAATCTTATTTTCTAATTATAAATTAGACAGTCTAGAATCAGTTAGCCAAATAATTTGATCACAAAAATGGGTAATGAGTTCATTATTATAAATAGCTACCATTTACATGCTTTTCTTCAATGGAAGGAAATGTTGGAATGCATATTTCAGATGTTACTGGACAGCAAGTGGTGTCATTTGGACGTTTTATTAAAAGAGGATGGGTTTTGAAGGGGGGAGAGAGGAAAGGGAGCTGAGGAAGAAAATTTTAAAGCTGAGGTTTCCAACAACTCTAGCACAGCTAAGAATGGTTGGCTGAGGGAAGCTAAGAACACTAGAATTGAAGGAAAGCAAAGTTAGGGAAAAGATATAAATTTGATGCAAGTCACAGAGACTGAGGACCAGGCCGTGAATGGATATGACATAATTTTTATAGTTTGTGGGCTTATAGGTCAGCAGACTCAAAGGGATGGGTGAATGGGTCTTCCTCATTATAAAATGAACAATAGAGCTTTGAATTAGCACAGGTTTGCACAACATAATATATTGAAGTGTGCCCAGGAGAGAAGAAGCATGGTTAAGTATAACAATGACTATAGCACAGCTGTGACTACAGCAGCAGGTCTCTAAAGGCAAGGGTAAGATTTGGCAATGCTCTGAAGTTGCTAATCTTTGTGCTGGAGTGTTTTTGGATTGAAAGGTCAGACAGTACCAAATCCAATACCACAGATAGATTCTAGAGGACTCCAACATAATGTGTTAATAGTAATAAAACAAATACATGTGTCAGCAATCACATTTTTGAGAAGCACTGCAATAAATGATACTGAAAATTTCTAGGTAGAGCATGTGTTTGGTTGTCTTGTTAGAAGTTTCAAAAAACATTCTCTGATGGTAGACTTAAGAATATTGCTTAAAAATACTAAAAGTCTTAGCACTGTTATCGAGTAGCTGAACTGGCTTGTTAACTTGCAGATGTTTCGTTACCCAGCTAGGCAACATCATCAATGCAACTTTGAATGAAATGTTGGTGATCTATATTGTGAAGAAAATAGAGTTGTTCTCGTGTGGAGCTTTGCCGACTAGCAAAGTTTTTCCATTGACAAGCAAGTTTGAGCGTGTTGCGCCTGTGGGTCTTTAAGATGTTGGAAAAGATTTGTAGTTCAGGTTGAGGATGTTAATGTAGATAACCAACATTTCATTCGAAGTTGCACTGATGATGTTGCCTAGCTGGGTAACAAAACATCTGCAAGCTAACAAGCCAGCTCGGTGAGCTACATCCTCAACCCGAGCAACATCTTAAAGTCTTAGCACTCCTTATGCCGAAGGAAATTCAGCATATTTATTAATTCATAGGGTGTGACATCAGTAACAATGTCAGTATTTGCTCTTCATTTTCAAATGCTCTTTTCCTGAAAGGCTGTTAGGAAGCAATCTGATTAATGAGTCTGGAGCTTCATTTGACCAGATCAGATGAGGATGGCAGATTTCTTTTCCCAATGAACTTCAAGAATCAAAAGGGTTTTTGCATCAACTTAATAGATTCATGAATACCACTACAGTTGCTGGAGATCTGAAATAAAAGTGAATGTTACGAATACCCAACAGGTCAAGGAGCATTCATCTCCTTTTTAGACTTTCCTCAAACACAACAACTGCTATTAACAAGCCTTGAACAGCTTCTTTCAGTTGTGTTATCTAGTCAATCACTTGCGTCATTTTTTACTCTTGCTCTCTAGCCAATCATAGCTATTCCTTTTGCTTTCTCCTCCGATGCAATTTAAAATATGTTTGAATTTAATTTTTCTTAGTTCTGATGAAAGGTCGGCCAACAGAAATGTTAACTTATCTGATTGCCAGATACTGCCAAACCTGCTGGTATTTCCAGCATTTTCCACTTTTAGTTCTGAATTCCCGCATCTGTCATTATTTTTGTCTTTCCATAGAGCTGTCACACTCTAATTTCCCTCAGGTTTATTTTTTTCCAATATAAGGGCATATAATTTATAAACTTCAACAAATTCAGGTATAAGTCATGTAACCTATTACACTCCAAAAAACTGAAAAGTTTTTGCTGAATGTACCATAAGCTTGCTTGATGAAAACACAACGTAATCAATAACCATTCAAAAAGCAAAAAATACATTTAGTGCACAAAATATATTACTTTCATGAACTCTGTATTATAAGTGCTTTCATTTCTCAAGGAAACACCATGTAAAGCTTCTCCTGATCTCCAATAGATAAAGGAACTAATTCCAAACTATCTAGTTAACTTACATACTTTACTTTTAAGTCACTTAGTTACTTTTGCAGTTCTAGCAGTATTTTTATATTTTAGCTGATACTTAGCAATTACAAGAAATTGCAATTCAAAGGAAACATTTTAATAAAGAAGAATATCAGTGTTGATCAAAAATACAACTTTATTGCAGTGGAAAAATAGAGCTCAGTGGTACTTTGTACCTGCAGCTTGGAATAAAATGCTTGGAATGTACAATTTTGGCTCATTTATAAACCAATTTTGTATGAGAATAGTTAATATCAGGCAAAGCATCTACAGGATAATTTGTGCACAGCACAGACACACATAAATAAAGTAGTGATGGCGGTGGATTCCTCATGGAGAACAATCATATAATGTTGGCTTTCGACATCAACAGTCACCTGTGAACGACACTCCTCAAGTGTGAAAATAAACTGATGTCAAGACCTCCTCATTAAAATGTGTGCACAGCAGTAGAGAAAGAATAGAAACCAAACAATAAAAAAATTTAAATTGTGACTTTGCATTGTAACAAGATTACTGCCAAGTCTTGTTGATTCTCCATACCATTTAAGGCTTTAAAAGAGATATAATTTTTGAGAAACAGTGTCACTTTTTGATCATTGTAATTTGTAGTAACTAAGTAGACACAGACATGAATGTAAACAAAAATCCTGTCCTAAATAGAGTTATATAGCACAGAAACAGGTCCTTTAACCCAGCTTGTCTGTGCCAACTAAGTTGCTTTCCTGAGCTAGTCCCACTTGCCTGCATATGGACAATAATCATTAAAACCTTTCCTATCTATGAACGCATCCAACTAAATGTCTTTGAATGTTGTAATTGTACCCGCCTCTACCACTTTCTCAGGCAGCTCATTCCATGCACCCACCACTAGCTGTACAACAAACATGCCCCTTAGGTCCTCTTTAAATCTTTCCCCCATCATATTCAACCATTATTTTGATCATTGACGAGGTTGTTTCCTGGCAATAGGCTGACAGTTCTGGATGACTGGAAGCCAGATGCTCATTATTACAACACCAAGTAACAATTCCATGAGATAGCTTGTCTAAAATTTCAGAGTACTACAAAGTCATTGTAACTTTTGTATTTTCTTTAAACAGCTGGAATTAAGCTCTGAATGATCATGATCTAGGTAAGTGTGCCGTTTTAACTTTAGTTTCTCTAATCTTCTTAGTAAATAAAGGTACTTTTAGGTAGACTTTCATTGTCATTGGCGAGATCCAATGGATGGTTCTACAGTAGTTCACTGCTTGCCCAAACGACAAATTCAACTTTTAGTTCAGAAGAAGTGAATGTTTCTCAAGGAAACTGACCTGTGCTTTGAACATAAATAAAAATGCATCAGGAAACCATGCCCATGTGAAATCTGGTGGACAGCTGTTAAATTCAATGGCTCCCAAAATCTGAAGAATGATGCCTTATTAGTCTTTGTTAATTGCAAATCTGCTTCCTCAGAGCAGGTATAGCGAACATCAAATTAAACAGGAAGCCGATATGTTTCTAACAAGTTGTGGTTGTGCTTTACATATTTGCTGATTTGATCTTCTGCTGCACATTGAAGACATTAAAATCTACTCCTACATAAGTTAGCCATGCAACATTCCTATTATTTCATGGGCTTTAAGCTACAGATTTCTCTTTCCTTTACGTCTGATCTTCCTATTTCCATTTCTTCCCTTTGCAAATGATTTCATCTTAACCTTTCCAGGTCTTTCTGTTCAATTTGTTTTTTTACCATTTTCTTTCATGGTAGTTAACAACAAATTTACTGCTTACTTAGCACACACTGTACATTTCTCGTCTTTGTCAAGCCACATCAACATTTTTCCTTCTGTTAAAGTTTACAACAATATTTGGCATAAGTTTCACATAATCAATATGGATGGTGTATACTTTGATTCAGTGGTATTAAGTCTTAGAGTCACATTTAAATTTAGCAATTTCCCTGGGCCAGCAAATCAGTGAAGGGCTGAACTACTGGAGTTATTCTCTGTGAAAACTGTTTTAGGAACATAAATAAACAGGAACAGGAAGAGGCACATCCCACCTTTTGAGAACACCTTGCCATTCATCAAGATGATGGCTATTCTACTTCAGCACGTACCATAATAAATGGTTTCCTTGATGCCTAGAAATTTATCAATCATAATAACTGAGCTTCCACAATCACCTGGGATAAAGAAATCCAGAAATTCATCACTCTAAGTCAAGAAATTTCTCCATCTCACTGCTTATCATTCTCCCTGCATCTAACTCTTGAAACCCTTAAGAAATTATGCAAATTTCAATGCAATCTTGTTATATTCTCTGAATTCTAAAGAATACAGTCTCAGCACTCAATCTCTCTTGAAAAGGCAACCCCACTATCCTTGAAACTAGATAAATGAATCTTCTTCACAATACCTTTGGCATGTATTTCCTTTCTTAACTAAGGTGATCTAAACTAGACAATACTTCAGATGGAATCTCGCCAGGGCTGTAAACAATTATAGCAAGTTGTCCTTACTTCTGGAATCAAACCCTCTGCTTAAAAAGGCTGAAACCATTTGGTCCTTAGTTGCCTGCTGTATCTGCATATTGGTCTTAGTAACTTGTGTACTTTGGTCTCTTTGAACATCAATCCTATTCATCTCTCACAATTTACCAGATACTCTTCTGTTATGTGCATCAAAGTGGATAACCTCATATTTTTCCACCTTGTGTTTCATCTGTCATGTTTTTGTTCACTTAAGTAGTTCATCCAAATCCACTCAAATCCCAACCAGCTTAGTGTTATCAGTGAATTTATAAATATAACAATTTATCCCTTCAGACAAATCATGAATTGCTGGAGGCAAACACTAATCCCTGCTGATTCCAACTAGATCTTAGCCTGTCTATCCTGACAAGGATCCATTTAAACAACACACACAAAATGCTGGTGGAACACAGCAGGCCAGGCAGCATCTATAGGAAGAAGTACTGTCAACGTTTCGGGCCGAGACCCTTCGTCAGGACTAGGATCCATTTAATCCTTTTCTTAGCTTTCTGTTCAATAACCAATTCTCAATGAGTACATGGTCCTTAATTTCTAGTGGTCTAACTCTGTTGATTAATTTCTTGTGCAGGACTTTATTAAATGCCCTCCAGAAATCAGCATATCTACTGGTTACCTCTCATCTGCTCTACTAGTCATATCCTCCAAGAACTCCCAACAGATAAATGAAACCCTATTTTTCCTTCATAAATGAATGCTGACCCTGATCAATGCCTTTCTTCTTTCCATGGAGCTTTGTTATTTGCAGGTCAGTGAGACGAGGCAGAAAAATGGTTAGGTATAGCCAAGAAGGGCCAAAAGGCCTGTTTCAGTGCTGTAATGTTCTATGGTTCTATCTTTCACTACCCATTCCAGCAATCACAGATGCTGGGCTACTGGGCTGGTAGTTTACTCTCTCTCCTTTCTTAAATAGTAAATAGCCATTTCCTTCCATTCCTCACTCTCATTATCTGGCAAGTTTTGTGCATCTTCTGTGAAGATAGAAACAAAATAATTGTTTAATTTCTTTTCTTTTACCCCATTGCAAGCCATCCTGTCTATTAACTGCAGGAGTATCACATTTTCCCTTGTTATATCTTCCTTCTGTATACCCATAGAATCCTTTTTAGCATGTATTTTTGCTAGTCTACATTCAATTTGTATCTCGTCTTCCTTTATAAAGTCCTTGGCCCTTTTCTGATAAGTTCCACAATACCCTTAGTCTCCTGGTCTACTATCATTTGTGGCAATGTTGTAAGCCTCTTCTTTCAATTCAATGCTACATTTAATTTCTCTGGTCAGCCACAGATGAATCACTTTCCTTTTTGTGTTTTTGCACCTTAAAGAACTGCAATTCTTCTGTAACTTGTGTATATTTGTTTAAGTGTTAATGCTATCTATCAACAATTTTTTTCCATGTATTTTTGTAATAAATCAAAGCCAAACTCTCATTGTCAACACACACAAAATGCTGGAGGAACTCAGCAGGCCAGGCAGCATTTATGGAAAAAGAGTACTGTATAGTTGATGTTTCAGGCTGAGACCCTTCATCAGGACTAGAGAAAAAAAATCTTCTGATGAAGGGTCTCGGCTCGAAACGTTCCTCCAGCATTTTGTGTGTGTTGCTTGGATTTCCGGCATCTGCAGATTTTCTCTTGTTTGTGATCAAACTCTCCTATCATTCAGTTGTTAAACTGACACCCCATATAGAAGTAAAAAAAAATCTATAGTACTATTCAAATAGGTTCCTTGGCAAACTTTTATTCTTCAAATAATACCAGAAGTCCATATCACTTGGGCATTTTTAATAATGTTATTTGTGACACTGCAAATGTGCTCAATGGCTCATACTCTATTTAAATTCATTATTCTTCTTAGAACATAGCTCTGTGTGAATTATTTTTCTTTTGGGTAGGACATTCCACCTGAACTGTGTTACCACGTCCATAGCTTTGGCAAATGATGTCTTGAGTTAGCAGACGAATTGCAGAATATCCAAGACTTGAAAATGTAGAGAGAATGACATGCAATTACCGCTGCCAGTGATAACTGTAACAGTTTTTGAAAAGATATTGTTAACTGTCACACATAAAGTGCAGGTACTACCACAGCAACACTTGGTTCATATGTTTGTATCCAATGACAACAAAAATCAGTGATATATTTCCAAATTGGAATGATATGACTTGGAGGAAAACCTGGAAGTGGTGTTCTCTTCAAGCACTCCCTGTCAGTTTTGGTGGTAAAAGTCACAGATTTGGATGATAGATTGAAAATATATTAACAGGTTGCTGCAGGGTAAACATTATACGTCATGAGGAGAATGAATATTTAAGGTGGTGGATAACTTGCTAATCATGCAAATTGTTTTTTTCAAGAATGGTATTCATATTCATTTGCCTTACGACGGGGCCTGTTAACCCACCAAGTTTATAACTGGCTTTCAGAGCAATCCCATCAATCCCATTCTATCACGTATTCCCCTTCAATCTATCCTTTCTTCCCTTGATTCATCCACCAGTCACCCACACGAGTGATGATTTACATTAGCAAATTACCTACTAACTAGCATTCTTTTGGATATGCTAACAGAGGAAATGGAAGCGTTCAAGGGAAACTAACATAGTCACTGGGAAAACACACATTCCATACAGACAGCATTGGAATTCAGGTCATAAAGCTGGGAAGGAATCTTACTTGAACTGCAGTACTTGAACAAAGTGTTCATGTCTAATTGCTATAAGGGCTGCTGAGATTTAGCAGTTGATTCATAGCACTGGGTACCCAGTTTATGACCTATTTTACAGTATTTATATTACTTCTCCTGTTGAGATTCTGGTCATTGATAATATTGAGATGGGGGTACGAGTTTTTACTGAACATCGAGAAGTGGTTGGACTACTGATGGAGCAGATACTGTCACAAGTATAACAAGAATGATACTTGCCAGTTTCAGTTCAAACCTATGTACTTTTGCATTCAGGCACAACCTACTCTGTTTGCTGGGCTGCATAGTCCCTCAGCACCTTTGTTATATCTTCCTTGGGAAATGGAACTGAATAAACTAGCATCAGCCCATTTCAGATATTTTAATGGGGGAAAGAATAATTGAAAAAGGATATAGATCAATCAATTTTAAATGAAAACATTGAAGGGAACAATAAAGAATATAGAAAATAAGAAGTGTTATTCTGAGTGGCTGCTGGGTGAAAAAATATGATAGAGCTTTTACAAAATGCTTCATCATTTCAATACAGTCAACTCAAAGACCTCTTCAGGAGTCCAACCAGGATCCTTTTAAAATTTATAACAAATAAATGTGGTAGTAAGGGATTAAAGAGGTTTCAGAACACCTACCAGATGAAGCAATAATTTATTACTTCCAATTTGGTGCTCACAATCAGGGGACAGGATGACTCTAAGGTTATCAAGAGCTGTGTTCTCCCTGCCATCGGGAAGGCAAAGCGAGAACACACACAGAAAATTCAAACATCTTTGTGACACCAAGGACACGCGGCATATGTGGCAAGGCATACAAACCATAACCAATTAAAAGTCCACCCTGTGCTTCAATGACAGCGACAGCTCTCTTCGTGATAGGCCAAATGCCTTCAATGCACAATTTGACACACTGATTGATGTAACATTGAGGAAAGGCTCCTCTCGCCCTAGGAACAGGCACCCTCTCAGGCCGCAGCCAAGGTGAGGAGGATCCCATGCAAACTTGCGGGGCCACACAACATGCCTGGTCAGGTGCTGAGGGACTATGCAACCCAGCTAACAGAGGTCTTAATGAGGTCTTTAATATACAACTGGAACAATCTACTGGCCCTGCAGGCTTCAAGGTAGCCACCATCATTCTGGTGCCCAAGAGAGCAACAGTAACTGGCCTAAAAGATTACAGCCTAGTGGCACTGACTTCAACAATCATGAAATTCTTTGGGCGGCTGATAATGGATCATACAAAATCCCACTTTAAAGCTACAACATACCCTTTCCAGTTCACCTACCGCTCAAACCAGTGCACTGATGATGCTACAACCACAGCCCTCCACCTCGTCCTGTTCCACCTAGAAAATGATGCATATGCAGGATGTTGTTCATTGACTTCAGCTCAGTGTTTAACATGATTTTTTCTCAGAGGCTGGTAGGTAAACTGTCCTTGATGGTACTCAAAATCCCTCTCTGTAACTGAATCGTGAACTTCTTGACGGAAAGACCCTAGACAGTCCAAGTTGGCAGCAACATCTCAAGCTCCATCACAATGAGCACTGGTGCCCCCAGGGCTGTGTGCCCAGCACTGCTGACTCACGACTGCACTGCCAGATCAAGTTCATTGATGATACAACAGTGGTTGGCCTCATCAGCAAGAATGATGGGTCAGCATCCAGAGGGGAGGTAAAGAGGCTTGCCAAAAGGTGCAAGTACAACAACTTGAGTCTCAACATGGACAAGACAAAAGATGATTGTGGACTTCAGGAAGGCTCAAGTCAACCACTCTTTATTGCACATTTATGGCTTTGCTGTGGAGAGAGTGAAGACCACAAAGATCCTTGGTGTGCACATAACAGATGATCTAACCTGGATCCACAACACCTCCTCACTAGTCAAGAAGGCAGAGCAATGTCTACACTTTCTGAGAAGATTGAGGCGTGCAAAACTCCCTGTCCCCCATTCTAATAACTTTCTACAGGAGGACCATTGAGTGCCCTATCTGGCTACACCACTGTAAGGTATGGAAGCTGCAAGGCATCTGCAAGACCTTACAAAGTACTGCAAAGGATGCTGAGAGGATTATCGGGGTTTCCCTCCGTCCCCACCCTTTTGTAATTTACCTGGAATGTTGCAGACAAAGATCTAGAAGCATTGTTGAGGATCCCTATCACCCATCCCACAATCTCTTTGACCTATTACTGTCAGGAAGGAGGTACAGAGGCATTAGGATTAGGACCGCCAAACTGGACAACACTTTCTTCCCCAAGGCTGAGACTAATAAATACCCTGCCACCACCAAGGTCTTGTCACTAGGACAGTGAGCTGTTTACTATTTACTATACTGTTTACTTGTGCTGTGCATAAACATGCATTTTCAATTATATTTTATTGACTTACTTATGGTAATGTTTTGGTTGATGTGCTGTTTGTGATGTATGTTTTGTGGGTGCACCGTGGTCTGGAGGAACATTCTTTCGCTTAGTTGTATATAAGTACAGTCAGACGACTGTGAACAATGCATCCTCTTCTACATTGGAGAAACTAAAAGCAGATTTTACGGCTGCTTGTTACCTTCTAACTAATTCTCAGGACTGAACAAGCTTCAATCCCCTTCTCAGCCAGCAGCATCAGCACTTGTGTCATTCATTGTCTTAGGAATTGTACCCTATCACAGACATTTCATTTGTTCTCTCTTTGATTTTTAACGTTTTCCAACTCTGACAATTGCTTATCAACTTGAAACTAACTTTTTCTCCCTTCACATCTGCTGCCTGACCTGCTGAGTATTGTTAGTTCATTGTCCATTAATAACATTCTCTATTATTAACTGGTCTACAAACTTGGTCTGCCTCTTTGTGAGATAGAACATTTCCCTGCTATGATCTGTTGATTTTGTACATTATGACCAATAGCAAAGTAATGAAGCCAGTAAGCTGGAAGTGAACACTGGTTAATGTCTTATATCTTTGTGCATCATACATTTGTTTGTCGCTGCAGCTTGAAATTTAACATGATCTGTCTCATTTGTAGAGTTGTGACAGGAACATGTTTATGGTGCAGAGTAAGAAGAAGATATTTCAGAAAGAGAAAACACTTTTGAATCTACTGCATGCAGTTTGCCTGGTCTATTATATTGCCTAGCTAAGTTGGAGACATCATTCAACATGCTCCAAGGAAATTTTGAAAACTATGCCAAAAAATCCATATCCAGATTTATATTACTTTAACTGCTTTAAAAATTATTTGTGGTTTGGCAGATACATAAATGCCAAGGCCTTGGGGCTTTGAATCCCTCATGCAATGGGTTCATTGTTTGCAACCCAGATGTCTTACAGATTCATCACATTTTTTTAGCTGATGAAACACTGCAAGTGATGTGGTTTAAAATGAATGTTTTTAAAAAAATTGAAGCACCATCCTAAGCTTTTACGTTTGCTGTAGTGAAAATTGCTAAAGATTATTCATAGAACTTTGATTATTTTCAACAAAAAGTAACCTCCAAGACCATACCATTTAAATCTTTGTCAAAGCAACAGTATATACAATAATACAAACAGAAAAATACAGGAAACTTTCAACCAACAAAGCTTTGATGAAGTCTTCGACCTGAAATGTTAACAGTTTCTTTTAACACAGATGCTTCCTGATCTGCTGATACTTTTCCAGCATTTTTGCTTTACAATAAATTTCCAGTATTGCAATTTTTAAAATTTTCATTAATAGAATCTGCTTTGCACTGACTTTGATTAAATTATGCTCTTCATTGAAAGGTTGGTACACACAATTTGAAATGAAATGGTAAATATTATGTATTTCAAGATCTAAGCTGATTTAATGACTCCTTAATGATCTTATTATTATGTAGAGCTATGATGATAAACATTAATTTTTAGAACAAAAATGTAACAATCATAAGAACTAATTGACTTAAAAACATAACTTCTCACAAAGTCAAAATATATTAATAACTATGTTAAATAAGTGCATTTGATCCAACAGAGATAGTATCAATTAAAATGGAAATGTTGCAACTCAATGAATACCATAAACAATTTTATCAGATGCTGAAGAACTATGAATGCTGAAAATTTATAATATTTTTGATATTCACAGAAACTGAATGGAAAAAAGACTAATTAATATTTCAGGTGAAGACTGATATTCTAATGGAGACCTGCTGTGTACATCTAGCCACATCATCTTACTTTAACACAGATAAATGCAGTTGTTAGAAAAGGCACACAACATATTCACTACATAAATAATAAAACAAAAAGAGCATTAATATTAATTTCAATGGGCCTATTTAGGATTTTAGACTATTTGAATTAATTCTGCTAACTTGTTTCCATTCTTTGTTGCAATTTGAAAAAAGTTTCACTCAATTGATTTACCTTTTATCTACAGAGATCATGGTTAATACAACATAACAAGCCTTTTTACCTCATGTTTAATGTTGATTCCTTGCAAAGTGCAAGTTAATATTCAACATTTTTAAAGGCCACTTAGGTTACAAGGACATGGGGAAGCACAAATGCCTTCATTATCAGTGGTTACAGAACTAGGAATTGTGATATGCCCCAGCTGCTCATACAAATTCACCACCTGCTCTCATGGCTGTACATGACCCTGATCAGGAGTCTAAGCAGGTGCTACACCTTGCCCAAGGGTGACCTGCAGGCTAGCGGAGGAAAGGAGTGTCTTGTACGTCCTTTGGTAGAGATGATTCTCTAACTGCCACACAACCTATCTATGCCTCTCATAATTCTAAACATTTATACAAGGTCATCCCTCATTCTCCTACATTCCAAGGAATAAAGACCTAGCCTGGCCAAACTCTCCTTATAACTCAGATCCTCTAGTCCAGGCAAAATTCTTGTAAATCTGTTCTGCACTCTTTTTAGTTTAACTACTTTCAGTAACTTTAAAAGAGGCTTTCATCTTTGGGATTGATGATTATGGCTTTGATATTGAAGGAGTCATGTGAAATATTGTTAAGCATGCAAAAGGCCATCACTTTAAGAGAATTTTGCTATTTAGTGCGAGGAACTTACTTGTTTTCAAGATTGCTTCATATCTATCAGACTTGAAAGGAGGAAATGCATGAAATTAAACAATAATCTGGCAAAAGTTGACTTTGATAGGTTTGACTGAAACTGCATCTTTTAAGTGGACAGGGTATATCATGTCTATCATTAGGAGGAAGGCCCACCAATCTAATTTTTAGAGCCCAGCAGATGACATACTTTGGGTTTCAAATTTTGGTTAATGAGCTTGATTTGCTAGCCCCTGCCAGCTTTGAACTTGCTGTAGATGCTGAAAGTGCAAATTCTTATCTTGAATGAGATAGCCTAGCATGATAATTACATATTGATGTGCAGTTTGAATCATTCTAAGAGTCTAAAATAATCAGTAAATTGTCTTTTAACACTGAAGAACTATTCAAATATTTTGATGCTAATGAAGACAATTGAGACAATGCAGAATTGGTCTATTTGTAAATGCACATGAAAAGGGACATTGATCAATAAATTTTAAATGAAAACATTGAAAGGAATTATGACTTAATTTTATGTAATGTTTTGAATATGGCATAGAAGGGGTAATTTCACTTGCCTCATCATTGAAATAATCCCACAATTTATGGACTTACTTTCAAGAACTCTTCATCTCATGTTCTCGATATTTATTGCTTATTTATATTTCTTTCTTTTTGTATTTGCAGTTTGTTGTCCTTTGCACACTAGTTGAATGCCCAAGTTGGTGTGGTCTTTCACTTTATTATGGTTATATTATATCATGAATTTACTGACTATGCTTGCATGAAAATTAATCTCAGGGTTGTATATGGTGCCATACATGTACTTTGTTAATAAGTTTACTTTGAATTTTGAAATACTTCTGTAAGCTTCAAAAAATGATCATATTCTCTATATATTGTGCATAAGCCATTCTTCAACCACAGTAACTAAAGAAAATTCTGCAGACACTAATTTAAAACATAGCAAGTGAATTGCAGCAGACATGGGATGCAATGTAATCGATATTCTGGGTTACTGAATTGGAAAGAGTTAAATGAAAAGCTGTAATTTAAGATCTAGTCTAACTTTCCACATTCCATTCTGCAAAAATGTTTGCAAGGCTCCAATTGCTATTATGCAAAACAGCAGCTTCCAAAGTTATAAGTGAAGAATAAAAAGCAGAATTGAAGGGACAATTCATAGTGTTATTTGATTCCCTTTTAAATCACGTCAAATATAAAGAAAACAAAGAATTGTGCTTAGTTTTACTTACCCCAAGTCCACCACAGGGTAGCAGGGCATACATTTTCTGTGTAATAGGACCTAGACAAACATTCCAACACAATACTCTTCAGTCAATGATGAAAGTTGACAAAGGAGTTCACTTTCATTTCTTGACAAGCAATATAAGATCCTTAAATAATATTTAGAATACAAGGCCTGTCAGTATATGATATTACTTTTCAGGTATTTTCAATTGTCAAAGTGTCTAATTTATAAACCTTCAAGCATTTATATCCCAACAATGTAACAAGCTCATTCTGCACAAGAAATCATATAGGAACAGCCTTCTTTAAAACCAGCAAGTAAATCGAATATGAAAAACTTGATACAAAGAGAACTCCTAACATGGACAATGAAAATGGAGTGCAACTGCTAATTTTTTGTCAAATTTGTTTTTCAGTTGGCCTTTAAGTGATGAAGTGCAAATTATGGACTGGTATACATACCTAGCAACTTCTTACTGTCCAGTTTCTGTCTGTTCAGAGGGCTGGTGCCATACAACAATGTGTGATGTTCTGAATGCACAGTTTGAATTTCATCCAAAGTTGCTTTTCTACCTCGGATCCGCTGCAAAAATAAGTACAGAATATTAACTCTTTGAGGTGTGAAACAGCATTTCCTTACCATAATAAAATATGGAGCTTTTAGCAATTTATTCCAATGGATACTTTAAATTAAAGGTCAAGGTAATCTCTAACATTTAGAATATTTGCCATGCAACCTTTTAACTTGTGAGGGCTTTGGAGATCAGAAAGTGAAAAATCTCTGAATCAGAGGATTTATCATTTAATTTGTACACAAGAAATTTGCTGGCTGGGAAATTGCAATGATGATAAATACAAGGAAGAAGTTTCCAAATTAATTTGTTTCCTGTGAATAATGGTTTCAAGCACGCTCCATAAATATGTATAAATCAGAGAAATCAGCAGCATAAGTATTAGTTATGACATTTATTAGCTAGTGTATATGGATGCCTCACAACTAAACACGTCACTTTTATGTTGATTTTGAAAGTTCATTATGTTTTCAGGTTCAAACTTCTAAGTTGATTGTTTTACATCCCCATTTTCCTGTTAATAGTTAAACATCAGAAATTTAAAACCACGGCATGCCCTGCAAGCTATCAGTACTACATCTTTTCTTCACTAACAGATAAAACAATTGCATGTATCTATTGATAAACATTCATTCTAAGATTCACCGCTGTGAGTGGAATGTTAGCTATATTTTTAAATTGTGGCACAATGACCTTTGCTGTTGGTTAAGGCTTCTGAATAGCAATTATTGCAAAACAGAACATAAAAATTTCTTAAGGGTAGAACAATAACTTTTTTGTTAAACTACTAAATATATATTAATTCAAGTAACGCTTAAAATTGATTTAAACTATTTCAAAGTTGTGCTGTCAATTTCATTTACATATTTGCTTGACTTTTTTTTTACAAAGTATACAATTTTCTGTCTTTCCAATGTTCTGTCTTTAATAGTGTTTTAGTGAAATTCTTGTGCGCACATGATGAATTTTCATAATGAAGATATAACATTGATAGAAGTACATCTAATAGGTACAATTACAACTATTCCTATATCATTTATGTACAGCTTAGTTACTCTGCTCAGAACAAGAAAGAATAATATAACTAGAATGCAGATGTATAGAAGATGTATATGTATTAACTAAATTTGCAAAATGATTTCAACAGGGATCTTATGTTTCAATCTAACAGAATTTATGTAGTCCAAATAACAGACAAAATACTCAAAAGTGCAAGCAACAAGTTTTAATTATTTGCAGATTTTCATGTAATTTATTTAATATAATAAATATTGCATAAATAAATAAAACAAATGAACATCCTCTAAGAGACAGCACACTACCTCAGCCAGTAGGTTTCCTAATAGATCACAATAGCAAGATGTCTAAACTTCACTGTCCAAGAATGTTTCTTCCATTTCTCATCATTTAAGCTTTGTATGTTATTATCTGTATGTTTATGGGGCATCTTTGCATTATGTCTCTTTATATATTGTGAAATAAACTAAAACCATTCATTAGATCTTAATCATCAACTCAAAGACATTTTAAATTCCAGGCTCAAGGTTATAAAGGACAACACACTCAACTTATGCTATCCCAATTCTGCCTTTATTTTGAATCAATAGATAGCAGGGGAGGGGGGTACTATGTAATGAAGATAAGCCACTTGGCAGGATTATGCTTGATCTGACCCACATCTTGCTTTTGCTCCATGCATTATCTCACAGCCCTACAAAACAAATCAAGTTCCAGGTCTTCCAACTGCAATCACTCTGTAAAACAGAGGCTCATGAGTAGTAACTGGGCCCTGAACACCATGGTGACCTTTTGATAGCTCATGCTGTCAAGGACCTTTTCAATGGCTCCTAAAAAATTAGAGACATTCAAAAAGAGTTGATTCAGATAATTAAAATATTTTAAAAACTTATTTAAAATGTATTTTGCTGCTGTAAATTAGGTAAAACATTACTATTAACTGAAATAATGAAAACCAACCATTTACTTTGTAAGTGATTGTAAGTGACAGATACATCAGGGACGTTTAAGAAACTCTTAGATAGGCACATCAATGAAAAAAATTGGAGGACGATGCAGGTAGAAAGGATTAGACTGATCTTGGAGAAGGTTAAAAGGTTGGCACAACATTGTGAGCTGAAGGGCCTGTATACTTTTTCCATCCAGGTTGGGAATCCTGAGCCATGTATGACAGCCGAGTAATGCTGAAGAATTAGATACAAACTATATCCAGCCCTTAGACATGGTGCTGTATTCAGTAGGGGATTGGGGACAGGCACAGATATTGCGAAAGTGATGACCGGTGCAACACAAAAAGTCTTCACAAAGTTGCTAGTTGAAGTGGAGCACAACCATTGATTACGGATTTTTACAGCACATTAACCCAAGGTATATCAGATGATTTTGAACTTTTATTTTTGCTTGCCACTTCTTTCCCAAATTTGTATTTTTATGTGGGTGCTGCAGTTTTGTCTTGATACTTGGATTACATATCATTCCTGACCTGTCAACAGAGTTCATAATGGAAATTTGCAAGTTTTCTTGGTACTTCTCCAAGTTTTAGTAATTTTAAACTTAATGATATTAAATGGTTAATTAGAAGCTCAGAATTTCTTGCCATATTCTGCAAACAGCCTTGAAAGAGTTGGCTGGACAATTCATAGAACTGACAAATAGACTGAGGGGTAATAGGTTCATATTCAATATGGTAATTGACAATCCTAATCTTAATCCTGAAAGAGGCGAGTTGATGTACAAATTCTACTGCACAACTGCTCATTCTTGCTGCCCAATACAATGTAAACAAAGGTTTTCAAAAGATCCTCGTCTTCTTTTTAGTTTTGCACAAGGTGGATATCTGCAACAACCAATGATTTGATCAAGACTTCAAATGTTTCTTTAAAATGCAATTATAGACCATTCCAGTAAAGCTGCAAATTGTCATTCAAAGCAAAGTAAATCATATATACAGCAAAGCAGTTACTTCTTTAAACAGTGAAAAATACCACTGATCGAATTTCAGTTTTGGATTAGATCAGTGTTATCTGTTGTTGTACATTTCACTCCTTTTCAGGTGCAGGGCCATATTTCCAAATTAATCAGTTTTGAGATTTTTGGCCTGCAAACAGATTCTTCAAATAAAATTCACATTGTTTGTTCATAATGATTATTTTAGGGCCATAGTTAAAATGCCAACATTTGCAAGTTGAAACAACCCTGTGTTATTCATTCACTTCTGGGAAACTGTACTTAACTAATGTATTTTTGGAAGGTATAAAACTATAGTCAACAGTTCCCCTGGCTTTCTTACCTCACACTTGTTGATTAACCCTGTTTCCTGAAGCCTAGACCAGATGCTCTGTATTCTTCCTGCATGCTCGGGATGGTTGTTAGTATTCCCACAAGTGCACTGGTGTTTCAGCATAAATGTATCATAAACCAAACCTACAGAGGAGCAAATTTAACACAAAGAGGAAAGATTAAAAGCATCATGTAACTCACTTTACTTACTTATTTAACTGTGCAACATGTATGAATCAGTCAAATAATATAGACTGATGGCAGATTAATGAACAACTTGGACACCATTTAAACAGAGCTGGTGCACAATTTGTAGATTTTATTGACTGCTTCTTGTTCTACAAATGCTTCCTAACCTCAAATCCTTTGATCTTAAGCAATACAAAGTTAACAATATTGCTTTTGCATTGAACTATAAACCGGAAGAAAGGATGGCGAAGAACAAGAGAGTACTGTTGAATTTATAGTATATGTGGCAATATTGACAACCACTCATCCAGTTATTCACCCTTTCTCATCTGAGGACAGAGAGACACAAACTTAAGGGTATATAGATTATTGAGATACTATTTGTCACTTGATAAAACAAAACATGAGAAAGCCATACATATAATGCAGATGCTAAAGGAGGTCATAATACTATTTAGTGAAACACATGTAACCAAAGACCTTTTTGGAGAATAGCTTTCCCACGAAATGCAACAGATAGCTTGTTCAGCAATAAGAACTTCTGTCTTGCTGGGTGCTAACATATGACTAGGCCACTGAGAGAAAATAGTGATTCTGATTAATTCTTTCATTGCTTCAAAGTATCCAACGCAAGATAGAGAAAAGTAATGAAAGCCTCCAAGTTTTAGAAGACTGTATTGCAAAGATATTGTCAAACTAACTCTGAAGTATACAGGTCTAAAAGCTACTTGATAGACAGTTGTGATGTCTGGAAGTCTATTCTACCAAGTCAAAATTCCATACCCGTCAACAGACATTGTTTGTGCACATCAAAGTGGCTACCTCCTTTCATGCAGCTGTGTGAGATTATCTAAAGTGGGAGTCCATCTTTTAGTGTCAAGGTTGCATTCTGCATTGTCATGCTTTGTTGTGGCTCTACAAGAGGGAAGACTATTATGAGAAATGTGTTACAGTCCATGATTAATGTTCAGTAATAGTATTGTCATGCTTAGATGTTGGGTTTATGCTGGAAGAGGTCAATGACCTAAAAAAGCAGGTCTTAATATAGCCCTTATTCTCTTCTAACAATACTTTCAGCTCCCTCTCTTACAACCGTCAGGATAAATCATAATAGTGTACCATAACGTATCTTTCAGAAAAAAAAATCACGTTTGCTTTATTCCTAACACACATTAATAAGTATTTTCTTTTCACGTCCTATTATTTGCGCAATCAGGAATTATTGCAAGAACCCTTTCCACACAACACACTTAAGATACAGCTTTAATTTCATTATCTTGCCTACCTCATTTGATTTTGTTTCTTTTTCAGCTTGCTGGGAGTCTGTGGCTAAACTCTTATAACTCTACTTGACATTTCAACAGCTACACACCAACTCGTGCTTTCTTTCTCCAGAACAAGACTACATTTATTGTGAAAGATTACAAAACATATCAGCTCTTATTCAGATGGCAAAGGCTATGCTAACCAGGACGTTGATGTTGTTGGGTTTCTGATGAGGGCATATCCAAATTATTTTCACCTTGGCAAGTACGCAAGTTTCACAAATTTTAGCTGCATGTTGAAGACAGCTAATTTTAACCATAATGTGCTGTATTGGCATTATTACTTGCTATAACACAGAGCTTGCAATGCTCCTAAATTGGTAGCCACTTAGTCATGTTGTTAATTGTAGTCTTCCAAAACACACTTTGACATAACCCAATACAGCACAGAAGCTGACTCTGCACAAGTGGACTCTCTGAACCACTTTCACAATCAATGAGTCTTTGCACTCATGGTCTATCAAAGCTATGTATGACCTTTGACACAGCCATACAGCAACAATTGAGACATGTTTTAAAGATATAAAATACTTATAACTATTATTTTAGATTTAAAACTATGAAAACACATTCACAGACTAAAAATCAATCTCAAACGTTGAATATAGCCAGATGCGCAACTTTTTAACTCCTCAACTTTCCTCTGGCAGTCTATTTCCCCTAGTGGGGACCACAATGGTTTCAGTAGGTTTAACCTGACACATACTCAATAGGTAGGCTTTACAACCCAAGAGCTCATGCTGTCGTTTCGGATTCCACAAGTAGTCCACTGGCACTGGAACACAAGGGCAATGCTAGAAATCAGTGGTGGATGCCAAGGGCTGGAAACCAGGATTTTTGCTGGGATCTCGAGGCAAGTCCTGGAAATAAGAGCTAACATAATAGCACAAGGTCTACCCCAGAGTTAATCCTGATGGGGCTTTGTGCAGGACTTCAAGACTGAGACTTAAGCAGTTCATACCTGTCACTGTTATGAATTATACCTGGGCTATTCGGAGGGATGTACAAGCCTTTATGTAAAAATGACCTCATGTAACTATCTTGGTATATTGATGGATTGTTCAAACAGCGAAATACTTGAGCATCCAGGATAAAATGATAATGATAGAAACATGGATACGCTGCACAATCCTAATACTGCAATAAGGGATTAATTGGTCATTAACAGTGGTAGTACTCCTAATTCATACTGTAAGTGCTGTCCATTGTCCCAGCTGTGTGATCTGTCTGCAGTTAATAAGTTCATGAAGAGGAGGGAAACTAATTGCTACTCAAAACTGCCAACCATTATTTCACTGACAATTAAGATTAGCATGACAAAAAGGGCAACACTGGCCTTTATACTGTAGACAGACAGACAAGAAGATGCTTTCTTCAAAGTCACTAAGACTCCTTACCGAAACCACATATCCTTCCTTATGTGGGAAGATGCTACTTAAGTAGAGGGTTGTGGGAATACTGACAGGTAGTAAAGCAAAATATAGCCCCTGGTCCACCAGGTTCTGTAAGAGTGCAAGAAGAAGTGTGCTTTTTGATGTGCTACTCTTCAAACAGACAAAGGAAACTAACTCTTGGCTTAACCATTTGATGTGCAGGACATGGCCTCCTTCAAGAAATCCCTTTAATTTGTTTTTCATCTTTTTACAGCTGCCCTTTAAAACAGGCTATGAGAATTCTGTTAGTTTTCTTACTCAAAGCTTTCCCTCAATCTAAAAGAAAAACATTGGTAGACCCAAAGTAGAAAGAGCTCAGGGGCTAAGACAAAAACAAAATAAGGAAGTTGCAATTCCCCATTTCTCATTCTGCAATCCAACAGTACCACGTAACAGATCCTTTGATGAATTGCTTGTATTTTTAAATTACTTCAGAGGCACTGAGAATGAACTCACTTAACCTCACTGGTAAGTTAATTACTGGCTAGGTCATTGACAATTCATTTCAAATTCTGTTAGATGCCGCTTCAATTTGCACACACTAAGTCCCCGTTAATCTTTGGCGGACACTTCAACTTACTAAATTAGTGAAGGGCAAAATGCAGCCATTTTAACTACCAAACCACCAGACCAAACAATTCAAATTGGATGCACACTGTTGCACCTGTTTCATTTGTCTGTTCCTTACTCATCCATGAGGAGAAGCTGATAGGGTTTTCCATCATGTACTGAAGGAAAGCAGGTTTCATGACTATTCGAGTAGTAATATATAAAGTAGCCATATTCATAAAGAATTTGACTATGAATTTAAAAAACTGCTGTCATTTATTAAAATGAATCATTGAAGATCATTGAAATTACTTAAGCTCATCTGCAAGCAATTCTAGTCCTAGAGTTCTGTGAACTCTGTATCCCTGCAATTCACAACTTTTATGGATTTTGGACTCCTTTCACCCCATCAATTGCACCTGGACCCCAAGTTCTGAAACTTCTTTCCTAATCTCTCCACCTGTCTCATTAAATTCCACCCCCTTGAACACGGTTTCTCTAACAATGCCTTATCTTTTGCCTTGGTGTCAATATTGTTGTGATTATATAGTCTATGTATATGGGATGTCTTTCTACATTCAAGGCACTATATAAACATAAACTTGGAATATTGGTACAGAAACTGCTTTTGATTAACTTCTCTTATTAAATAGAACATGTGATATTAAGATGAAGGATTGCTCTTTGGTCATGCTTAGGTGAGAGAAGATTTTATGAACACCATCAAGACGTTGGTTGGTAAGATGCAACGGATCTTTGATGCACTAAACTTAACCAACATGCATTATTTGTGCAAATAAATCCGCCTTGCAGATATTGTCACCATTGGTCATCTTTTACTGTTGGGAATAATCACCAGCAGACTTCCCGGCGTAACACGTGGGACATTTTTTTTCTGTTAAGATATGAAGGACACATGCTTTCACAATTTGTGTGGCAATGCTATGCATGTAATGCAACATCCAGCCTTGGCAGACATCAAAATCTTTCTTTTTCATCATGAAATGAAATACTTAATTACAACAAAATCATACACAAGCATAAACTGTCATTGACAATGTCCAGAAAAGATTCATGAAGTAGTAGGAAGAAAATCGTGTTGGAGTGTTCCAAGTAATCATAGCATATTCTGACCAAAGAAATTAGAAACAAAATAATCAAAGACAAGAATGGGTAACACAACAAAGTGAATTATTTCCATTCAACAGAACTTGCATGAACAGAGATAATGCTTCTAAAACACATGAATACAATTAGAAAAAAATTAGCAGCTGATAGCTTTATTTAGATTGCCGCCCACAGAAATTTTTTTATTAGAGGGTTATTCTGTAACTGGAACAAGTTGCTTTCATCTTTGATTGGTAATTTCATACATTGTGATCAATATCGTAATTTAAATGCAAAGTCTAATTACAATTCCACTTGTTAGGTACTTTGAGGGTCAATTCTGCTACATTTCAAGAAATTCAAAGAAAAGCAGCTGCAAGTCTCAATCATTGCATTAATATAAATCCCTAACATTTGAATGGTTTATTTTTCATATACTTGCTTCCAATAGATTCCTTTCTAAATAGATTCTTTCAAAGAATCACCTAGAAATTAGGTCATACAGTACTACATTGGTCCTGAGCAATTTACAAATGCTGTTCAATAATAAATTTTTCTCTGTCCTTTCACATCACCCCAGAAATTCAACTAGACACTTGCCATCAAGTCACACTCAAGGGAGAAATGATTCTTCATTTATATCATGCTCCTTTTCCAGCCTTCCAAGGAGAGGTGTGAAAAATTAGATCAGGAAGTCCTTGAAGCAACAATTATTCGGTTCTTATGGGACAAGTTATCCATCTTCCACTTTCTGACTGTGACCCGCCAAGTACTAGACCAAACTATTATCCCTTGGAATTTCCTCCTAGCCCCATCCCACAGGTGGCAAAAGCCCACCTACCAGAAAATAAGTCTCACTGCTACCTTCTAACCTGTCTCAAGGCTAATGCATTGACCCACCAGTTACCAACATCAAAATCCTGAATTCCCCAACTTAACAGCCTTTATTGTCCCCAGTAGTTGCTGACTTATTTCACCTACCAACTTTTCTGGCGAATCACCAATTTCTACCATTCCCCCAAAGATTAGCCCAGGTTGATCACAACACTCACTGATCTCCTTCCAACCTTCTGATTGGTCTAGGCCCAATTCCCTAAAACCCTCAAATCTCCAATTAGCTCAAGACATACCTCACAATCTACTGATTTTGTCTTTTCACCTCATCCTGACCCCCCAATCATTCTCTTTCCCATTAAGTCGGCTAAGTGACATCCCTAATCTTTCAAACAGCCCGGTGAGCTTGTGATATGCCCATCTCCCTAACCCTTTATTTGTCCATTAAGTAATCACCATGTGACCTTCAAATCTGAACCTGCCATCCTTTGCCTTGGACACTTCCAAGGTCCAGATTGGGTCTATGACTACAAAATTTCATTTCACAAAATGTGTAAATCAATCTAGTTTTTAAATTTGATAATGTTTACAGTTTTTTTTTTAGTTTGTGGGAACTGGCCCACAACCAAATTTCTAGGTCTATTGTCTTCTAACTAATTCACATTAGCGCAGATGTTACTTTGAGATCTTGAAGCTATTTCTGAGGTTTCCTTACCAGTAGTGAAAAGGTGCTTGACAGGTTTCTCAGTACTAGGATTTTTTAAGTTTGCAGTTGCTGGAGAGGACTGGGCTCTGCAGAGTGGTTGATGCCTGTCCGTCACAGACATGCTTCCCATAGCTACAGAAGCCTGATACACATGAAGCTTTTGCATGCGCTGCTGGTCCAAGAATTGCTGCTGTAAAAATTGAAAACAAAATGCTGAACTTACTTTTTATTACAATAAAAAATGCAAATAAAGATAGTTCAAGTAAAAAAAATAATTAAATCACTGAAAGTTTTAAGAGGAAAAAAGTACTTTCTCCAGGGTCGATGAAATGAAAAAAAAAATGGCCTTTCTCTTCATCTAGCTCACTATAACAACAAACATATGGATTTTTCAAAGTTGCGTTTCTTTCCACACTTGACATCTTACAACTTTTGAATTATTTCATTATTAAATAACCTTGTGTTATTGGCATCCTTACCTAATGTTTAAAGATCAACGTTCTCTCAAAGAAAACCATTATCTGGACCTACATTTTTTTTTAACCCATATATACATAAAACCACAATGATAGTTTTTATTTCTCTCAAAATTATTTTCCAGTTTCTCTAGATGAAGGTGTGGAAATGATCCTACTCTTTAACAGTTGTGTTAGTACAAATATAAGTGATAAGAAACACCATTATACCCATTGAACATTTTTTCTTTGGGGATATTGTAATACTTAGCTTCTTCCAAAAGCCAGACCAAGGTTAGAAGATTCATAATTGCAAGCTATTTGCGCCATGTAAGTAAAAACTAATCAAACTAGGGTTTCCGCATTTATCCCTAGGAAACCAAAGTATCATTTTATTTAAGCATTAACTGAATCCTCTTAATGATGTTTAAGACTCAATTAAGATAACTTAATTGATACTTTCTATCAAGTAGTTTATCGGAAGGGTACCTTAATTAATTATATATTTTATTGGGATACAGCCCTTCGAGCCATGCTGCCCAGCGACCCTGATTTAACCTCAACTTAATCACGGGACAATTTACAATGGCCAATTAACCTACCAACTGGTGTGTCTTTGGACTGTGGGAGAAAACCAGCACACCTGAGGAAAACCCACGCATTCCACAGGGAGGACATACAGACTCCTTACAGATGATGTTGAAACTGAACTCTGTACTCCGACGCCTAGCTCTAACAGTGTTGGAGCTGTAACTGCTATGCTACTGTAGCACCCAAGGTCGGACTGACAGTCAGATTTCTGTCTGGTAAGGAAACAATATAGGTAACAAACATCGACCCCCCCCCCCTTAAGTTTTGTCTTCGTTCTTTTATTCTGCTTAGAGCTTTTGTTGACGATCATGTCAAGAGCTGGAGTTTACCTTATACAGAAAATATTTATGCAATTTTTGGCTGACTGCACCTATATGCAGAAAGAGGTCATTCTAACCCTTTTACTTCACTATAAAGCAGGTTAAGTTTGGATACTTACCAAATCTGAACGAGATATTATCCTACTCGTTATTTGTAGGAAGTTTTACATTTAATAAAAATCAAGATTTGTGGCTAAGGCAGATTGTTAACTCCTTTTCCCTAATATTCATCCCTTCCTAAATCTGCCTTAAATCCAATTACTGCAGAAAGACCTATTGAGCAACATTATAACACACAAAAAATGCCCAAAGCAAATCAGCATTTATCATAAACCTTTTTAGCTGCTGTCAAAAGCAGGAAATCTGAAAAGATGATTCGCTGTTTCTGAAGGAAGACATTTGATGTAAATACTAGATCCTTTGTACTCAGAGGTTGGAGGCCAAAATATCATATGAAAAAAATCAGTTGCCTTTTTCATTATGTTGGGGAAAAAAATTGAGCTTGTGGCCAAGTCTTTTGAAGAATGCCAAAAGTCAATGACAGACATCTTAAAATTCCCCAGTCTATTTATCCAATATGTTTACTTAGGAGACGCTATAAGTTAACTTTGAAAATATTTTAATATTGCCAACAGGACAATGTCAGACAGCAAAGAATAAAACAAAAAAGCATCTGTTCCATATAAACTGCTTGGACTTACATACCAATATAGAAGGGAAAGGCAGTGACAGCCTTTCCACACAGAAGGGAATTCCACCCAAAGAATGTTACTTGAGATTGTTCATTTTCTCACTTACTGAATATATGTAGCTTTCTTGACATTATACTTAAAGAGGCATAGGATTTTATTTGCTCCAATTAACTCTTTTCCCTGTATCTTTTCACTTGTGTGGCAAGCACACAGCTGTATAATTACAACAGAGCAGTTTTCTATTAATATCATTTAATGATCTTTATTTTCTTGACTTCCAAAAAATTAACAATCTCAACATCAGGTCAAAGTATGACAGCAGTTTTTCATTTAATATGCAAATAATTACAGCTATTTAGAAACATGTCATTTTAGTTCTGGAATTTAGGCTCCATTCCAAGTCAGGAGAAAGATTTAAAAAGATCCTCAACTTGCTGGTGGTTCAAAGAATTAGAACCAAATTGAATTTGATTAGATGCAAACCTCTTTTGCTGGTTACAAATGTACAGCATATATAATTAAACTTCCAATTCTAATAAGCCTGCAGTGACATTCTCATGGATGTTTAAGACGATGTATAATATATTTCTTACTATACTTGTAGAGAAAGTTTAAAGAAATGTTGATTTAGTTTTGAACAAATGATAGGAGTACCCATTCAGTCACTCAAGTTATTCAATTAGAACATGACTGATCAGTACCACAACTCCATTTACAAAACTGCTTTCTGTACCTTTTAGTCCTTGTACCTAACAAAAAAGTTACCAATCTCAGTTTGAGGTTTTCTACTGACATAGACCCAACCCGTTTTTAGAGGAGCTCCAGACTTCCATCACCTGTCTTGTGAAGAAATATTTCCTGACATTACCTTGACCATGCTGAGGAAGGACTTTATATCAATTTTAAAAAAACCAGTCACTGAAGGTTATGATTTTGCTATCTGTCGAATTAAGTATTCCAGTCACTTAAACACTTGCCTTACCTTTCAGAGCAAATAACCTTGTCTATGCGATATTTCTTGTTTACCATTTTGGTGAATGGATGCTTTAACCACTCCAAGGTCAACATATCCTTCTCAGAGTCATACAGCATGGAAGCAGGCACTTTGACCCAACTCATCCATGCTGACCAACTCATCTAAGCTAGTCCTACTTGTTCAGATTTAGCTCATATCCCTCTGAACCTTTCCTATCCATGAACCTGACCCCACAGGTCTCTTTTAAATCTTTCCCCTCACACCTTAAATCAATGATCTTTAGTTTCTGATACCCTTTCCCTGGGGACAAAGATTGAGTGCATTCACCCGATCTCATGATTTCGTATATATCACTTTGTCACCGCTCAGTCTCTTATGTTCCAATGAATTGAATGAATCAAACACCTCATATACCGTCTGGGTTGTCTCCAGCCCCTTGGTATGAACATCAAATTCTCCAACTTCCGGTAATTCCCTCCCTCTCCCTTCCACCATCCCACTTTCACTCTGCCTCCTCTTCCAGCTGCCTATTACCTCTCTCATGATTCTGCTTTCCTCTACTACCCATAGTGCTTTCCCTTTACATTCCTTCTTCACCTTTCCTGCCTATCCCCTCCCTGCTTCCCCTCCCCCACCCCTTGATCTTTCCTCTGATTGGTTTTTCACCTGGCACCTTCCACCCTCCCCCCACCTTCTTTATAGGGCCCCTGCCCCCTCCTCCTTCAGTCACGACGAAGGGTCTCGGCCCAAAACGTTGACTGCTCATTTCAATGGATGTTGCCCGATCTGCTGAGTTCATCCAGCTTTTGTACGTGTTGATTCCAATGAATGTCTGCCCAACCCCTCACTGTAACTCAGTCCCTCAACATTCACTCGGGTACTCAGAATTGAATGCACAACTCTTAATCGAGAATTATAGACAATTAGATACTGGTTCATATCTCTAATTTCCTTCAGATTACAACTTTTCACACTTTAATGGAGATTTTCAGGTTGACAGGGTATTAAATACAGTCAATTCCCCACTGGAAAAGGGAAAGATAGTACATGAAACACACCCAGTGGATTCCATCAGATTAAGTGATAAATTCTTACAAGTACTGGTCACTAAAAACCTTAGGTGGAGAGATTTGTGGAACTAAAAGGAAACAACATGCATCTATTTACTTCAAGGACGATTTTTCTTTCTTAAGCAAGTCGAAACTGTGAGGAAACATGTATATTTACTTGCAGCTTTTGCTTCTATTTTCTCAACATTACAGCCAAGACTCGCTATTATGCAATAATCAAAAGTGTATCGCCTGAAACATCTTTTCCATAGATGCTGCCTGACCTGCTGAGTTCCTCCAGCATTTTGTTTATGTTGCTTATCCTTGATTGATCCATTGCAATTTTCATTATTACAAACATTTTATTATGACAAACCAATTTTTCTGTAATTCAGAAATGAACAATTTCAATGAGGGTCAATTATTTTTATTTAAAGATACAGCGCAGAATAGGACCTTCGAGCTGCACTGTCCAGCAACTCCCAATTTAACCCTAGCCTTATCATGGGACAACTTATAATGACCAATTAACTTACTAATCCATTTGTCTTTGGACTGTGGAAGGAAACTGGAGCACCTGGAAGAAATCCACACAATCGCGGGAAGGAGGTACAGACTCCTTATAGACAATATCGGAACTGAACTCCGAACTCCAATACCCCAAGCTGTAAAAGCATCCTGCTAACTGCTATGCTACCAATAACATGAACATTTATTTACTGTCTTCTCCTGTGTAGTTACAATGGTACAGAATCAGAATTTCCTACATCCAATGACTAGATCTGATGGCAGTGAAATATCAATGGATGTTACATTGCTTGACAAAGTGTTTTGCAAGTGTCAACAGAAGAGATTTACCTCCCCAGTTTCCAAAGCAAATCTCTTAAGTGGGCTCCTACAATGAACTGGCAGGTGCATTCTGAAAGGCAATGCTTTGGTTTGATTATTGTGGAGAGAATACATGCACACAGTTTTCTTTTTGAAGACTGGTTGTCTTCTGAAAACTGCTGAAAAAATTAAACACTGCTTCAAGAATTAAAACCAGGCATAAGTTAGGAAACACTTATTTCAAGAAAGCGATAGCAATTTGGATTTTTTCCCCTGCAACTGATAATTTTATTATGCAAATTGATAAGTTTTAAGATAAGATTAATAATGGGGCTAGAATTTTGTTCCTACAAGTTTACATGTGACCTATCCAGAATCCCATCATGTTTTTTAGAAATTTGACTAGTTTCAAATTCCATGACCTTCAATAGAAACTACATTGTTTTTCTGGCAGTGTTAATAAGTTTACCAATTATGATGATTTTAATGATTTGTTCATTCTTTGACCTAAATCTATATGTCCTACCCATTTCACTTTATATTGACTGGTCTCTAGTCAAGAAGTCTTTATCTAGCTTCTCTTTTGCATACAAAGATATCATTAGCTATCTGTCTTGCTTCTTCAAAGGAACTTCTGTATATATTGTACATATAAAGTAGTGCTTCTTTTACTTACCCTAGACTTGGGGACTTCTAATAATCTATTTTCTTAGTTTTTATTTCAATGGATTACATTCTCAAGACAACTACAAATTTCTTTAATGATAAATGACTTGTTTTGGAATATTTCTGCTATTTTTCCATTACCAGTATGTTTACTTTATTCATTGGTTTTTAGTTGTTCATTTCCTCCTTTGTTTTTCCTTTTGTTATTTGTGTATCCATAGAAGAGTTTATTTCTTTTATCCCCTTTCATAGCGAGACTTTATACTTTTACTTTGGCTCCCTGATTAAGTGTTCATGACCTTTCCTCTATTCTTTAAACACCTGTACTTTTGTCCTAGCTTTAGATCAATTGCCTCCATATTCCATTGTATAACTACTAAAATAAAGTGTTGCTATACAGTTGGAAATCAGCGTCATTCAGAGAACAGCAACATTGTACCCATTTCTGCTTGCCTCAGCAACTGTTGGGAAATTCAACCACTGACTTTTTGTTATGATTATCTGCTCTACTTCAGAATAAAACTTCCCTAAAATGATGTCAACAGAAGAACAACATGCAAAATCTGTCTCTAGTATGACTTTCTGGTCTGCAAAACACATCCTTAATTACTCAGGGAACCAAACAGGTTTTATAAATGCTTTTTCTCTAGAACCACACAACTTAGATGGTTAATATTGAAAATACATTCTTGTCTTCACAACTTCACGTGTGCCTGAACTACTTGCTAGTCATGATCATGGCCACACTCAGCTTCCTTAGAATCATTCCAAACTCCTGTTGGTGATCTCTGCCCATCTCATGGTTTCTTGCTCAATGTTGTATTAGGAAGGTCACCTTAGCCGCACACTCAAGGAGACTTCATCTCTTAATCCTTCAACCTAGCAGGCAGAGCAGACATGAAGAGTTGCATCCATTGCAGGCTTTCTCAAAGTGGAAATAGTCAAGCAGTATAACTTCTTTTACATACTTTCCTGGCAACTTCATATTAGAAGCATCTGGCTGTTAGCTACTGTGGTTCTCCGTGATCCCCATGAATAAAAAGCACTGTTATGCACACACTATTTTTCACCTAGCCTGATCAAGCCCCCCCCCCCTTTTGACTGGGGGCGCTCATCCATCATTGTGACAATTATTCATTTAGTAGCAACAACTCCTTGAAGCCAAAAAAGTATACTGTTGCAAATCAGATCATAGTGTACATGAATGAGGCTAAATTCTGGCAGCTACGAGAACTTTCCTATTTCCCAAAAACTATGCGAACTGAGCTATCTCCTTAAACTGCTACAGTTCACTACAAGACCAGATATCCTCCAATATCTTGCAGCAAGCTTAATACCTAGAAGCCTATCTACTTTCTATAGAGCACAAGTCAAAGGAGTGATAGAATGCTTTTCACTTGCCTGGACAAGTGCAACTCCAACTACAGTGAAGAAGCTAAACATCATCTAGGAGAAAGTAGTCTGCTTGATTTGCATCTCACCCACCCTCAACATTTATTCTTTTCAACGCCACTGTTGAAAAATGACTTAAAATACATTGCCACTGTTTCAATATTGATTAGGTTAATCCCTGGGATTCCCTACCCAAAACCATTGACAGAAAACCCTCAACAGAAGGGCTGCCATAGGTTCCCCCTTCTGAAGATCAATTTTGTATGATGGTCTTGCCAGTGATTCTCACATCTTTAAAAAATGAAGAAAGGCTTGTGTAGTGAAGGTGCACAGTGGAGGGAGGTGCAATTGGACTCTTGTTGAGAGAGTCATTACCTGCACTTGCCTGTGCCAAATATCACTTAACTTATCAGGTTTTCTAACTCAAAAGTTCAAAATTGAAAGAGAATTTATTATCAAAATATCAACATATACTACCTTGAGATTCATTTTATTGCAGGCATTCATAGTATAACAAAGAAGTATAAAAGAAGCAATGATAAACAGTGCAAATACAAAAAAATAGGTAAGTAAATAAATAATACTGAGAACATGAGTTGTAGAAACCTTGAAATTGAAAGTCCTTGAAGGGTTGTGGAATCAGTTCAGAGTTGAGGTGAATTGAAGCTATACATACTGTTTCAGGAGCCTGATGATTGAAGGGTAATAACTGTTCCTGAACCTTGTGGTGTGGGACTTATGGCTCCTGTACTTCTTTCCCAATGGCAACAGCGAGTCAAGAGCATGGCCTGGATGGTGGGGGTACGTAATGATGGATGCTGTTTTCTTGTGGCAGTGCTCCTTGTAGATATACTCTTTGGTGGGGAGGACTTTGCCTGTGATGGACTGGGTTGTATCCACCACTTTTTGAAAGCTTTTCCGTTCATGGGCACTGGTGTTTCCACATCAGGCCATGATGCAATCAGTCAAGATACTCTCCACTGTGCATTTATAGAAGTTCATCAAAGTTTTAGATGACATGCTGAATTTGCGCAGACTTTTAAGAAAGTAGAGGTGCTGTTGTGCCTTCTTTGCAAAGGCACTTACGTGCTGGTCACAGGACAGACCCTCTGATATGATAATACCAAGGAATTTAAAGTTACTTGCTGATGCTGCCACATCCTTCCAATAACAAGCTTTCACATCAGTCAATGCAATACATACATCATTTATACCTTAACCACTTTATTCATCTATTCTACTGCATTCTAGCATCTATAGATGTGCAGTCCAAGGGCATCCAGTTTCTTTAACCTTTCAGTATCCTACTACTCACAAATACATTCCTGTGCTTCATTTGCTCTCCCCAAAATGCATTACCCAAGTTCTCTAGAAGGAAATTAAGTTGCAACATACATGTTAGATACCTTCCTGCAATCTGTAACTTTCTTATTATCAATTGCATACATATTTTTGTGCCATCTACAACGATTAAACATGGTCCTCACATTTAAAATCAACTGAATGGTCTTTTAACAATCTGGTACCCAGCCCTTGAAAATCCCCCTATTGACTTCCAGTCACTATAGCACAATTGCCTTTTGCTCCCTGTCACTGAACCAATTCTGGATCTACTTGCTAGTCTCCCTTGGAAAATATGGACTTTTACTTTTAAGACAATCTGCCATGCGAGACCCTCAAAAACCTCACTGAAATTTACCAGACTATCAAAAATATTAACATCACTGAACCTCCTTAGGATTGTTAATAAAAGTTGTTAGACATTTCCCTCCCCCTCCATTTTACTTTGACTTTTACAGTCTTTCAGAACTGCCCATTTATAATATTAGGCTAACTGGTTGGCCCACAGTTATACAATCTATCTCTGGCTCCTTTGCTGAACATAGATAGCACAGTTACAGACTTACAGTCCTCTAGTACCATTAACTATAGCTAGAGGATTGGAAAAAGAAATTCCAAGCGCTGTTATTTTCTTTCTTGCTTCCAATGATAGATTGGGGTAAATTTCATCCAAGATTTCAAAGACACTTTCTTAATAATTTATCCATTTTCAAACATACTATATTTCTTAACATTTTCATTCACTACTTTAATTCTGTCCATTACTCCACACTTCAACAACTTTCTATTGTTCTTATAAAGAAAAAGGTGACAAAGCACTTATTAAGATCCATACATAAATCTTGCATCACTATGAATACAAATTCAATTTGTTCCAATATACTGGGTCTCCTAGCAATCAAATTTTCAACATTATACAAGTAAATATTTTATCTGTAAAAATCACATTTGGTACCATTTCTGGATCAAATCATACTAACCAGGAAATGTGACTGAGCACATATGTGTGAATGATGTGATTTTGGCATCAGGAACACAGGTGATGATAATAATTTGGAACATACTGTAGATATGCTTTCCTAGGGGCAATATTGAGAAATACTTGGAGTGGAAGCAATAAAAAAAAAAGAACCAAGAAGACAGGATTGCCTTACAGACCCCAAATCACTGGAATTCAGAATAATACAAGTGATCTTTTTGAAATGTACTAGATTCTGAATGGACTTGACAGGATGGATAAGAGTGTATTGCCTTTTAAAGCAAGCTGAAACTAAGGAGCATAATTTTAGAATAAGGGTTTGCCAATTCACAAATCTGAAATTCTCTACCTGAGGATGCTGTACAAGTTCAGTCATTGAGTATCGGCCAAGGTAGACAGATTTTTGGGATCAAGAAGGAAATTGGCGTGGAGACTAAAATCAGATTAGCAATGATCTTAATAAATGGTGGAGCAGACTTGCGGGGCTGGGTGGTCTCTTTCTACTCTTACATCTTATGCTCTATGGAGTTCATCCTAGCTCAACATCAATACACTTTTCTATCCTGTTTCTCTCATAGATGTGCAATCTTCCAATAAGAAATAGATGATCAAATGTAAAACTTAAACTATTAAACATAATAAAATCAATTAAACCTGCTTGCATATTGCACATATAGAACTGATTGCACTGAATAAAATGCTGCATCTGCTTGAACTTTGCTCAAAAATATCTTGTTCTGTATTTTGGAAAACCAATGGTAGTTATTTTGTTGCCCGGTGAAATCATCCCATAATCAACTCCAGACATCCAATTTTAAACACTGCTTTATACTGTATCAAAGTAATTCAAAGGAAATGTTTTAAGCAATGCTCTCCTGCCACATCTCTCTGCCACTAAAGAATCCAATCCTCAAAAGTTATATTGGAAAAATGTCAAATAAATAAATAATTTCATGTAATACCACACTGCAACAAAATTGATTTTCTTTTGGAAGATAATCTGAGTTTGCAATTGTGGTTACATTTCATTTACTTTTGCGACTTCCAGATAGACTACATTATGTCAAATGAAATTAACTGACAGGCTAAATGGTTAAAGGCTAAACAAGTTGTTTTGTTTCATCACTGGCACTGATAAACATTTTATTCATGGAAACTGTTTTGTGTTTAAATCATGATAACTCTTTGTGCTAACTGAATTATGATTGCAATGAGCTAATACATTCAACTTTTCATTCACTTTTGCTAGAGCTAACAATCATTAGAAATACAGAATGGGCATACACAAGGCTTACTAGAACGACAAATGAAAACTGATAAGTTATACCTTTCAAAAAGGCCCGATATGACAGATGTTTTCAGTTGCTGACATAATTAAGAGTTACGGGTGATAAATTTAAATTATAGTTGTAATAGATCCAAAAAGGAAGTCAGGAGAAATCTCTTTGTTCTCCATGCTGTAAATACGTAATAATATTTTGCAACTTTTGGAACAATCACAACTCATGGTGGCAGTCAGCCAAAATAAATTTAAAACATTAATAGTTTGTTGTGTCCTCGGGTGATGCTGTATTCCTATTTTAAGTCACCCTTGACATCCTGATGTGATTTCCATGTCAGGAACGTGCATATATGACTTCCTCGATCCCTCTGCAGTGCGCTGCTAGGATGTTGTTTTAATCACACAGCTTCTCTGTGGAAGGCCCACAACTAAATATAACACATAGCTGTATCTTCAAGCCATTTCTCTCTCTCTCTCTCTCATTGTACTGTTGCTTAACCCAGCCTCATCTCCCATTTCAGGGAACAGCTGGTCAGCAATTTTCTGCTCAATATAGAATATGTATAGTTCTATCCATGAACATGGCTGGGAAGTTTCACCAGGTATCAGCAAAAAATGCAGGTCTAAACCACCACCATGTATGACTGTCTAACCAATCTTCATGTCAGGTCTGTAGTATCTATTACACTATGTTTGCTGCTTAATATAATACAGCAGTTAATATAAAAGGAGAAAGTGAGTCGTGAAAATCTAAGTGATTGTTGAAAATCTTGTTTTGCTTATCACCTTTCGTGAAAGGAACTTCAAGTGACTTCTGCCCATTGAAATCCCTACCACAGAAAAGAAATACAAGATTTTCACCAAAAGAATCAGTGTATTAGTTCATAATAAACCCTTAAAACTGCTGGAAGTGACTCTGAAAGTCATAACCCCTTCATGTTCTCAAATAGTCACAGACCAACTGTGGTCTCAGGTAAGCTCCAGTTTTGTGGCCAATTACAGGGCATTCAGGACTAGGCCTGGCATGGACGTGCCCCTGTGTTCATAAGTCCAGGTGCACCAATTCAGGCTGGCACTGCTTGGATTGACAATAACAGCGGCAAGTTCCAGGAGATTCCCTGAACTCAGTTAAATTAATGGAAAGTGAAATAAAAGATGGACAAATTAGGACATTGCAGATTTGATTGTCTTTCAACAAGTGATGAATGTTATGGTAGTAATGGTCGGTGGGGTCCTTGAAAAATTTGGTCCAAAATATCAAATCAATTCTGTATTATATCCATCTTTCTTGCTTTTTTGTAACTTTCATTTTGCACCTGCATTGCTCTACTGGGGAATTTAACACAGGAAAAAAAATCCTTAACTTTACATTGGGCACGCTGTTGTTATTATATTAATCTTAACTTTACTGTGAATGGGTATATAAGTTAAAGAGACATGTGAATGAAATATTTCTCACACTTTGTCCAAAAAAACTTGGAAGTCAAGATAACACAATTGTATACATTGATATTTAAAATGAATCTTTATTTTCACTCTTCAAATCAGACTGACATTCCCAGTGAGAATGGCATCTTTCTTGATTTAAAAAAAACATTTAAACTTACAGAACTAAAATAATCAATCTTGTTTCCTCCCACAAAAATAATAATCTTGTTTCCTCCCACAAAAACTAACTTTAAATGATAATATGCGGTTTATGAGGCATTGACTTAAGAATTACACAGTGAATGAATATGAAATGAAAACTAAAGAACTGGAATTACCTGATTAAATTGCAAAGATTGCTCCTCAACTTCTTTCTGATCTTCTAGTTGATCTTCCTCTTCACTATCTGGAGGCTCATCCTTCACTTGCATTGCAACCTGTACAGGATTTTCATCAGCTGCTTCATTTCCTGCAGTATTAATGCTGCCACTTCTTGGTACTGGCTGATCCTCTTGCATGTCTTGTTGCTCACACAGTTCTTCTTCTGTTTCCTCTGGATGACTTGGAGGCTGCCGAGGTTGTTCATTTGACTTGGAAAGCATCTGTGAAAAAGTCAACCATAAAATGAAAGAAAGCAAGAGTTTTTCTTTGCAAGTGAAGAATAGGGAAGCAGCTCATTAGTACTTGTCCCATCATGCTCATACCAGTAATACGTACAACAAGCTGGAGGAACTCAGCAGGTCGGACAGCATCCGTGGAAATGAGCAGTCGACGTTTTGGGCCGAGACCCTTCGTCAGGACCTGAAACGTTGACTGCTCGTTTCCACGGATGCTGTCCGACCTGCTGAATTCCTCCAGCTTGTTGTACATGTTGCTTTGACCCCAGCATCTACAGTGTACTTTGTGTTTAATGCTCATACAGGTAATTGATATAGCTTTCCAATTAGTCACAGTCCCCTAATCTTTGCTCTCTGCATATTCCTTCAAGTAATCATCCAATTCACTTCTGAACGCCAAATCTAATTATATTATTGAGTACATGGTGCTGAAGATTAAAACTATTTGATATGTCAAAACCAAAAGATTTCACAAGTTATCTTTTGCTTTTTTGACAATCACCTTAAATTTGTTCCCATAGTTATTGATGCATCAGGTAAAAGATTATTTATACTGGTCAACAAAATGGAAATGAGGAGGTCATAAACTTAAGGTTAATAAAAGTATAAACAGGAATACAATTTTAGCACTCTTAAGCTGTGTTAACCTTTCAATTTGTTAGAGAACTAGATTCCAGAAAAAAAATGCATGGACAAAAAATGAAGCAATGAACATCAATCACAGGCAAATGCATCCATTACAATGCCCCAATGGACCAAAAGCCATATTTAGAGTTGAACATTTCATGACTGTTCAGAGGTCATTCCCTGCACAGCTAATGGGAAAGAGCAGGGACATGTGTCTAACTAAATGACTTTTCAGAATGTTGGCAACTGCAATCTTTTGTCATATAATGGTAAAGCATCCCAATGTTTGCCTGAAAAATAAAATCTAATTATGAAACATGTGATTTACTGTAAATTGTAGATTCAAAATTTGAAATGCTGTCCCTTCAAATTTAACTCCTTTTCGCACCTTAAGCTGCAGTTGTTGTTGGTACTGTTTCTGTTTCTCCAAAAACTGTTGGTGTTGTTGCTGCATTACCAGTTGCTGTAAGGCCTGGGGACTCTGGGGTAGAGGAGCTGACTGAGTTCGACTGAGTGGGCGGTGTCGAGGCAACTTGTTCACTGTTCGAAGACTGGTTGAAACTCTCTCACCTGTTACCAGTGGTGACTGAGCATGCAGTGGCACTAAGATAAATAACAGGAACATTGTTATTCGTATGTTACAATACTTTAAATCAGAACATTTTCCATGACCAGTTTTGTAATATTTCATCTATTTATCACTGAGGTTTATGTAATCACTTTTAGTTTCACAGAATCAATTCTTTTGCAATAATAACAGGAATACAGTAACCTAAAACATGAATCATAAATAATATGTCTTGATATTTGTGTATTAAAATTCATACTTATATGTTTTATACTTCAGAAGGTGTAACAGCATGAGTCAACTGATAGTTAGAGAGCAGTTATAATATCACCTGAAGGAGGAATCCTTATTTCAATAAAGACAAATAACTAAAAAGTTATGGTTATCATTTATACTTTCTTCTATATATACAGTTCTTCAGTTCCATAGAGTTGTCATATTGAAACATGGAAGATAAAATGGACAGTGCACCTATTTGATAAAATATTGTGATAGTGAGTTGTGTATTTGATTAATACATGGGAATTGACGATGCTTGATAATTATTTCTCCTTGAACGTTCTTGTATTTGTAAAGAGCAGTATAGAAAAACAATTCTGGGCTTAAAAGAGAAAGCTGACCTTTCAACAAAAACGATAAAGTTCTTTTTTTTTTCTTACTGATATGTTTATCCATTAATAAAGGGTATGAGATGTTTAAAAGCTTTTGTCTTAGATTTTTCCTGACTGAATTAGGCTGGAACTTGCTGTGAAATACTGACAATTCCACAATTTTGTTCCCATCCTTCAGTAGATTCTCAGAATCATACAGTAGAGCACTACAGCACAGCAACAGGCCCTTTGGCTCTTTTAGTCCATACCGAACTGTTATTCTGCCTAGTCTCATATAATTTCAACATAACATCCCAACTCCTATCCTCAATACTCTGACTTATGAAACTCTCTTTGCAACACTATTTACCTGTTACGACACTCTCAAGGAATTATAGATCTGTATTCCCAGATCCCTTTGTTCTAATGTATTCCTCAGTGCACTGTGTAAGCCCTACACTGGTTTGTCCACCAAAAGTGCAACTCCTCACACTTAGCTGTATTAAATTCTATCTACCATTTTTCAAAGCAACACATGCAAAATTCTGGAGGAATACAGCAGGTCAGATAGTATTTATGGAGAGGCATAGACAGTCAATGTTTGAGGCTAAGACCCTTCATCAGGACTGGAAAGGAACAGGCTAGATGTCAGAATAAGAAGGTGGGCAGAGGGGAAGGAGAACAAGCTAGAAGGTGACAGGTGAAACCAGGTGGATGGGGGAGGTGGGTATGAAGTAAGAAGCTGTAAGGTGATAGGTAGAAAAGGTTAGGGCTGAAGAAGGAGGGCACCAGGGGGAGGTGATAGGCAGATAAGAAGAGGTAAACAGGGGGCCAGAGTAGGGAATTGAAGAAGGAGGAAGGCGAGGGGAATAAGTTACTGGAAGTTGAAGAAATTGATGTTCATGCCATTAAGTTGGAGGCTACCTAGGTGGAATATGAGGTGTTGCTTCTCCAAGCTGAGTGGCCTCATCAAGGCAGAAAAGGAGGTCATGGGGTGACATGCTGAAATGGGAATGGGGATTGCAATTAAAATGGTTGGCCACCGGAAAATCCAGCTTTTTGAGGATGGAGTGAAGATGAAGTGAACAGTCTTAAAACTCCACAAGGAGCTCTACAATTGAACATAAGCTTGCTTTAACTTCCCATTAGTCATGCTGGGTATCTGCCCATTGAACTTACAAGCTTAGAGTTGTACAGGAACAGCAAGCCAATTAATAGCGATTAGCTGCGAAGAAAAGGATAATTTACATTTTTAAAATAATATTTGTTTAAAATTATTTATTATTTATTTAAAATATTTTAAACATATTTGAATAATTTAGTATTTGATTATATTTTGAAATAGAGTGGATTAATTGATTTTTAATAGATTTTGAAAAGGGACATTTTCCAAAGCCTTCAGAAATTGGAAATAAACTGTAGATATTAAAAATCTGAAATTAAAAAACATATATTGCTCAAATCTAATCACTCCTTGCATAAAAAAGTTTACCTCATGCTACTTTTGGTTCTTCAGTCAATTACTTGATCTGTTGTTTCTTGACTCCTGCATCAATAGCAACAGCTTCCCTCTAAGTAACCTGTCAATACTTTCACCATTTAAAACAGCTCTGTGAGATTCCCTCCCAACTTCCCCTGCTCTAAAGAAAACAACCCAGTCAACCTAACAATTTAAGCCTCTAATTCCTGGCAACATTCTTGAAAATCTTTTCTGTTTCTTCTTTCTTAAAGTGTGCTGCCTGGAATTAGACATAATACTTAAGTTATGTTTCATAAAGGTTCATCATGACTTCCTTATTCCAGTATTCAGTGCCTCTGTTTGTACGGCCCAAGATCTTGCCCTGGCACATTCAATAATCTCTGCACAAATTCCCCTGATCCCTTTGTTTGTATATTCTTTCAGAACATTTTATTGTATACATTAAAGTTTATTTTGCCCTCTAGTTTATTTTGCTTCTACTTGCTTTTCCTTTCAAATGTAATACTTGGCATTTTCTCCTTTAAGTTTCATCTGCTTATTTCCCCATGCAACCTGCAGTTATTGTCCTTGCATTTCACAACTCTTTCAAACTTTGTACTGTTACAAATTTGGAAATAGTGTCCTATTCAAGCAAATTATAGTCATTAATCTATCTCACAAGGAGTGGTGCTACTATTGATGAAGTCAAAAAACAAATCTGTTCGTTATTACTCCTGTTCCCTCTTTATCAATTTTTTTTTACCCCTACTGCTCCAGCATTTTGTATTCCATTGGGTGACAATCATCAGCTCAAAGCTGCTTTGCATCATTTTTTCTAGAGTCTTTTGAAAGAACGGGTCAAATCAAGGCAGTCTAATGCTTCCAAAACAATTTCCAGTATTGGGAGAGTCTAGGACCAGATGGCACAGACTCAGAATAGAAGAAAAGAGATGAGGAGTTGTTTCTTTAAGCCAGAGAATAGTGAATCTGCAGAATTCATTGCCGTAGACGATTGTGGAGGCCAAGTCATTGGATATATTTAAAGTGGAAGCTGATAGGTTCTTGATTTGTTAGGGCATCAAAGGTTACGGGGAGAAGGCAGGAGAATACAGTAGAGAGGAAAGAAAAAAATCAGCCATGATGGAATGGCGGAGCTGACTCAATTGAGCCAAATGGCCTAATTCTGCTCCTACTTCCTAATAAGGAATAACCTCATGGGGACTTACATAATCCATACTCCATTTAGAACAAAAGAAAGGTACAGTATCATTATACTCATCAACCTTCCCTGCAAAATCAATTGTTCATCCCAGAGGTTCTCAGAGTATTTTTTGTCCACACTTTAATGTATGAATATTTTTTCCATACCTTAACACAACTTAGCTGCTCTCATACATTGCTCACATATCTAAGCATTATCAGCCTAGAAACAGTCTCTCCATGGATTTTGTTTTGCATTTTGTTTTGATTTCAAATAAAAAATATTCACCAGCTATTAAAGCATTTTGTTGTCGAGCCTGTTCCAGTAGCAGCACATGTTGTAGAAGGGAGGGGTGACTGTGAGTGTTGGCTTCTCCTTCAATTGCTGTTGTTGGCAAGCAGGATGGTAGTGAAGTGGTACTCATAAACTTCCCTGTTAAGGCACCACCTTGACGCAAAGACTGAATAGCCTGTCGCTCTGCTTCTTGCTGGGCTGATATCTTTTGTGAGGGCTATAATGAGAAAAGAATGACATTAACAAAATAAAAACATAGTTTTGAAAAAAACATGCTTCCTTCAATCTACTAATTCAAAGAACTATTCATCAGTTTCATTGCTTTCAGCTTTGTTTATAGAAAGCAAACAAAAATCAAAACAGGAGCTACACATTTTCAAAATTAATCACGGCCACATAAATACTCAGTATATACACTCCACCAGAAGAATGGCCTGAATGTTAACTATGAGAATAAGCTTATGACTGCGGTTACCTTCATTTGGGTAGCTCTTACATTAAAAAAATCAGCAATTGAAGGATCTACTATCTCTGCACATACTGTAGCTTCATATGCTTTCCATATGCAGATCTGCTCAGTGAAGGTTCTTGATTTTGAGTATTAGTCTTGCAAATATATTTTGAATACAAAGGGAAATACATTCAACTGTCATATAATTTATTGTACTGGAGTACTAGAAAGTAGATTCAGTTTTCAACTGTTCTTGGCGATTCCATAGAGCACATTATTGGGATGAACTTACATATGGGCCTATAGCTTGTGGAACCAGCTTTAAGTCAAAAAATCAATGGACAGCTGTACTTTTGAAACACAATTCCTTCAAAGTTCATTCCCAGTCAGTTGTTCTAATCATATCAATCTGTTTTATTCCATCTTTGAAATAGACTTCATTGCCTCTAATGGAATGAAGTATGAGACAATACCATGTGATGACCTGACTACATAGAACATTTAGGAGTGAATAAGTGGAATGAATCTCAAGGCAAAAATAATAAAGCCAATTTTTCTTCACTTGAAATGTTTTTTTTATTGTTGGCTAATTCAGTAACACCCACTTGTAGAAAGTCAATTAAAATAGAAGATACAAATCTAAAGAAATCTCATTTTTATTTGATTCAGTTCACTTAAAAGAATATATGGTGCCATAAATAAACATTGTCTACTTACATTGATTTGTGAGTTGGATCCTGTGACTGTTGCTGGGAGCCCCAGGGAAATGTTAGGCAGAGAAGGGGATGTGTAGAGGGTGAGCTGACTTGCTGACCCATCAGTGTTTACTGCTTTGTGATGTGGGGGCATATGCTGTGGATGACAACAAAATATTGCTTTATATTCTGTTCATTAATAAGATCATTTGACCTAATTTTTTCTTATTTTTTGTACTAGGGCTCAATTCACGCTATATCCTCACTATACTTCATGAGAAACTGGATTCTTCACTATTCATTAAAGTGTCTCTCAATTCAACCCAATGCATGTCCAACTTTTTATATGGTTACTGAAGAGTTTGGTTGGAACTTTGATATCAACAGGTGCTCATTAAATACACCGGGTGAATACTCTGCCACTGACAGTATTCTGCTTTAATGTGAAGTATGTTAAGATTTGCATGAGATTTCCTTGTCCAATAAAATCATCTGTCAGCTTGAATATTTAATAAAGAAATAATTATTCAGAGCACACTATGAAGTACATGTCAGTACAAGTACCAAAGATGACTATTACTAAAGTAATATCATAACCTTTTTAAAATATGTGAAATACTTAGCATATATTATTATTTTCAAAGTATCAATAACTTGACTATGAATAATGAAAGTAAATTCATACTGGAATTCTTAGTATTAAGAACAGTGATTTGCAAATCCCAACAGGCATACAAGAGCAAATGATATTTTAATATTTGTTTTCAAGGAACTCTAGAAGATATGATTATTTTTGAAGTAAATTATGCCTACAACATGGAGGCAAATACTGAAAGCAAATAGTGTCAAATGGTGGATTCACTGTCTATCTGAATAACTGAAAGCTAAATCTCTGAGGTACTCTAAGATGCAACATACATGTACAAGCATGTACAAGTGAATCCTTCCTGCTGCATGGAATTACTTTGCATTACTTCACTTTTTTTGTCTCCAGTTTCTCTCTAAAATATGGCAATCAAATAAAAATGGAAACTAAATATTAGTGCTTACTATAAGGCAAGATCCAATTAATTAACTGCTGAGACAAATTAATCTCTGTATTTCATTCTGAAAGGCATCTCAGAAGGGGAGAATATATTTGTGTGACAAATGTTCATTTATTTCATACATCAGGACCTGGTAATTGTTTTCCAACAAGTAGTGAATAGTTAAGTAAGTGGTAGGCTTCTTGTAATAGTTACATTTGGTTTTTGTGTTGTTCTGCCAAATTGTTGGGTTTCTCAATGTTGATATTTCAATTACTATGTAGAGTCAAGTTACTTAGCATACTTCAAAATGATATTGACATTGACTAACATTTTTCAAACGGAAACATACTATAAATATTATGCCAACAAATTAATACACCACTACCGGATTTTTCACTTGATACTTTAGGAAAAGAGCTTATGGCCCAACAACATACAAGAGAAAACCTAGGTGGCTGGACTAAGGATACTTCATATTGCAATTTATTACAGAACTCTGAACAACTATTATGCTTACACACCTACACCTAGGTAACAGTTCAGCTTTTTAATCAACACAGTGTTCTTGATCATGGAGCAACAAAACTAACCTCCACAAAATTTTGTCGACCTCTTCCCCCCCCCCCCCCCCCCAAATCATTACTTAATCTCTTGCAGCAAATATTCCTTTATAAAGGATAAATAATGACAAGCCTTGACAAAAAAATCATTATTCTTGATATGAGGAGAGAGTCATAATTTGTCACAATAGTTGACATTTCACACAAGTTCCTTCATTTTATAAATGTTTGCTCTCTACAGAAGTTTCAAGGTTAAATTACTTGTAAGTGGTCCTAATGTGCATGCAACCTCAAATAACTGAGCTCAACAGTGCAATAGTGTAATCTAAAAGATAAAAATGTTAAACTGGAGACAGAAAATCTTTTACCTGACTGCAATCTTACATGTTACTGTATATTTCGGTTATTACCATGTAAATACCACTACACTACACTACCCAACACAATCTCTAATGAAAAATATGTACTGTATTATTCTTTATAAATCAAAAATATTTGAAATCCATATTGAATACATATTTGAAGAAAGTAACACTGAAAACAATCTTGATTCAGATTCAAATAGGAGACACAAAATAACTCCCATAAACTACTAGCAACAGTAGTCCTCAGAAAACCAAACATTAGCCAGCTGAATCTTTGCGTTATTTTAAGTATTTTCAGTAAATATCTCAAAATATGTGCAATGTGTACAATCATGTAAATCGAACTGCAGAGGTGCAGCCATATACACATGAATATTAAATATCTAATTTAGACCAAACTAGTAAAGGACTACTATAAAATAAATACAGTCAGTCTCGATCTAGATTACATTGGACTCTATCCCAAAAGAATAAAGCTCATTCTCAAATCAGAAAATTTGCACTGGTTCAATTGACTTGGCATAAAACACACTGGTAAGCCAGAATGAGAGTTTTAGTTTTAACTCCTCATATTCTGAATAATTGGAAGGGAGAGAAGAAGGAACTACCTACAATAAACTATTAAAGAATATTAGATTTTAAATAACTCAGTTTACAAAATTAGTATAGATAGTATATTGTATACATAGTTCAAAATTACTGAAGCCTATTACAGTGCAGTCTAGAATATTTGCTATTTTTAACATCTAATGGTTTTCATTAATCTTAATTTGACTCTGCAGTCTTGAATACGAAAGCAAATGCACAACATAAGGTACAAGTTAATTTATGCAAATACTTATAAGGCCAAAACTCAAAATTACTACCTATAGACTTTAAAGAAACAGCTTATAAAAAGGTTTGTTATTATATACTTGGAAATAACTGGTTTACAGATTTAATGGTAGGTACAAGCTATTACCTCAGCATGAATATAGGGTACAGAACTAGTTGTTCCGTTCTCTGCAGGAATATTGTTTGAATTGTTCGGAGAGCTAGGGCCAGAGCCAGGAGCGCTATTACAGACTGAGGAAACTGAAACAATCAAAACAAAGAAACTAGCATCAGGGAAACAGCAGTTTCATCAGATTCTAGTTAAATGCTCAAGAATAAAAAGCATAGTTTAACCCCTATTACTCAACACAAGCCATATTTAGACATTTCAAGGGATGATTTGCTTCCCACCCACCCCTCAATGTAAGGTGTAATACCTTAATTGATTCACAAGCTACATTTATCAACTTCTGCACTTGCCAACTTGGAACTTTCCAACTATTTGTATTAATGGGTGGAAAATTTCTGGTTGGCCAGTGGAGGCAGAAAATTTCCAAACACAAAATAATAACACAAATGTTTTTGCAAGCATGTAAGAAGTCACAAATGATTTTCTTGGTTTTAGTCAAAAATAAGGATTGTATTAAAATGTTATGATGACAGATATGGCCTCTTTCAAATGTCCCCTTATGGTCAATGATTTAAAGTAAGTTGAAAGCATATTGAGCCTGTCTGAAAACTCCTTTTGTATGAAAAATATTGTGGTGAGGCACATCCATTTACAGCACATCTTTATGGTAAATATAATTTTTTTTCCACAATCTGTTTAAAACAGCGGGTGCAATTTAGTTTATCTGTAAAATCCTTGAATTGAAACTTCCACCTTTCACATTGATAATGGGCAGCAGCTCTGTATTGCTTGCAATTACTCTGTTGCACATGCAAATTCTCATGATGGATATTTCTCACGACAGACATTAGGCAGCAAGATGGTGAGGCGTAAGCCTTGTTGAAGGATCACAATTTCTCCAATTCATGTATTAGAAACAAAAGTCAATGATAGTACTTTTCTCTATGAAAGAGTAAGAACTTAATAAGATGCTCTTTCTTCTATGAATAAACCAATAAAAATAAGTTTTTTCTTTGTCCATCATACATGTTAGTAATTAACATTCAACTTTTTAAACAAACCTATTATGTTTGATCACCATATTAAATACACCTCAAACATGTGTATCTTAAAAATGGAACATTAATTAGTTTTCACCTTACCCACCTATTTGGGGTAGATTAAGGAAACTTTGCAATACTTAAATGACATAAGGTATATGACATAGTTTTTCACGGCATTTTTTTCCTACCAGCCCATCCCCGATTATAAAATTACCCTTATAGCCGCCAGGCACTTTGTATATCAAGATAAATATAGACTGGTTCAGCAAATTTGAAATCATTTATGCACTGATGCATCAATGTTAAAAAGAAAAGAAAAATAGTGTCCTGCTTCCATGGAATATAATGAATTTGTGGGAGCTATTTTGTCTTTTTTCTCCTCCTAGCTCCATGAGATACAATAATGGGAGATCCACCTCTCAGTCATTAAAGGACAGAAAACCAATGGAAGAATAAAAATCAGGACTAGGCACATATATCACTTTGGCAGATGATTAGTGGGTCCAAGGCTTCATTCCAAATGGAGGATATGCTCATATTCCTGTTGGCCTAGAAATGAAACACATATTACTGCACTAGAATTATAGTACTCATGTTTTTAGTAGTACAGGTGTTCAGGGTGGAAAAAGAATGGCATCAGCCAGCGTAGCTCAATCTTCTAGAGTTCCAAAGATGGTCACCATATTTGAAAATTGCACAATGTCAACTTGGTAATGACCATAGGGAACTGTTTTTGGTGAATCTGTAACAGTAGAAAGCAGATGCCGAGTTCTGGCTTACGCTGCAAAGTCACTACTGTTAATACATATCAAACAACCTGCACAGGAAATAACAATAAAAGGCAACTACAACTTTAATTCTACCTCAATTATTAAAAGGATTCAGAAATTTTAATCTCTGAGCACGATAAGGGAGTAAATCGCATGGGCAAGACTTCTCAAAACCATCTAATTCAGATCTGGACTGTTCCGTGAGTGGCCTGAACAATCTTAATTATTATTTGTCTCCAGTCTTGCCAAAAGCTGCTAATAGATTTGTGTACCTTTTGATTTTCCATGGGAAGTTAAAAGCTAAATCCTCTTAATATACCATTTCTATTATATTACTTTTGTTCCTATACACATTCTCATCATTAATGTGGTCCTAGCACTTATTTGAATCTGCACCTATTACTGAGAGCAATCTTGGTTTATTGTTGTCACATCTACTGTGCTACAGTACAATGCTGAAAGAACAGACAGTTATCATTATCATACCAGGTCTACCAATTGTGAACAATTTGGAACTAATTTAGATGGCCAGATTGCACTCATTGTTTTATGAATTCATCAAAAAATGGAGGGAATCTGCAACATTAAGATAACAACCCAAGTATTATTGGAATACAAATGTACCAAAATACTCCAGTTTCAGTACCATTAACCAAGAAACATTTTAATACACAACTGGATTACCTATACCCCCCTTAACACTGGACATCAAAGATCTTGCTTCCTGAATACTTTAGGGTGTATCTTATGGATTTTGTCTGCCGATCATAATAATCACCATGAAATTGCCCAATTATGCACCATTTTTTTAAAGCGCCTATATTTGTTATTTCAGTTTGTAATTCAAGTGAATTAAAATGTTGCCCACAATGCAAGCTGAAAAGTTTTATATCTTCTCAGGCATGCTTTGGCAGGGCAGATGCTGCATGGCAGGACAGGTTTTAGAAAGGCTATAAAAACATCACGCACACACTGTTCATTGCATTGCATTTACATGTATAATCGGTTTGTGATCATGTTGATGCACATGCTCCACACGCATAGCATACTGTGTGTACTCATTATAATAAAGTGATTGTATTTTCAGAAGTATTTGTGATAGCAAAATGTCTCACCAATGTTGCAACTTTCTGTTATATTTGTGGCAAGTATATGCTGATATCTCAAAGATGGAGCAGGACTCCTCTTATTAAAAAAGCTATGAACTCTACTTTGGGTGTAAAATTAGTGACCATGTCAAAGCCTGGGCTCCTCACATTTGTTGCACAACATGCACTGTCGATCTCAGAGCTTGGCTCAGAGGTACTCAGAAATCAATGCCATTCACTGTACCAATGATATGGCGTGAGCAGAAGGATCATGTGACCAACTGCTACTTCTGTCTTTCCAGTGTGTCCTGTTTCTCTGCTAAAAACAAGAAATCTATTGACTCTCTCTTCAGCCAAGAGACTTGTGCTACATGATGATCGTCTTCGCGTATCGAAGCCACCAGAGACATGGAGTTCAGAGGAGGCAGACAAAGGTCCCATGATGCACGAGTCTCATCTGATAACTTAGAGTTACTGTAAATAATCTGGTCAGAGACTGGAGTTTATCAAAGGCAAAAGCAAAATTACTGGGTTGAAGACTGCAAGAATGGAATCTGCTGTCACCAGGCACAAAAATTTCCATGAAGTATTTCTATATTTGAGACAGATGCTTCCCAGAATAACTTGAAGCCAAGATTAAGGAAGGCACTTTTGTTGATCCACAAATTAAACCGGTCTTCAATGACAGGCAATTCGAAGAACTTCTATGGGACCAGAGAAAATCGCATGGAAAACATTCAAGGATGTTGTTGAAAATTTTCTTGGCAACTACAGAGTACCAAACTACATGCAGCTGGTTGACAATATGCTTCACGCATACAAAACTATTCAGTGCAACATGTCACTAAAAATTTATTTTCTCCATTTCTATTTAGACATCTTCCCTGAAAATCTTGGCAATGTTAGTGATGAGCATGTTGAAAGGTTTCACCAGGACGTTGCAGTCATGGAGAAATGGTATCAGGGCAACTGGAATCCATCAGTGCTGGGTGATTATTGTTGGACACTTAAGCGAGAAGCCTCAGGCACTGAGTACAAATGAAAATCATCAACAAAACATTTCTAGCTCAGTTGAACTATTGCAAAGCATCAGTATCGTTAAGCAATTAAACACATTATATTCAATAAAAGTTAATTTCTTATTTCTCCAAATTCCTACACGATACAAGTAGCCTGAAATTATATATGGATTCAGCTTCAAGCGGTCTATCATAACAAAAAAATTCTGAGGATGCATCACTTTCGAAAAAATTTACTGTTCAGTGTAATTAGAACACCTTATCTACATTTAAATTATTTTATTTGAATATTCCAAAAATGGATACATGTAATTTATTTTAACTTGTTGCAGACACAAAGAAGGTGGGTTTTCTATCACATTAAAAATCTCTTATTCAATACCCATAGTTTGCAGAGAACTCCAGGGACTGGGTAGATGTTGCTTCCAAGGTCCACCAATTTTACACATTTTAGTTAGCCGAGTTAACATAGATTAGGAATGTCCCATCTTTGATTACATCATCTTTGGACTAGGATAAATAAATCATCTGGATACCCGATCACTATCTGTGACCACTCTTAGAGGTTGCTTCTCCTGACTTCCAGTTAGTACAGTTCTGGGCACTTAGTTATTGTGCATGGATGACACAGTGTTGTTGCCTCACAGATCTGGTGACTGGGATTCAACACACACAAAATGCTGGTAGAATGCAGCAGGCCAGGCAGCATCTATAGGAAGAAGTACAGTTGACGTTTCGGGCCGAGACCCTTCGTCAGGACTAACTGAAAGAAAAGATAGTAAGAGATTTGAAAGTAGGAGGGGGAGAGGGAGATCTGAAATGATAGGAGAAGACAGGAGGGGGAGATATGAAGCTAAGAGCTGGAAAGTTGATTGGCAAAAGGGATACAGAGCTGGAGAAGGGAAAGGATCATGGGACGAGAGGCCTAGGGAGAAAGAAAGGGGGAGGGGAGCACCAGAGGAAGATGGAGAGCAGGCAAAGAGTGATTGTGAGAGGGACAGAGAGAAAACAAGGGGGGGAGGGGATAAATAAATATGTCAGGGATGGGGTAAGAAGGGGAGGGGGGCATTAACGGAAGTTAGAGAAATCAACGTTCATGCCATCAGGTTGGAGGCTACCCAGACGGAATATAAGGTGTTGTTCCTCCAACCTGAGTGTGGCTTCATCTTGACAGTAGAGGAGGCCATGGAAAGACATATCAGAATGTGAATGGGATGTGGAATTAAAATGTGTGGCCACTAGGAGATCCTGCTTTCTCTGGCGGACAGAGTGCAGGTGTTCAGCGAAACGGTCTCCCAGTCTGTGTCGGGTCTCACCAATATATAGAAGGCCACACCGGACGCAGTATACCACACCAGCCGACTCACAGGTGAAGTGTTGCCTCACCTGGAAGGACTGTCTGCGGCCCTGAATGGTGGTGAGGGAGGAAGTGTAAGGGCAGGTGTAGCACTTGTTCCGCTTACAAGGATAAGTGCCAGGAGGGAGATCGGTGGGAAGGGATAGGGGCGAAGAATGGAGAAGGGAGTCGCGTAGGGAGCGAACCCTGCGGAAAGCAGGGGGGGGGGGGGGAGAGGGAAAGATGTGCTTGGTAGTGGGATCCCATTGGAGGGGGCGGAAGTTACGGAGAATTATATGTTGGACCCATAGGCTGGTGGGGTGGTAGGGGAGGACAAGAGGAACCCTATCCCGAGTGGGGTGGCGGGCGAATGGGGTGAGAGCAGATGTGCCTGAAATGGGAAAGATGTGTTTGAGAGCAGATTTAATGGTGGAGGAAGGGAAGCCCCTTTCTTTAAAAAAGGAAGACATCTCCTTCATCCTGGAATGAAAGGCCTCATCCTAGCTTTTCACCTGAGGCTCATCAAGCCTCACCTACCACCCCACCAGCCTCCGGGTCCAATATATAATTCTCCGTAACTTCCGCCACCTCCAACGAGATCCCACCACCAAGCACATCTTTCCCTCCACCCCCTTTCTGCTTTCCACAGAGATCGCTCCCTACGCGACTCCCTTGTCCACTTGTCCCCCCCATCCCTTCCCACCAATCTCCCTCCTGGCACTTATCCTTGTAAGCGGAACAAGTACTACACCTGCCCTTACACTTCCTCCCTCACCACCATTCAGGGCCCCAGACAGTCCTTCCAGGTGAGGCGACACTTCACCTGTGAGTTGGCTGGTGTGGTATACTGCGTCCGGTGCTCCTGGTGTGGCCTTTTATATATTGGTGAGACCTGACGCAGACTGGGAGATTTCTTACTGAAAACCTGCACTCTGTCCGCCAGAGAAAGCAGGATCTTCCAGTGGCCACACATTTTGATTCCACGTCCCATTCCCATTCTGATATGTCTATCCATGGCCTCCTCTACTGTCAAGATGAAACCACACTCAGGTTGGAGGAACAACACCTTATATTCCATCTAGGTAGCCTCCAACCTGATGGCATGAACATTGATTTCTCTAACTTCCGTTAATGCCCCCCTCCCCTTCTTACCTCATCCCTGACATATTTATTTATCCCCTCCCCCCCTTGTTTTCTCTCTGTCCCTCTCACAATCACTCTTTGCCTGCTCTCCATCTTCCTCTGGTGCTCCCCTCCCCCTTTCTTTCTCCCTAGGCCTCTCGTCCCATGATCCTTTCCCTTCTCCAGCTCTGTATCCCTTTTGCCAATCAACTTTCCAGCTCTTAGCTTCATATCTACCCCTCCTGTCTTCTCCTATCATTTCGGATCTCCCCCTCCCACTTTCAAATCTCTTACTATCTTTTCTTTCAGTTAGTCCTGACGAACGGTCTCGGCCCAAAACATCGACTGTACTTCTTCCTATAGGTGCTGCCTGGCCTGCTGTGTTCCACCAGCATTTTGTGTGTGTTGCTAGAACTTCCAGCATCTGCAGATTTCCTCATGTAACTGGGATTCAATCCTGCACTTGGATACTGTCAGTGTGGAGTTTGTATGTTCACTCTATAACCCCAAAGATTTCACTGGCTGCTCAGGTTTCTTCCTAATTCCCTAAAATACGCTAGTGGGTTGGTTACTGTCTCCTATAAAGGACCTTTACAGGAGGATGGTTATGGGGGAATTACGGGGATTTCATGAGCATATCAGAAAGAATAGGCTACATGAAAATAAGACGACATGAGAAACAGCCAGGTTAAGTTCACAGGTCACATACACATGGATAATGATTTAATGGACACCAATTTACTCCCATGAAATCTTACAGGTAATTAACATTTTAAGAAAGGAGGGAAAATATTAGTAAAATTACAAAAGTAATGTGAGCAGCGTATTGAAAATATGCCAACAAAGCTATTTGTTTAATTTCCAGATTACACAGTTATAAAGTGATGTTCAGTGCATTATCTTGTTTCTGTAACCTTACCTGTAATTTCGATTGCTCTCTTCTTGAATGTGCTAATTATTGTGCCATCTTTCCTCCTCAATAATGGGCTGCTTCTCCTTTCAGCCACTTTCTGTTTTAATCTGGAACGCACCTTCAAATTAGGTTCGGAAGCTGTAAATATTATTTGAACAAAAATGTAATTAAGCCTTAGATTTGTTGACTTTTATCAGGCTTGAACAGCAAGTGCTAAAGATTTAATATTCATTAAGACAAACAGATGCAGAGAGGATGTTTAGCCAATTATTTTTAATGATACCTACTAACATAGAGTTTCTTCCTCCTGTCCTCTCTAAAATTGAAGTTATTCTAAATTGTGATGCAGGGATAAAGAACTGTATAGCACAGTATAGGCCTTTCAGCCCATGATGTTATGCCAACCCTTTAATCTACACCAAGATAAATTTAACTCATCCCTCCCACATAGGCACACGGATGAATGAAAAATGGAGGGCTAACTAAGAGTCTCTTAAATGGCCCTAATGTATCTGTCTCCACCAGCACCCCGGCAGTGTGCTCAAACACCTACCACTTTCTGTACATTAAAAAAACTACCTCTGACATCCTCCTATACTTTTCTACAAATACCATAAAATTATGTCCCCTCGTATTAGCCATTTCCGCCCTGGGAAAATGTCTCTAGCTGTCCACTCTACGTGTGTCTCTTATTATCTTGTACACTTCTATCAAGTTACTTTTCATCCTCCTCCTCTCCAAAGAGAAAAGCCTTAAGCTGGCTCAGCCTATCCCTACAAGACACGTTTTCTAATCCAGGCAGCATCCTGGGAAATCTCCTCTGCACCTTCTCTAAAGCTTCCATATAATGAAATGACTAGAACTGAACACAATACTCCAAGTGTGGTCTAACCAGAGGTTTATGGAGCTGCAACATTACCTTGCAATTCTTGAACCCAACCCCTGACTAATGAAGGCCAACATACCATACACCTTCTTAACCACCCTAACAACTGTGCTGCAACTTTGAGGGATCTATGGATGTGAACTCAAGATCCAGCTGTTGGTCCACACTGTTAAGAATCATGTCATTAACCTGTATTTTGCCTTCAAGTCTGTTCTTCTAAAGAGAATCACTTCACACTTTTCTGGATTGAACTCCATCTGCCACTTCTCAGCCTAGCTCTGCAACCTATCAATGTCATGTTGTAACCTAAGACAATCCTTACTTGAGTGAAGTTTCACTTACCTCTTACTTGTTGACCCACACTGCTGATATTAAAGTTATCATTATTGTTAGTCAACCATCTGTTTTGTCGCTCTCTATCTCTGTAATTGCTTCTAGCCCTGAAATTTTCTAAGATAACTCTGTTCTGACCTTATGAACATCATGATTTCAAGCATTCCACCAGTTGGAAACTCCAAACTCCAAGCATTTCTTCTGCAAGTATCCACTCCACTTTCCCTTCCTTAAAGATGACCTCAGAACCTTCCCCCATGAAAGCTTTTGGTCATGTGCTGTAACATATCCTTATATGGCTATTTTTATTTAATAATACTGTTGGGAGTGCTTTCGGGCAATTTAGAAAATTAAAAGCACTTGATTAAAAACACTTTTATTGGAATTCCTGCATATTAATGCCCCAAAAATACATTGCAATGAGTTACAAGTTCTTGTTAGTACTCAAAGAAATATACTACACATAAAAATATTAATAAATGTGGCTAATTACGTTTGATTCAAGATTGTTAATGTCATTTCCAGATTACAAGTGTAAAGGAGAACAAAATAATTGTTACTCCAGATCAAATGCAGCACAGAAATAAAACACAATAAATATAAATACATAAGATAGCTTATATACATAAATGGAGTGTATGTACAGTATATAGAGTGATGCTTGGTACAGAAGTGTCTATACATAAGGATATTGACAGTAACTGATAAAGTAGTGGTGGTGGTGGTGGGTGGGGAATATGGAAGGATGAGTTAGTGGGTGAAGGTGTTGATTAGTCTTACTGCTTGGGGAAAGTAACTGTTTTTAAGTCTAGTGATTTTGGCATGGATCATCCCTGATGGGAGTGGGACAAACAGTCCATGAGCAGGGTGTGTGAGATTCTTCATGATGTTATAGTCCCTTTTCTGTACATACAGTATGTCTTGTATGTGAGGATACTCTCTACTGCTCATCTGTAGAAGGATGGAAGAATAGATGTACATAGTCCAGTTCTCTTCAGCCTCCTCAGGAAGAAGTGGGATTGGTGAGCTTTCCTGATTGTGTAGGATGTGTTCTGGGATCATGAGAGGTTGTGCGAGATGTGCACTCCCAGGTGTTTGAAACTGATTGCAGTTTCCATTGCTGTGCTGGCAATGTAAAAAGGGGTGTAAGTGGTGCGGAATTCCTAAGTTGATAACTACCTCCTTTATCTTGTAGACATTGAGGAAGAGGTTATTTGCCTGGCACTGGGTCTTGAGCACTTCCAACTCCTCTCTGTAGTCCCTCTCATCATTGTTGGTGATGAGTCCCGCCATTGGCGAACCTGACAATGTGATTACTCGGGTGTTTGGCCATGCATCATGTGTGAGTAGAGTGTACAGCAGTGGGCTCAGCACACAGTCCTGGGGGGGGGGGGGCACCTGTGTTGAGGATGATGGGGAGGGAGGAACAGTTGTGCACCCTGACTATCTGAGGTCTGTTCATTAGTCAGTCCAATACCCAATTGCACAGGGGTGTATTTAGACTGAGGAGTAGGAGTTTGTTCACCAAGGTCTGTGGGACAATAGTATTGAATGCTGAACTAAAATCCAGAAACAGCATTCTGACGCAAATGTCCTTGTTTTCTAGGTGTGTCGAGGCCAAGTGCGTGACAGATGCTGCGATATCTGTCGTAGAGCAGTTCTGTCAGTGAGCATATTTGCGAGTGTCCAGTGTGGCAGGAATGGAGTTGTTGATGTATGCCATCACCAGCCATTCAAAGCACTTCGTGATGATTGGCGTCAGTGCCACTGGGTGGTAATTGTTTAGCTCTGAGGGTGTAGAGTTCTTAGGTACAGGGATGATGGTGACTGGTTTGAAGCATGTGGGTCAGCAGCCTGGATGAGTGAAGTGTTGAAGATGTCTGTGAAGACATCAGTGAGCTACTGGTCTACATGTGACCCAAGAAACTGCAGAGAGTTGTGGACACAGCCTAGCAGATCACAGGAACCAGGCTCCCTTCCGTGGATTTTGTCCACACTTCTCACTGCCTCAGCAAGGCAGCCAGCAAAATCTAAGACCCCATCCACTCCAGACATTTTCTTCAACTCTCTCCCATTGGGCAGAAGATATAAAAGCCGGAAAAGCACCAGACTTAAGGGTAGCTTCTATCCCACTGCTGTCAGATTCTTGAACAAATCTCTTAAATGATAAGATGGATTGAGTCTCACAATTTACCTAATTATGATCTTGCACTCTTAGTGTTTACCTGCACTGCACATTTTCAGCAGCTTTTACACTTTACACTGCATTATTATTAACTTTATTCTAGCTCAATGGACAATACAATGATTTGATTTGTTTAAACAGTATGCAAGACAAGCTTTTCACTGTATCTTGGCACATGTGACAATAATGAATCAATACCAATACTGCACCTTGAAAATATTTGAATGATCAGTATCAAAATAGTGTGAGGGAAAAGAAGCATACAAACGTATTGGGAAAATCTATACTTTGTACTTTCCACTCAACCTTCAATGATTTTTCCAGCTTTCTGCATACCAAAAAGCAGCAGGGATATGCTTTTAGACTTTATTAAAACTGCATATATAAAAACCATTTTCATCTAATTCTAATCAGTCTAATGTGATATCAAGAAACAATGGAGTACAACTATATGACAAAGACTATGGGCTATGGCAACATGTAGTTTGTTGCCCTGAAGAGTGTTCATCACAGACACATTTACACGACAAACTGAAAAATTGCCCAGGTATGCCCTATTCACTGAAAGCAGTATGTATTTATCCGGCCAGTTATCACCCAATCAATCCTAAAAATAATCGAAGGACCCGACAACAGTGTAAGGTGAGTGGTACGAATAACAAGATGACTGAAGCTCACTTTGGGTTTCATAAGGATAACTTTCCTTGACACTTCAAGTTTAGACAACCTTGGTCTAAACATGAACAAGACAACAGTTCCAGGTGATGCAAAAATGACTGGCCTTTTCATTTAATTTAATATGGCATTTCACCATAAGCAACCTCAAGGAATGTTAGTAGAAATCGGGCTATTGAGAATCAAAAGGAGGAGTCTCTGAACACTAAATACTAGAATCAGACTCATACCTATAAATCAGCTGAAATTGTATGAAGGCATCACAGAAAGAGCATCTCAAGGCAATGTTTTAGTTTTTCAGGGCAATGTAATTGGTGGAAACGTACAGAATTCACAACCACTGACATTGGATTGAGGTTCACTTTAAGAGGTGGGGCTAACACGATGACGTAATTATGTAAAGGACTTTTACCATGCTCTCTCTCCTGGGAAATCACCATCCTTGTTTATTTTTAAACAACTCGCCATGCAGCAAATATCTGATCAAGTTCGCATAACCCTCGCTAATGCACCTGAGGAGGAGTATAGGGAACTTGATAAATGGGTGATAGTCTACACTCAAGCTAGGCAGTGCTGCATCATTCCCAGTTCTTTCTCTACCTCAGTAAGTCCAGTCAGCAAGTCCCCCAACATAAGGATGCCCGTGGCTGAAACAGACATCGCTGGGCCTGTGCTTTTACCATACTTGCTTTGGTATGAATGCTAGGAAGTGCCAACCACCTTGCAGCTTCAATAGTGCCAGGGCATCAGGACATCAGAGGTCTGTGAAAACCATGAGTTCCAGCTGCCAGGGACACCTACTATTCATTATGGACACCCTTTCACGGCAATGCTTCCTGTGTGACACGGGTGCTCAAGTGAGTGTGTTGCCTGTATTGCCTATTGATGAGAAGGCAAAGAGTAATGAAACCTCACTGGAGGCTGCCAATGGCAGCAGGATCCAGACCTACAGAACATGATGGGAGATGCTCTGCTTCAGTGGGCAACGTTACACATGGGACTTGGTCCGGGTTAAAGTGGTCTGGTCAGCCTCTCAACAGCGTTCCACCCTTCTCAGTAAATTCAATTCCTTTGCATCTATTCCTATCTCCCATCATGGTGTACAGCACTCTTGGGTTCCTGTTGACCTACATTTCGCCTAGTTTGTTTTCATCCGCCATGATGGTCTGTTTCACATTTTGGAACACAGAGAAAAGACTTTTATCATAGATAAGAGGGGTAAATCTGAACACATTTCAGTAGATCGCCTTAAACCGGCCAACCAAGATTTGGAGGATTCTACTACCATGCCCCTGCTGTCACAACATGACCATGAGCGTGTCAACACACTTACGTTCCTCCACCTATGAGCATAGGACCCAAGTCGGGCGACTTGCCTGAGCCCCGGAAAGGCACACAATGCTGGTTTTAGTGAATTCTGAAGGGATCTGTGTAGGGTAATGTAATTGGTGGAAATGAACATTATTCACAACCACTGATATTGCGTTGGGGTTCACTTTAAGAGGTTGGTCTGATATGATGAGGTAATGACGTAAAGGACTTTTACCTCCCCTGGTGTTCAATAAATGAGTTGCTACAGATTTTCTTAAACATGAAATGCCTTTGATGTTTGTGAAAACCAATAGTTTGAACTGCCTTTAACTGCTTCATCAGTTGTTTGAATAAGTGCAGCTTTAACAACACTCAAGCAGCTCCACATCCTCTTAATTAGCAATCTATCTGCTGTCTTAATCATTCCCTTTCTCCACCAATGGTGCTTGTGGTTGCAGCGCTCATCATCTAAGTATATGATACATTGGAGCAATTAACCAATCCTTAATCAATTATAAGATCAAAGGCAGAAACCACTTGAGAACACCAATACCTTTATGTACCCTGTGAGTAATGGACCATTCTAACTTGCAAATTTTGTGCATTGTTTTATTATCAGTATGTTAAAATTCTGGGAGGCTAATAACTTCATCCTTTATCGACACATTATTTAGAGTTTGAGCCTAACCAATAAACTAATGTGAAGAATAAAAGAGTTAACTAGGCTGAAAATATTTCCAGCTGGTAAGGACAATATTTATTCTCCATCTGTGACTGCCTTTAAGAACTTGGTGGTGAGTCGCTTCCTTGACCACTATTGTAGCCCACTACTAATGACACATCTAAATGGTTGCTGGGTAGGTGGTTCTAGGATTTAGATTCAGTTATAATGAAGTAACTACAACATTTCCATATCAAGATGGCATATAGTTTGAAGGGGAAAGCAGCATGCACCTTCTGTTCTCGACTTCCATGGTAAATGGGGTCGTGGGTCAAAGAACTGCTGTCATATTAGCCCAGTAACATATACTATAGATAGCACAAATAGCCAGTGTGTTCTGCACTTGGAGGGTAAGAATGTTAAGTAGAGCAGATGGGGTGGTCATCAAGTGAGCTGTTAAGTCCTGTGTGATGTTGAGCTTATTTTGCTTTTGCAGCTGCATGTATCCAGAGACAATAGACAATGTTCCATTACATTTCTGACGTGTCTTGTATTTAGAGGACGGCTTTGGGGTACGAGAAGGTCAATCACTTGTCAGAGTACCTAGCATCTAACCAGCAATGCTTGTAGCTCAAATGCTTATCAGGCTAGTTGAATGGAAATTCTGGTCAATATTGACTTCTAGGATGTTTATACTTCAGGACTTAATGACAGCCAAGTTATTAAATGTGACAGATTAGTGGTCAGATGCTCTCTTGCTTTTTATACCAGCTGCTACCATCTGGGAAACGGTATCACAGCATGAAAGCCAGGACCAACAGGCTCTGGGACAGCTTCTTCCACCAGGCCATCAGACTGATTAACTCATGCTGATTTGAGTGTATTCTATGTTACATTGACTGTTCTATTTACTATAAATTACTATGATTGCACATTCCACATTTAGACAGAGAAGTAACAAAGATTTTTACCCCTCATATATGTGAAGGATGTAAGAAATAAAGTCAATTCAATACTCAGATCTCATGAAAGAATTAAAAAAAAAGATGTTTATCAATGGCTTGCTTGATATTCCTCGGTTATCTAGAAGGAAATCTATTTTACTTTCCAAAATGGGATAAACCGGCCATCTACAGTTTTTAGTTTTGATTCCTCAGAATCCCTTTTGTGGTGGAATGAAAAACACAGATAGTTACAGTCACAGATGCATCACAAGAATCCTTCTGAAATACAAAGAAAGGCATTTGTTTGCAAACTGTGATGGTAAGTTCAGGGGGAAAAAAAATCAATTTTCCTGGTAAAAAAATACAAATAAGGAAATCATTATTTGAAAGTAGTAATAATATGCACTTTCCAATACTCCAGTCATTTGCTGCAAGAAAATGCAGGTGCTGGAAATCTGAAGCAAAAACAGAAAATGCTGGAAATACTCAGCAGTTCAAGCAGAATAGACAATATAGAAAGAACTGACATTACAGATTAAGGTCTTTGATACTTTGCAATTATTTTGTATGCTTTTCTATATTTTCAAAGGTAATCTTAATTGCAACCACAGCTGGTTAAATATTTATAAACAGATTAAATATATCTTCCTGAACCACTTATTACTGTTTGACAACTGCAAATACATGAGAAAACTCATTAAACTGATGTACAAAGTAAGTAATTCACTTATTTGCAAGTAAATAAAAATACCAAACAACTGAACCATGATGTTGATTAGACCTAAGTCCCTGTCATTGTAGTCGACTTAGACTTAAACTAACTTTTAATGTTAGTTAGTTACTGCCTGCTACATTACTGGCATTTAGGGCAGCAATGTTTAACATTATACTAACATTATTTCTATGACTTGAGTAAAATGGACATTTACTTTTCTTTGCTTTGAAAATAATTGTTATTAAATGCTGACTACTTACCAGTTTTTCGGAGTGGAAAGTCATCTTTACCATCATATGATCCCAGCAATGGGACTTTATAGGTGGGAGGTGTTGTACTCTGGGGTGGGGAGCTCTGGTCCAGTGATGCATGATGGGCTCCCCTGATAGAAATAAAAGAAAAGCTTAACATTATAATGGGGTACTTCCAATTGCACACTTAATGTGCACATGGAGTGGACGAAGACTATAACGGTCAGAAGTAACCGTGATTTTTCCAATTATTAAGAAAATAATTCCTTGCAATTTATTTACTCACTTTAGTTCAACCATCCAGAAATACACCGACTTTATTCGTTTCAACATTTAATTAAATGATTCGAGGATTTTTGTCTCTACCATTAATGTGTGAAATGATGAGGTACAGTAACAAAGCAATCATGTTAGTAGACTGCTCTGTAGAGGCCTAACTTATAACCTGGTGACAACAGATAGGATTATCTCAAAGTAAAGCTTTAATTTCAAATAATTAAGTTAATATGGAAGTGAAAAGCTAGAACATAGAAACATTACAGGCCCTTCAGCTCACAATGTTGTGCTGACAATGTAATCTACTCTAGAAACTGCCTAGAATTTCTCTACTGCATTTCCCTAATCGATTTTTCTGAGCTCCATGTACCCATATAAGAGTCGCTTAAAAGACCTTATTGTATCGGACTCCACCACCATCGCTGGCAGTACATTCCACACACCCACCACTCCCTGTGTGAAAAACTTACTCCTTTCATGCACTCTGTACCTACTTCCAAGCACCTTAAAACTGTGCCCTCTCATGTAAGACATTTCAGCCCTGGGAAAAGCCTCTGGCTATCCACACGATCAATGCCTCTCATCATCTTATACACCTCTATCAGGTCACTTCTTATCCTCCAGTAAAAGGCTAAATTCACTCAACCTATTTTCATAAGGCACACACTCCAATCCAGGCAACATGCTTGTAAATCTCCTCTGCACTCTTTATAGAGTATCCACCTTCTTCCTGTAGTGAGGTACTCCAAGTACAGTCTGACCAAGGTCTTACATAGCTGTAATATTAGATCACAGCTCTTGAACTCAATCCCATGGTTGATGAATGCCAACACACCATACACCTTCTTAACAACACAGTCAACCTGAGTGACTGACACTCAGTCACTATGGACACTGACCCAAGATCTTTCAGATCCTCAACACTGCCAAGAGTCTTACCATTAATACTATATTCTGTCATCATATTTGACCTACCAAATGAACTACTTCACACTTATTTGGGTTGAACTCCATCTGCCACTTCTCAGCCCAATTCTGCATCTTATCAATGTCCTGCTGTAACCTCTGACAATCCTCCAGACTATCCACAACACCCCTAACCTTTGTGTCATCAGCAAACTTACTAACCCACCCTAGCTAGCTTAAAAGATAGTGACAATAACTGCTGTTAATATGCATTTGACTCATTGCTGTCCTTCATCAAAAAAGCTTGTCACTCTTAACATTGTGGAACATATGTGAACAAGGACCATACCAATGTTTCTGATGTTAAAATACCTGCAGAAATTGTATCAGCAGTTCTGGGACAGTTAGGGATTGGTTTTAAATGCTGGTTGAGTTAATAAACCCAATTTCTTTAAAAGGATAAATAGAAAATAACTGCTATATCTGTTACCAGCTTAAATCGGTCACTCCTTATATTAATCTTGAAATTGAAAATAATTTTTCAAAAATATCACTGCAGAACTTCCCTTAGCATAAGAATCTCAGATTTCTTTCAGCCTTCCTAAATGATGCAGATCTTTAACACTCGGATTCAACCCTGCGATACTTTGCTGCATCATCCCCAAAGCTTACCAGTGTTACTTTGAATATGCCTCAGTTACCAACACTGAACAAGCACCAAAGTTGTGATTTGATCACAGTACGAAACAGTTTCATCGTTATCTTTACTTGAATAACGCAGTTCAACATGTTGAGCATCTAATCCACAATCACTTTTGACAATAAATGCACAAGACAAACTTCGAATTAAATTCTATTGTACTGGATTGACAGTAAAGCTTAGATTCTGTCTGTGAATATCTATTTAACTGCTGTGTCATAGCCTTTAAATAGTCTATACACAGAAACAATGTAAGTCTCTCTACTTAAATGCACAATGCTTAAAAATCTCGTCCTAATTTAACAGCTTGTGTATCAATCTTGAACTCTGAACTTCTGATTAGAAATTTTAATTGTGCTTTTTTACTTGGCAATTAGGTCCCCATGTAGTGAAAACACTGAAAGAGAATAATGTAATTAGATCACACCATATAATTTTGCACTGAGATTTTTGTTAAGTCAAGCTGTCTAAAATAGATAATTAATTTTTATCCAGAAGTCATCTCAGCAAAGCATTACATTGATTCTGAGACATAATTTTGATCCCAGTATGGCAGTGGGGAATTTAAATTCAAATAATTAAATTAATTAAGGCTGATCAGTGCGGTTTGTGGAATGGACTGCCTTTTAGAGGACACTGCAGTTCATGTTACATGTGTTTCTGGTTACTCCTTTTTTTTTATTGCTACTTTGTGCGATTTTGATTGGGGCAGACTGGCTCTGCGGCCCGTAAAAACCAAAACAAACAACAGCACTAAATTGAACTGAACATTCCCAGACTGTTTCAAGGACTCTGCAGTTTGAGGTTTAACATTCTGTGTATTATTTGCTCGTTTTTTGCCGTTTGCGCGATTTGTTCTTTGCGCGTTGGGTGTTTCATGTTTCTATGGGTTTTTTTGTTTTGTATACTGCATACATACTTTGATAATAAATGCATGTTGAATCTTTGAATATTTGATAAAATCCCCATTATAAATTTAGAACAGTGATTGTAAAAATAATTTTTGTTATATGAAGCTATTTTGCTATTATCCTTCATTGAAGGAAGTCATGGAGTCATAGAAAAGTACAGCACAGAAACGAGTCCATGCTGAACCATTTAAACTGCTTACTCCCATCGACCTGCACACAGACCAGAGCCCTCCATACCCTTACCATCCATGTACCTATCCAAACTTCTCTTATATGTTGAAATTGAGCTTGCATGCAACACTTGTGCTAGCAGCTCATTCCACACTCTCACAACCCTGAAAGAAGAGGTCTCCCCTCATGTTGTTCTTAAACTTTTCACCTTTCACCCTTAACTCATGACCTCTGGTTTAGATCCACCCAACCTCAGTGGAAAAAAGCCTGTTTGCATTTACCCTATCTATACCTCTCATAATTTCCTATACTTCCATCAAATCTTCTCTCAGTCATCTTTGTCCCACAGAACAAAGTTCTAACCTATTCAATCTTTCCTTATAACTCAGGTCCTCCAGTCCCGGCAACATGCTTGTAAATTTTTTCTGTACTCTTTCAATCTTATTTACATCTTTCCTTTAGGTAGGTGACCAAATCTGCACACAATACTCCAAATTAGGCCTCACCAATGTCTTAGACAACTTCAACATAACATCTTACCTCCTGTACTCAATACTTTGACTTATGAAGGCCAATGTGTCAAAAGCTTACTTTACGACCCTATCTACCTGTGACACCACTTTCAATGAATTATGGACCTGTATTCCCAGATCTCTTTGTTCTACCACACTTAGTGCCCTACTGAAGTGCAACACCTTGCACTTGTCTGCATTAAATTCCACCTTCCATTTTTCAGCTGGTCCAGATTCCACTTCAAGCCACGATAGCCTTCCTCAATGTCCATTACACCCCCAATCTTGGTGTCATCCGCAAATTTGCTGATCCAGTTAACTACATTATCATCCAGATCATTGATATAGATGACAAACAACAACACACCCTGCACCGATCCCTGCAGCAATCCACTAGTCACAGGCCTTTAATAAGAGAATCTACCATCTACTACCACTCTCTGGCTTCTCCCACAAACCCAATGTCTAATCCAATTTACTATTTCATCCTGAATACCGAGTGACTGAAACTTCTTGACCATCCTCCCATGTGGGACTTCGTCAAATGCCTTGCTGAAGTTCATGTAGACAACATTCACTGTCTTGCCTTCATCAAGTTTCTTGGATATCTTCCTCAAAAAACTATAAGAATGATTAGACGTGACCTACCATGCACAAAGCTATGTTGACTATCCTTAATCAGTCCATGTCTATCCAAATACTTGTATTAAACGTCTCTCCTATTTCACCCAGTCTAGCCTGGTTACAAAAATAGTCTTCTGTATTATGTAGAGAAAACAATATTAAATATTTCTTGGGTGGATTTTCTCCATTCCTATACTAAGGATTCAGAAGCTTTGAGCAGCGCCCTATCAGAGAGGTCAGAACCCCAAGAAGTCATAGTTCACTCAGGTTCACCAACTGAGTAGAAAAGGCAGCGACTCACGGCAGTTGGAGCTTTGAGCAGTGCTCAATCAGAGAGATCGGAAGCCTGAGAAAACGTAGTTCACTCAGGTTTGCTGAATGTGTAGAAAAGCCAGCAACTCACAGCAGTTTTGAGCTTTGAGCAGCGGCCAATCTGCGATCAGGATTGATTGGCAAGAACAAGTTAAACTGAGGCAGGGGCAAGCGGAGTAAGAGTTGGGATTTGAGGCTTTAGCTCTTTGAGGCTTCAGCGAGAGAAGGCAAAAAAAAGCTGTAGGTAGAGCTTATTGTTCTTCCTTCTTTATATTTGCTCAGTTAGAACAATAAAGATGCCAGGCAGGATAGTAGAATGCTCCTCTTGCGGGATGTAGGAAGTCAGGGAGACCTCCAGTGTCCCTGTCAACTACACCTGCAAGAAGTGCATCCAGTTGCAGCTTCCAACACTCCGCGTTAAGGAAGTGGAGATGGAGCTAGATGAACTCTGGATCATTTGGGAAGCTGAGGTTGTGATAGATAGGACATAAAGAGAGGTAGTTACAGCCAAGGTGCAGGATATGAGAAATTGGGTGACAGTCAGTAAGGGGAAAGGGTTTAAACAGCCAGTGCAGAGTACACATGGGGCAATCACCTTTGATAACAGGTATACCACTTTGGATACTGTTGTTAGGGGAGGGGTAACCTAGCAAAGGGAAGTCGGAGTGGTCAGGTTTATGGTACTGAGTCTGACTCTATGACTCAAAAGTGAAGGGGTGGGGAGAAGAGACTACTGTGGTGATAGGGGATTCATTAGCTATGGGATGGAAAGGAAGTTCTGTGGATAGTATGTTGCCTCCCGAGTGCCAGGGTCTGCGACATCACAAATCAAGCCCTCAGCATTCTTTAGCAGGAGGGTAAACAGCTAGAGGTTGTGGTGCATAATGACATACGCAGGAAGAGTGACAAGGTTCTGCACATGCCACATGCTAGTGAGACTAGAACTAAGAAGGTTATACAGTTTAACGTGTGGCTAAGGAGTTGGGGTAGGTGGGAGGGCATAAGATTTTTTGATCATTGGGCTCCCTTCCAGGAGGAGGTGGGACCTGTACAGAAGAGACAGTTAGAACCTGAACTGGAAGGGGACTAATATCCTAGTGGGAAGGTTTGCTAGTTCTGGGGGGGGGGGTTAAACTAGAGTTGCAGGGAGATGGAAACCATAACAGTTAGCAGAGAGATTGTGGAGACAGATGTTGTTAACACCTCAGAAAAAGTCAGGAATCAAAATGTTGATCATGGTGCAACTAGTGTCCTGAGTTGCATATATTTCAATGCAAGAAGTATCGTAGGAAAGGCGGATGAGCTCAGGGATGAATCAACACCTGGATTTATGAAACCGTAGCCACTGGTGAGACTTGGTTGCAGGAGGGGCAGGACTGGCAGCTCAATATTCTGGGGTTCAGTTGTTTTAGAAATGACTAGAGTGTGAGGGATTAAAGGAGGAGGGGTGGCGTTATTAGTCAGGGAAAATGTCACGGCAGGAGAACTCGTCTTAGTGAGGCATTCTGGGTGGAACTGAGGAGTAAGAAAGGTATGACCATGTGAATGGGGCTATATTACAGACCATGCAACAGTTCAAGGGATTTAGAGGAACAAAATTTGTAAAGAGATCACAGACCATTGCAAGAAACATAACACTGTTGTAGTAGGCAATTTTAACTTTCCATATATTGACTGAGACTTCTATACTATAAAGGACTAGATGGGACAGAGTTTGTTAAATGTGTTCAGGAAAAGTTTCCTTAATCAGTACATAGAAGTCCTAACGAGAGTGTGTTTGATATTTGATCTCCTATTAGGGAATGAGACTGGACAGATGACAGAAATTTGTGTGGAACACTTGGTATCTAGTAATCACAATACCATAGGTTTCAAAGTAAGTATGCAAAATGATAGGTCTAGTCCGCAGAATGCGATTCTAAATTGGAGAAAGGCCAAGTTTGATGGTATCAGAAAGAATCTGGCAAGTGTGGATTGGAACAAGCTGTTTTATGGCAAAGGTGTGCTTGGTAGGTGGGAGGCTTTCAAAAGTGAAATTTTGAAAGTACGAAGCTCGTATGTGCCTGTCAAAATAGAAGGTAAAGATAACAGGCAAAGGGAACCTTGATTTTCAAGCGATATTGAGGCCCTGATTAAGAAAAAAAAAGACGTGCATAGCAGGTATAAGCAGGTAGGAACAAATGAGGTGCATATGGAGTATAAGAAATGCAAGAGAACATTTGAGAAAGAAATCAGGAAGGCTAAAAGAGGCACGAGGTTGCCCTCACAGACAAGGTGAAGGAGAATTCTCAGGGATTCTACAGATATGTTAAGAGCAAAGAGATTACAAGGGACAAAATTCGTCCCTTGGAAGATCAGAATGGTAATCCATGTGTGGAGCCAAAAGAGATGGGGGAGATTTTAAATAAACGTTTCCATCTGCATTTACTCAGGAGATGGACAGAGAGTCTATAGAAGTGAGAAAAGCTGCATCAACTTCATGGATGCTATAAAAATTACAGATGAGGAGGTGTTTGCTGTCCTGAGGCAGATTAGAGTGGGTAAATCCCCAGGGCCTGACAAGGTGTTCCTTTGGACCCTGCGGGAGGCAAGTGCAAAAATTGCCAAGGCCCTAACCGAGATATTTAAATCATCCTTAGCAACAGGTGAGATACCAGAAGATTGGAGGATAGACAATGTTGTTCCACTGTTCAAGAAAGGCTCTAAAAATAAACCAGGAAATTATAAGTCAGTGAGCCTGACATCAGTAGTGGCAAAGTTATTGGATGTTATTCTACAGACCGTATATATAAGTATTTGAATAGACATAGATGGATTAATAATAGTCAACATGGCTTTGTGTGTGGTAGGTTATGTCTAACCAATCTTACGGAGTTTTTTTTTGAGGAAGTTACCAGGAAAGTTGATGAGAGCAAGGCAGTGGATACTATCTACACTGACTTTAGCAAGGCATTTGACTTGGTCCCACATAGGAGGTTGGACAAGAAGGTTCAGTAGCTTGGCATTCAAGAGGAGGTAGTAAATTGGACTGGACATTGGCTTTGTGGGGGGGAGACAGAGAGTGGTAGTAGATTGCTGCCTCTTTGACTGGAGGCCTGTGAATAGTGGAGTGCTGCAGTGATCAGTGCTGGGTCTGTTGTTACTTGCAGATGGAATTTAATGCAGACAAGTGTGTGAGGTGTTGCACTTTGGTAGGACCAGTCAGGGTAGGTCATATACAGTGTGCGGTAGGGCAGTGAGAATTGCAGTAGAACAAAGGGATCTGGGAATACCAGTACTTAATTCATTGAAAGTGGTGGCATAGGTAGATAGGGCCACAAAGAAAGCTTTTGGCACATTGGCCTTCATAAATCGAAGTATTGAGTGCAAGAGATAGGATGTTATGTTGAAGTTGTACAAGAGATTGGTGAGGCCTAATTTGGAGTATTGTATGCAGTTTTGGTCATCTATTTGCAGGAAAGATGTAAATAAGGTTGAAAGAGTACAGAGATGCAAGCAGACATTTTCCATTGACGTTGAGTGGGACAACAACCAGAGGTCATGGGTTAAAGGTGAAAGGTGGAAAGTTGAAGGGAAATACGGTTGGAAACTTCTTCTGACAGAGTGTCGTGAGAGTGTGGAATGGGATGTCAGCGCAAGTGGTGCATGGAAGCTTGATTTCAGTGTTTAAAAGAAGTTTGGATAGATACATAGATGGTAGAGATATCGAGGGCCACGGTTCTGTGGCAGATCAATGGGAGTAGGCAGTTTAAATGGTCTGGCATGGACTAGGTGGGCCAAAGGGCCTGTTTCTGTGCTGTACTTTTCAAATACTCTATTCTCTAAGTACTAATCAGAAACTCAAAATTAGATTTTGACTTGACTTCCTTTTGTCGTATCACTTTCAGAGGTGGTATTCCATAAAAGTTACATTGGACTAAACAGCCAATTTGAAAAAAAATATATAAATTATTCTTTGAGATCTTTGCCAGGATATATTTAAATTTAGTGGAAAATGACGCTGAACTCCAAAGACTAAAGTATATGTGGTTAACACATATAAGGTATGCATAACCGACAGTACAATACACATACAGTACCAGTTTTTTGGATGCTGGGGGATGGAATGATTCAGTCCACTGGTCATAGAATCCTTTGAAGCTGTTTTACTTAATAGGAACTCCTGAAGTTTTAGTTTGACTTCTGTACTAGCTATTGCACCTAAAGAGTAGAAGGGGAACATATGAGAATACACAAGTCATAACAAATACTTTTTCTTAAGCAGCAACAGTTAATTGTATTGTCCTTAGTACCACAGTTTTACAGTTGTTCTTCCTCATAATCTGAATGTTTCAGAAAGTAATAACTTGAATCTGTATTGGTTTGGTTCAGCAACTGCAGCCTCTTGTCTCCACTTACCACCTTCTAGTCTCTGTCTCAAGCTCCATCCTTCCCTCTCTGCCCCACTCTTATTTCCCTTCTCCTTACCTGTCTCTACTTTAGGAGTTTGTGAAGATTTGGCATGACATCTAAAACTCTGACAAACGTCTGTAGATGTGTAGTGGAAAGAACATTGACTGGCTGCATCACAGGTAAAGCCCTCTCTACCAGTGAGCACATCTAAATGAAGCGTTGTTGAGGAAAGCAGATCCATCATCAGGGACCCCTCACAACCCAGGACATGTTCTCTTTTCACTGCTGCCATCAGGAACGTGGCACAGGAGCCTCAGACCTCACACCACCAGGTTCAGGATCAGTTATTAGCCCTCAACCATTAGGCTCTTGATCCAAGGGTATAAACTTCGCTCAGCTTCTCTTACCCCATCATTGAAATGTTCCCACAACCTATGGACTCACTTTTGAGGACCCATCATCTCATGCTCTTGATATTTATTGCTTATTTACTTATTGTTATTATTCCTTTCTTCTTCTATTTGCACAGCTTGTTGTCTTTTGCACACTGGTTTGAAAGTCCAAATTGGTGTGGTCTTTCATTGATTCTATTCTGGTTGTTATTATATGATGGATTTTTTTGTGTACGTTTGCAAGAAAATGAATCTCAGGGTTGTATATAGTGACATATACATACTTTGATAATAAATCTACTTTGAACTTATTGCCCACTAGCTGTTGTCTCCTAACTATATCCCATCTACACCTGCATTTGGCTCCACCTGTCAACATTCCCCCTCCTTACCTAGTTCCACCTACCACATGCCATTTTGTACTGGTAATCTTCTCTCCACAGATTCAATCTGATGCTTTATCTTGAACCAAAACATCAACTATCTCTTTACCTCCACAGACGCATCCTAACTTACTGAATTTCTTGGTTTGCTTTTTGATCCAGATTACGGCATCTTTAGCCTTAAGTGTTTCTATTAGTTTAGTTGCTTAATGCTTAACGTTTACATGCTTTTGAGAACTATCATTTACCAAACTGTACCAAAATTATAGAATAGGGCAACAAATAACATAAAATAAAAAAATAATGATACTACATTGAACATTCTAACCAGCAAAATGTGGTCTTGATATAGAAAATTAGTCAATTTTTTTTCAAAAAATATAAAGCATATTGTATTCTGTGTTTCGTGTTTATTATGTTTATTATGGTAGCTCGTCACGAGTGGGGGCATGGTAAAAGCAAGAGGAATAAGTTATGTATTTGTCAAACACGAGGATATCTGCAGATGCTGGAAATTCAAGCAATGCACACAAAATGCTGGTGGAACACAGCAGGTCAGGCAGCATCTATAGGGAGAAGCTCTGTCGACGTTTCGGGCCGAGACCCTTCGTCAGGACTAACTGAAAAAAAAGATAGTAAGAGATATGAAAGTAGGAGGGGGAGGGGAAAATGCAAAATGATAGCAGAAGACCGGAGGGTGTGGGGTGAAGCTGAGAGCCAGAAAGGTGATTGGCAAAAGGGATACAGAGCTAGAGAAGGGAAAGGATCATGGGACGGAAGGCCTAAGGAGAAAGAATGGGGGAGGGGAGCACCAGAGGGAGATGGAGAACAGGTAAGAGTGATGGGCAGAAAGAGAGAAAAAAGCGTGAGACACTTCTCACGCTTTGAATTTTTTCAATGATTTTAAGTTCCCTGGCCCCCACTGCCTTATTTTCACCTTGGATGTCCAGTCCCTATATACCTCCATCCCCCACCAGGAAGGTCTCAAAGCTCTCTGCTTCCTTTTGGATTCCAGACCTAACCAATTCCCCTCTACCACCGCTCTCCTCCGTCTAGTGGAATTAGTTCTTACCCTCAATAATTTCTCCTTTGACTTCTCCCACTTCCTCCAAACCAAAGGAGTAGCCATGGGCACCCGCATGGGTCCTAGCTATGCCTGCCTTTTTGTTGGCTTTGTGGAACAGTCCATGTTCCAAGCCTATACGTGTATCCATCCCCCTATTTTCATTCGCTACATCCACGACTGCATTGGCGCTGCCTCCTGCACGCATGCTGAGCTCGTTGACTTCATTAACTTTGCCTCCAACTTTCACTCTGCCCGCAAATTTACCTGGTCCATTTCTGACACCTCCCTCCCCTTTCTTGATCTTTCTGTCTCCATCTCTGGAGACAGCTTATCTACTGATATCTACTATAAGCCTACAGACTCTCACAGCTACCTGGACTATTCCTCTTCCCACCCTGTCTCTTGCAAAAATGCTATCCTCTTCTCACAATTCCTCCGTCTCCGCCGCATCTTCTCTCAGGATGAGGCTTTTCATTCCAGGACGAAGGAGATGTCTTCCTTTTTTAAACAAAGGGGCTTCCCTTCTTCCACTATCAACTGAGCTCTCAAACCCATCTCTCCCATTTCCCGTACATCTGCCCTCACCCCATCCGCCCACCACCCCACTCGGGATAGGGTTCTCCTTGTCCTCACCTACCACCCTACCAGCCTCTGGGTCCGACGTATAATTCTCCCTAACTTCTGCCACCTCCAACAGGATCCCACTGCCAAGCACATCTTTCCCTCCCCCCTCTTTCTGCTTTCCGCAGGGATCTCTCCCTACGCAATTCCCTTGTCCATTCATCCCCCCCCCCCATCCCTTCCCACCGATCTCCCTCCTGGCACTTATCCTTGCAAGCGGAACAAATGCTACACCTGCCCTTACACTTCCTCCCTCACCACCATTCAGGGCCCCAGACAGTCCTTCCAGGTGAGGCGACACTTCACCTGTGAGTCAGCTGGTGTGGTATACTGCATCTGGTGCTCCCAGTGCAGCCTTCTATATATTGGTGAGACCTGATGCAGACTGGGAGACCGTTTCGCTGAACACCTACGTTCTGTTCGCCAGAGAAAGCAGGATCTCCCAGTGGCCACACATTTTAATTCCACGTCCCGTTCCCATTCTGATATGTCTATCCAGGACCTCCTCTACTGTCAAGATGAAGCCACACTCAGGTTGGAGGAACAACACCTTATATACCGGCTGGGTAGCCTCCATCCTGATGGCATGAACATTGACTTCTCTAACTTCCGTTAATGCCGCTCTTCCCCTTCTTACCCCATCCCTGACATATTTAGCTTTTCTCCCCCCTCCATTTATTTTTTCTCTCTTTCTGCCCATCACTCTGCCTGTTCTCCATCTCCCTCTGGTGCTCCCCTCCCCCTTTCTTTCTCCCTACGCTTCCTGTCCCATGATCCTTTCCCTTCTCCAGTTCTGTATCCCTTTTGCCAATCACCTTTCCGGCTCTCAGCTTCACCCCACCCCCTCCGGTCTTCTATCATTTCGCATTTTCCCCTCCCCCTCCTACTTTCAAATTTCTTACCATCTTTCCTTTCAGTTAGTCCCGATGAAGGGTCTCAGCCCGAAACGTAGACAGCACTTCTCCCTATAGATGCTGCCTGACCTGCTGCGTTCCACCAACATTTTGTGTGAGTTACGTATTTGTGTTATATTTGGGGCAGTTTGCAGCTGGGGGCCGAAGGATGGCACATCTTTTGTTGAATGCTCAATTACGTTTAATTGTGTTTATGTTTCATTGATTCAAGATTGCATGTTTGCCAAATTGCTAATAAAGGATCAAATACATATTTTTGACTTTTGGAACAATTATTAGGGCTGAGGGAGCATGATACAAGTATAACAAATCCATGGGGGTTGCCAGCAGCAGCAATTTGGTTTGGTTAGAATTGGCCACTACATTCTGTCAACAAAAGATTTAGACAATTATACCAAAAGAACATCAGCATTCAGATTTATCTCTGAAATTAGAAGCACTGAAACTAGGAGCAGCTTGTGGCAAGCAAAGACATTTTGTTGATTCATGTTGTGTGTTTGGGTTTGGACCACAGTTTTGACTGATCTGTGCTGCCTGTCCAATTGGGGAGCCTAAGCTTTATAGTGTGGTGTTTGCCTTAGTGTTCGGCACTTGGTTCTGTTGAAATGCTCAACTATTTTGATTGCTGACATCTGAATTGAATTGCCATTGCTTTGTCTGCTTTGTGCACTTGGAAAACAACATGAGTCAAGCTGGTAGCAGTGAACTTGAAGTCAGGACTAAGACAGAAATACAACTTACTGGGAAAGCTTTGATCACTAGAATTGACAACTTTTGAGAGGAGTATAATAAAACTGTTAAAAAGATTAAAGATTTAATATCATTAATTAGAAACTTTTTACATGTAGAGCAAGATATTTCACAAGTGCAGTGTCATTTGGATGATTTAAAAATATTCATGAAGATGTTTCTAAGTGATATAACTTGTTGTTGTCTTTAATGCATATCTCTGAGCAAGATAATAAACCGAAAGCTATGTAAACATTGATACGCTTAATAATAGCCACAGCAGAGGCTGAACAATGGTTGAAACAAGCATGGGATGTTGAAGGTCAAATTACTGGAGGAAATGAAAATATTTATAAAGCCACAGAGCATGCTGTCACTACGCATAAGGCTGATGACTTTCAGGATCAAGTACACTCTGAAGACAGCGCATCTAATGTGCGTGCAGCAGGCTCTTTTGCTAGCAGAGCGACCCATGCGCCTGATACCTCCCTGGCATGCATTAGAATGGAGGCTGATTTAGCTGAGTTATGCGCAAGACAACAAATATTGAGGGATAAACACGCTTCGGACGAAACGATGGAACAGCTTTGGAGAAACCAGGAAGAAAAGGCAAAACAGCTTTGGAGAAGCCAGGAAGAAAAGGCAGAACAGCTTTGGAGAAGCCAGGAAGAAAAGGCAGAACAGCTTTGGAGAAGCCAGGAGCAGATGGAAGAACAGCTTCAGATAAAAATGGAGCAGCTTAAGCTGCAGGAAGAAATTCCATCCAAGATGGCCGGAGCTAAAGTGCAAAGGGCTTTAAATGCTGTGGGTGCTAAACATGCTCCAGCAGGACAGTTCTATGGTGTGAATTCCTATGTTGATGATGGCGTCGACTCAGGCCTGAGAGGCCAGCGTTGGGCATTTTCATGCCTTACAAGGCACGGAACGAAAGACTGTGTGGCGTGCCACTCCTCACACAGACATTTTGCAGTATTTTTCTTTATTTTACGAGGTCGAGTTGCGAGCTCAACACTCAACCCGACACAGATGGAAAGGCGTACTCGGGAACAGCCCAACTGGATTAGAACCTGGGATCCTCCGTTCTGCAGTCCAGCGTTGATGTCACTGCGCCACCAGCCGACCATGTTGACATGGCACAGAAACAGCGCAACATACGTGATATCAATGTGGACGTTCACTCTCAGCCTGCACCAAGGAGGCACTTTGAATCTATGCCATATCCAATAGCACAAGGGGCTTCTGAGGACATTCATTTACAATATAGTGACACTTGTGTTGCAGATGATAGAAGTCTAAGACCATAAGGACACAAAAGGAAATAACAAGCATAGTGAAGCAATAACAGCACATTGAATCTCTGCCAAAGAGAGAGATTTAAATCTTTGATTGTGATCCATTGCAGTATCATTCACTTTGAGGGGTTTCAAGAATAGCACTGAAGGCAAGACTGACAATTATGGTCTCTATTTTTTTGAACAGTTCACTGGAAGTTACGCTAAAGAGCTTGTCAAAGGTTTCCAGTGAGCCAGCCCAGAGCAGGGATATCTAAAGGCCCAAGCTTTTCTGCGGGAACATTTAGGTGATGAGCACAAAATTGCTGCGGCCTACAAGGAAAAGGCTCCTTCTTGGCCGCATAACAAATCAGAAGATGTGAAAGCTCTTCAAAATTAGTTTTTCTTAAAAAAAGAGGCTGTTGCAATGCCATGGAAGATGTGCAGGTCATAACGCGAGTTGAACATGCCTGCTAGTATGAGGATTGTTGTAAGCAAATTGCCCTGTAAACGCAGAAAAAAATGGAGGTTGCTGGTCTGTAAACTGCAAAAGAGGAACAACCGTAAGGTCACTTTCACTGATGTCATTGATTTTATTGAAAGATAAGTAAAGTTCGTTACACACCAAGTGTTTGGGAACTTATATGATGCTACACCACCAGCAGTAGGCAAAGCCATGAACAAAACTGTATCACAAATTCATTCTAAGGCTAAAGGAAGCAGCTTTGTCACTACTGTGGCTATTGTGTAAAGTGAAGCTGCAACTGAGCCTGGAGCTTATGAGAAGTGTTCAAATTCGCAACAAGCCGTAGAAGAATCAACGGAAGCAGCAAGTAATGCCCTAGTATCTAATGGCCTTACAGGTGGGGGGTGGGAGGCTGGTGATCATGATTTTAAACTTCCTATAATTCCAGTTCAGGTAAAGTCTAAGAAGAGTAACAGTGGTTATTTCTGCTTTCCTTAGTCAAGGAAGTACAGCAGTGTTCTCAACAGTGAGCCTTAAGAGCTCAACCTGACAGGACAAGGAACATGTGTTCTCTTACGCACCTTGGGTAAAGAGAAGGTTGTGAGTAGCTATCTTGTTTCAGGATTGGAAGTGGCTGCCTTAGATCATGAAAATTACTGTTAACTGCCTAACGTCTACATGCAGGAAGGGATAGGTATGCCTGTTTATGAAGGGAACATTCCTCATCAGAGGGATCTTCAGGAACGGTCTCACTTAAGCATATTCATTTGCTGGAAATTGATTCAGAAATTGAGCTGCTGATAGGGGTGAATGTGCCAAAAGCACTGGAGCCATTGCATGTGAATTGCAGTGTTAATGATGGACCCTATGCAATCAGAACAATGTTGGGTTGGACTGTTAATGAACCTTTGAAAGGAGACCACGGTGGTAGAAGAGACCATGCTCGGCCAAAGCTGACAGTTAACAAGATTTCAGTTTTGAACTTGAATGAGATTTGGCAGCAGCCATTCAAAATGAATTTTCCTGAATAAGGTCAAGAGGAACAAGCTGGTTTGTCGGGAGAAGATCATGATCCAGGATAGTCTGCTCACCAGAAAAAGGACATTTGTGTGACTATTGAGGTTTCATGACTCCTGCTTCTTGGTTGCCTGTAGCTGTAATTATTATCGTACAATCATTAGGAGGCTGGAATGTAGCAGCCACACATCTGTTCTCTATCTGCATTGTATTCTGTGTTGCGCATTTATTATGGTAACTAGTCATATGAGTGGGGGTGTGGTAAAAGCAAAGGAAATAAGTTGCGTATTCGGGCTTTTTTCGGGTTAGTTTGCAGCTGGGGGCCGGCGGATGTCATATCTTTTGTTGAATGCTAAGTTACGCTTAATTTTGCTCAGTTACACTTAAGGTTCATTGCTTTAAGATTGTATGTTTGCTAATAAAGGATCAAATACATATCTTCGATGGTTGGAACAATCATTATTGGAGCTGAGGGCGCTTCATACAAGTATAACAAATCCATGGGGATCGCCAGCAGCAGCAATTTGGTTTGATTAGAATTGGCTGCTACAATAATATTCAAAATGCCCATTTATTTAATCAAGAAAATTAAATTCTATACAAATGAGAACAGTGAAGAAACCAACCCTTTGCAGTAACTATTTAGATTAATGTTACTCTATTGAAAAGATTACCTAACTGTGGGTACAATGCCCCATTGGTGAGGTTATAGATGTAAGCAATATAAATTTAAATGAACAAAGTTCAATTTGCTCCTTTTTGATTACTTCTTGCAATATCAAATAGATTTTTCTTAAACTAAACTTTCTGAAGTTCAAAATACAATGCTGACAACATAATATTCAGTTCTGAAAACTCAGAAGCTATTATTTCCTCACTGCAAGATATTTTATTTGCATCATCAGGATGAATGCAGAACTAATGGCAATAGAAAATGGTATTGCAGAGCCCTCTTGTACCTCCTAGTGGTAAATTGAAAGGGGTACTACCTAAGTATTGAAATCAGGTTATTGCTGTTCAAACTTGATTATAGTCTTATTAATATGCACTACTAGGTTATTCCACCAACAAAATACTAAATATGAAGGTGTTCATAGGAAGGGAAATTTTGATAAAGAAAGATATATTGACATTTTAAAATATATTAATAAATTTATTAGATAATTTGAGTTTTATTTTCTGAAATATGGGAGAATGTTTTTTTATAAGTTGTGTGAAAAACCCAACTGTCTGCTTAGCTTCAAATCAGCAGCAATGTGTTTCACAGACTGCCACGTCAGTGTAACATAAATCCTAGTCTCCAAAGTAAATTCTCTTGTGCATCATAGATCTTCTCCCTGTACTCTTGGGAGCTCAACTGGGGCAGCTTTTGGAATCTGAACAAAAGCTCAGATTCACACACAGATTCCTTACTTTCCTTGCCTTTCTCTTTGTTCCGAAGCATAAGCAACTGCTGCTCCAGTCTCTGTTTCTCCAATTCTTCAAGCCGTTGCTGTTCAAGCTTGCGTTGTTGTTCCAATTCTTGCTGACGCTTCACTGCAAGGATCTCCTGTTGTTGCTTACACAAATGACATAGAAGTCCAGGTAAACAGGAAATATTACAACTTTAATATAACCATTTACAAGCCATTCATAGAGTACCACCAACTTATTTGGAATACATCAGAGTAGAATAATAATTCACTAGTCCAACTGCAAGGAAGCCTACCAAGAAAAACTCAGCTGTTCCCAGGAAATATTTATGTTCCACACAACACTGTAATTATACAACAAGCTTATCTGACAAGGATATAAATACCATAGCACTGGAAGCAATCAACTATACAGTCTCATCAATTGCACCTTTGAATATACCAACTATAAAGGATGAGATGGCTGACAATATTCCAATTTTCTCCAACATCACAGTGTCTTATTGAGTTGTAAAAAGGATTTCCTTCAAAGTTTAATCTGACAGAAGCCCAAACTCCATTTTAAAATTAGGCTTAAATCAAAACTGAAAAAGCTGGAAGCACTCAATTGGGGGGGGGGGGGGGGGGAGGTGGAGGATTAATTTCTGAGACCTGAAACAATAACTCGGTTTCTCTTTCAATGGATGCTGCCTGACCTACCAAGTGCTTCCAGTATTTTGCCTTTATTTCAGTTTTCCAAGATCAGCATTTTAAAATAAAATTCCCAACTGAGCTTTCATTATTCTAGCTACCATATTTATAACTAGACATGAAGTCCAAATTTAAAAAAAAACTGTTTTCATACCTATAACAAAAATGTTTCTACTCCTGGCAAAGGTAACGCTACCTAACTGATAAATTTAAGATTGCTAAATAGATTAAACTCACAAAAATGCATTAAAATATCAGATTGAGATTACTGCAGCTCAGACCACAAGGAATAAAGGAGAGAGACTGTAGTGCCTGAAAAAGTCTTGGAAATATTTTTGATGTTATTATGAAAAGTGTAACTCTGCCACGGATGGTCCCAAGCCTGGCTGCAAAATGAGGAGGGTTCAGCATAGGGTTAGCAACCCCATTCCATATAAAAAAAACAGAGTTACAGAAACGCCAAAGATCTCATCCCTGGGAGATGGAGGATACACTAAGATGATGGGCCATACCTGTGGATAATTTGAAAGACTGGCACAGGACAGAGGACTCTGGCAAGCTGCTGTCGGCTGCCTAGTGCTCAGTAGGGGTGATGGGCTTAACAAACTATTAAAAATTGACCACCATAAAAAGTGTAATCAGGCATAACTGACCAAATATCCTGTGCACCAAACTATGCTCACTTTTCAAGTGTAGCTTATTTTATTGTCTTTTAAAAAAATATGGCAAGATTATCAATAATACAATAAAATTTAATGAACAATCAACTTTTATCGATAATGTGAATTTGCCTAAATCTGTAAAAACAGTGGAAAAAATAACACACAAGTTCACACAGTGAATGTTTAAAATAAAATAAAAAATATTGTTTAAGTAATATAATCAAAATTATTTTAGGTAACATAAAAATACAACTATTGGAAAAGTTAACATGTATAGAACACTACACATAGATACTGGCTCTTCAGTCCAGCAAGCTCATGCTGACCAGGGAACCCACACATCTAGTCCCAATTTCCTGCATTCAGCTTGCATGTACCTGTACTTACCCAAGTGCTTTTTAAATACTACTACTGTACCTCCTCAAGCACCGTCTTTGGCAGCTTGTTCAATATACTTATCCCCTCTGCGTGAAAAAGTTGCCCCATAAGTCCCTTTCCCTTCTCACACTAAATCTATGGCCCCTAGTTTTGGAATCCACAGCCCTGTTCCCAACAACCTCATCTATGCCCCTCATGATTTTAAAACCTTCTGTAAGATCATGCCTCATTCTAAGCTTCAAGGAATAAAGACTTAGCCTGGTCTACCTCTCCCTATGACTCAAGCCCGCTAATCCTTGTAACATATTTGTGAGATTTATATGATAATCTTCATAAATCTATAATTATAACTTTCTCAACAAAAGTACTGTTAATCTGTGGTCTACAATGATAACTTTTCAGCAGTCTACAAATGAATTATTCTTTTCATATAGGTAACATGCAGTAGTAAGTAAAACATTACGCAGAACTTCCTAATCTCTTGTTTCAGAACATTTCTGGAAATGATATCCAACAGAATGCATATCAAAGATAGTGTTAAAGTAAAGAGGGTCATTAAATTCTTAGCTGACATAAATAACTTGGAATAATCCAAGTACCTTCAAATGTTCCTGTATCTGAACCTCATGTTGTCTTGTCAGATGTTCATGTTGTTTCTGGAACTCAGCAAATAATAGCTGTTTCTGGATCTGCTGCTGCTGCTTAAGCATCAATAGTTCATGTTGTAGCTGCTGTTCGCGAAGGAGAGGGTCAACGTTCGAAACTGGGATTCTTGGATCTGTTCTCAAATCAACTGGAGTGGCAGTCTGCATAGTGACGGGCAGGGTGGATTTAACTTCAACTGCTGTGTGAAAGACAAAATAGATTTTAGAAAAGAAAGCAACAGTTTAAAATCACTAGATACAGAAAATATTATGAAATAGATACAACAAATAACTGCTTAACAGTTTAATCTAATCAGAAATAGGAGATTATTACTATGCCATTTTGCCATGAATAACATTTTGCAACAGTTCTTTAGTAATGTCAAAAGAACCCAAAAGTTTGCAGTTGTGACCCCGACATGAAATTTTGATATAGTCATTTACTTCTGAGCTGAAGTAGTACAGAATTCTGTGGCACAGAACTCCTATGGTCTGGCACGTTTTGAATCATTGTACAGATCTGCACTAATTAACTAATTCTAACTAAGATCTAAAATTAACTAAGTCTGTACTAATCTGTAGCTAATTAACCTACCAAAACAACTTTTGCAATCTCAGCCGACAGCAATCTCAGTCAATTTATGGAAACTTGGGGTTACAGATCAGTCCTCAGAACCCTTATTTGACTCACGCAGTGTCCATATTTAAAAATATTATTCTCCTGCTCAGAGAAAGATGATCAAGGGCAATTTTGGTGGTCTGGTCCCAAGACAGATAAATAAGAATTTCAACCTGCCATGACTTCTCAACTGGTCTATAAACACTGAACATAGAGACAAAATACCTTTTTGTGTATCTTCTACAAAAAAGTTTTGAAATGAAAATGAATTAACAAAGTTTATTTAAAAAAATAACTGAACACCAAACTTAGTAACGAAATGCTAAGAAATGCAGCAAGGAGGAGTTGAAGAAATGTACAAGATCATGTTGTATGTTGATGAGTTAATGTTTGGGCAAATACATCAGGAAGGTCATTGCATAACAACAGGTGTAATCATTAGGGAGCGCCTGTTAAGCACAAAGTTACTACTGTATTACTAATAAAGTTCTCATGAGCTTAAATACGTTTTCATGGAGAATTTTGTCACAAACTGAAATACACTACTTGCTGAAGAAGAAGGAACAACATGTATCATTATGACGTCATTAAGGTCCAAAGAGACACATTAAAGTCCTCTTTGGCTTCCCAAAATGGGGTCTAATAACATTATTTGAGATAAGCAAATAACCAGCCTTGGTTAAAAGCAAATGAGTTATAAGCCTGGAAACTTGATTTGAACATAGATAGAAGTGCTGTGTTTAGTTCTAATCTCTTGAGATCTAAAAACATTCTGAAGGGATTTGATAGGGCACACAGAGGGAAGATGTACCCAAGCATGGGAGTCTAAAATTAGAATCCAAAGTACAAAATAGCCCAGTTTAAAATAGAAATTGTTAATTAAAGTCATGAAAGTGTGAAATTTGCCACCACATGGAATAAACAAGTCAAAGTCAGTTTGCAATTTCTCCCTTAGATCCCCTCCAGAAATTCTTGCTTCTCACTTAAACCTCTGTCCTCATCTTAGACACCTTTGCTATGGGGAGAAGTTTAGAGTCATAGACTCGGAGTTGTACAACACAGAGAAAGGCCTTTTGGTCTGTTTCTGTGCATGCCATTTTACTTACCCCATAGTGATTCCATTTACTCACATTTAGTCAATAGCATTCTGTGCTTTGGTGATTCAAGTGCTTATTTCTTAATATCTACCCTATTTATGCACCTCAATTTTATATATCTCTATTGGGTCTCCTCTCAACTTCAAGGAAGACAAGTGCCTGTCAAATTCCTCCTCACAAATGAAACACTCCATTCCAGTCAACATTCTGGTGAATCCCATTTGCAACTTCCAGTAGTAGCCAAACAACGTTTCATAAAGTTCTAGTGACCTCCCTGCTCTTATACTCTATGCATTGGCTAATGATAAGAAGCATCCCATATAATCCCCATTTTCTTAACCATACTATTTACCTGCGCTGCCTCTGTAAAGATTTTTTGACATATGCACCAAAGTCCCTTTGTTCCTCAATACTTCTTAGAGCCCTACCATTTGGCCTTCCAAAATGCATCAACTTCACACTTAACAGGATTAAAAATTTTCTGCCATTGCTCTGCCCAGCTTACTAGACATTCTGTATCATTCTGTAACCAAACACCAACTTCCTCACCAGCAACACTACCACTACTGTATAATTTTCATATCATCTGCAAACAAATCTCCTACATTGACATTTAAGTCATTAATATACAGATTTTTGTAATATGCCACTGGTTACAAGCTTACAATCTCAAAAGTAACCCTCTACCAACATCATTTGTCCCACATAACCAAGTCAAATTTAGATCTAATTTGGATTCCATGGCCTAACCTTTTGACTTTCTATGTGGGAACTTCATAGAAGTCTTATAAATCCATGTAAGTTGCAACAACATCAATGTATTTAATCAGGTCCTCAAAAAAAAAACTCAGATAAATTCATGAGACCGGATCTACCACCAAAAAATAATATCCACACCGAGTATCCCTGACCATTCTATGCCTTTCCAAATCTAGAATAATCTTATCTCTTGGATTGTTTTCCCAATAATTTCCCAACCACTAATGTTAGACTAACTGATGTATAATTATCTGATTTATCCATTCATGAATAAGGGCAACATATTTGTTATCTTCCACTTATCTGGCACCTCATTCGTGGGCAGAGGTTTAAATATTTCCATCAGGGCTCCTCTTCCCCTACCTCGCATAGCAGCCTGGCCCAGGGGATTTATTCACCTTTATGCATGCTAAATATATATAATAAAATAGAAGGCCCATGTTTCCTATGCATAACTCAATCTGTCAGCCAAAGGGGGCTTAATTTTAATTTCCCTGTAGAAAATTGACATATTTTCCAGATCTGTGTTTGAGGTACTAAATGTTTAGATGGACCTGACCCAAATACTTTTGGTCTACCTGAACCACAAAGAGAAACCAAAAAACTTTGCTCTGAGTTAGACAAATATATCGGAGAACTAAGTGAGATACCGGTGAAATGCTTTACATACTATTACAGAGACTGTTGATGATGACTAAGTGACTAAGGGATCATATCTCTTTTGGATGCTTCTGGAGCAACATAAAGACACTTTCCTTATTAATCAATCTATATCTTTGGCTAAAAGTTTGAAAACAAAAACATGATTGCCTTGGCTGTGTCAGCATCAGGCATTGCTTCAACATTTTTTGACAAGAGGGGTGTTATATATTTAGCTTTTAAACTGCCTTTAAATTTGACAAATGTGAAGGTTCCAATGTGTAATAGTGGTCAGGTAAGTGCAAAGGAAAGTATTTTAAAACATTTACAAAATTATTGTCTGGGATGAATATACAATGGCTCACAAAACAAACAATGAAGGATTAGACTGAAAGTTATAAGATCTAAGGCATAATATATTAAGTAGAGATGTTACTTTATTACTAGCTGGATATTTTCGTCAAATGCTACCAGTATTTCCATTTGATATGAAAGCATATATTCAAGCATTGTATATTTGCAATCACACTGGAAAACTAAAATGCAAGTGCAGTTGACAGATGATCTGTGACAAACTTACTCAAATTATGAAATGGGGAAATTATACATGATGGCTCAATAGCAATGATTTTGTTGAAAATCTTGTGTCATATTACAAATATGGTGCTGATGCTTCACATATATTTTATTAATCACGTCCTCAAATTTTGTTTAATAATCTCCTGTATGGTACCTTAAAGTCCAAGTACACCATGTCCACTGACTTGAAAGTCCAAGAGATTTCCAAACATGATTTTCTCTTCATAAATCTCTGCTCAATTTTATTATTTTCTTATTGGCCTGCTACCGCTTCTTTAACGAGTAATTCAGAAGGTAAATAGTATGTCGTTCTTCATTACAAGGGAATCTGAGTATAGAGTGGAGACATCTTGCTCCAAATTATACAGAACCCTGTTGAGACCAAATGGGAAAATGTCAGGATAGATTTGTTTTAAGGAAAGTACAGTGGGGGTTCAGCAGACTGATTCCAGGAATTGTGTGTTTTCTGTATGAAAAATTAAGCAGAATGAACAATAGTTCCTTGACTTTGGAAGACAGGAGATCAAATTCTTAGGAAGCTGAGTCAGTAAATTCAGAGATTACTTTTCTCATGGCTTGAGTCTCTAGCATCAGAGATCACAGACTCAAAATAAAGGCAAGTGGATTTTTTTTCCAGATTGAGGGTAGTGAATCATTGGAGCTGCGTGGGGCTCAGTCATTGAGATATTCATGACAAAGATCAATAGATTTTTGGATATTCTATGGATGTGTGAGTACCGAGATAAATGATTGGTCTTTTCATCAACTTAATTAAGCAAAACAAATTTTAAATTTGGGGCTAGAATATCTTTGTTACCTTGCAAATGGGAAATAATTTTCCCTTATATAAATTTTATGGATCATTTAAGAACTTCTGATCAGATATCATAAAGGCCATTTTACAATTAGCAGCAGAATCATGCATATTGCAGAACTGTGAGGGGATTTAAAGCTGTAATCACATGTGCCAGTGGTTTATTTTAAAAAATGTATTCCATCTTGCAGCAAGGAATACAACAGAGCATGTAGATATTGTACTACACTGCAGAAAAAGAAATCATGGAATTGAGACTATATCTATTATTTTTGAAACAAACCGAACAAAAGTTCTACAGTAAGGGCCTGTTAACAATCTTTTATGAAATGGTTAGAGTGAAGTACCATATTCAAACATGCAAGCTGTCTTCCAGTAAGACATTTTCTATAGCAGTCTACATCCTGTTGTATTAAGATGTGGTCATAATGTGTGCAAGTTTAACACATAGCTACCAGGAGCAATAATATGACAATATAACAGAATTTTCAGTGCTTTACATTTTTGATCCTCTTTCAAGTAATTTTATTAAAATGGTGACAAATAAATACAAATAATAATGAAATCCCAAATTTGGATTTTGATAATCACACTTTAAAGAATCTATTTGATAACCTGTTGATTAAAGAGGGCTTATCATGCATGATATATTTAATTTCAAATCCTTTAACCTCAAAATGTCCTGACACATAAATGATCTGCTTTTCTTCATTATTCAATCCTAGGAGTGAAGATTTTTTATAATACAGCACAAGGTTTCCATGAGCCTTAGAACTGAATCTTCATCAAAAATCCTTTGCTCATGCAAAATTGATCAATGTACTTTGCATGTATAACCTGTGCTGATAGAGGCCACTAGGCATGTACAGTGACATCAGAATTGAGTGTGTACTTTTATGTCATGTTCAAAACTGTTTATGGCTATAAGGACTGCACACAGTATGAGCCCACACTAGGTTTCAAGCTTTAACTGAAATTTGAACTCTGCATTGGTATTACAATCCTACGTGGCCAACTGTCAGAGAGTATAGATATCTTCTCCTTCAAGTGGTTTACATAACTTTCATTAATACGCAGCTCTATCCCTTTTACCGCTAGTATCTTCTGGATCCAAATTGCTTGACTAACCAACCTCACCCCAACCACCTCTCCAACTTGATATTCGCCCAATAATCCATCTAACTAACAGCATGTTACCTTTAGTCAATTGATCCTTTCATGTACCTGCTATCCAATACCCAATGACTTTATCAGATAGTTCTGTAATGGGCACAACAAGTGGCTTGAGACTTTTGATTGCAAGTCTGGCTCTGTTCTGCACAAGATATGATAGAAATTTCAGCTAATGACCTTTGTCTAAAACAACCATTTGACCTAGCTTTGCTGCAAACCTTCTAGAATGAAGCAGCTTCTAGCCCCAAATGTTCTTCTGCCTGCTGACTTTTTCCTTTAAGCGAAAAAACAGAAGCAAATTCATAAACTTGAGAAAGTACACTCTTTGCTCCATGAATTAAGTGTTGATTAAAACTACTGTGGAAATGGTGCAAAACCAGCAAAATAATCAAATTATGCAAAAGACCATCACTAGTAATGAAAAGTGTTTCTTTCAAAATGGAGAACATTTACCAAATGAAAAACAAAACAATTACAGGTGCTGGAAGTCTGTTGAAAAAAAAGAATAGAAAATGCAGAAAGCACTCAGCTAATCATGAAATGTTATTGGCCTGAACTCTGTTGCTTTCTGAAGATGTTACCTATCCTCTTGATAATTTTGTTTTTATGCCCGTAGAACTGCCTGTTTGCACTACAAAAAATCATTCTTAATATTTACTGAATTAGAAAACAGGTATGTAATGGCATTTCAAAGTTCAAATTAAATTTATTATCAAAGTACATATATGTCGCCATATACTACCCTGAAATTTATTTTCTTGGGAGCATTCAATGAAATACAATAGAACAGAATAGAAAAGCCACACATACAACAAGATGGACAAGCAATCAATGTGCAAAAGACATCAAACTGTGCAAATACAAAAAAAAATACTAAAAACAATACTGGGAACATGACAGGTAGAGCCCTTGAAAGTGAGTCCATAGGTTGTGGGAAGGTTCAGTGTTGGGGTGAGTGAAGTTGAGTGATGTTATTCCCTCTGGTTCAAGAGCCTGATTGTTGAGGGAGAATAAATGATCCTGAATCTAGTGGTGTGGGTCCCGAAACTCCCGCACCTCCTTCCTGATGGCAGCAGTGAGAAGAGAGCATGGCCTGAATGGTGGGTGTTCTCAATGACGGATGCTACTTTTCTGTGACAGTGCTCCATGTAGATGTACTCAATAGTGGGGAAGGCTTTACCCATGACGGACTGGACTGTATCCACTACTTTTTGCAAGCTTTTCTGTTCTTGGGCATTGGTATTTACATACCAGGCCATAATGCAACCAGTCAATAAACTCTCCACCGCACATCTATAAAAGTTTGTCAGAATTTTTAATGACATGTTAAATCTTCGCAAACTCATAAAAAAAAAGTAGAGGTACTGCTGTGCTCACACAGAAAAAAGGATAAGAATAAAGATTTCCTGCCACATTCTAAAGATCCTGAATTTCCAAACATCAAATTTTACTATAACAAAGATGCAAACTCAACTGTGTAACCAGTTTGGAGGTTTGGTCTAGCATGTCAGTCAAATTGCTTCCCTATGTAAAATTCTAAAATTCTGAATATAGTTATTAATATAATACTCTGGATATTAGTAAACAATTGTATCGCAACATAGTGTAGCATGTTGCATAAACAGCATGTTGTAGCTTGCAAAAGATCACTAATAATTAATGGAAACTATTCTGTACTCTTACACTATATACTTAAAATAACAGTTTTGATATTGTAAAAATTCCATCTGTATTACATATATTTTATTTATTTAGCGATATAGCATGGAGTAGGCCCTTCCAGCCCTTTGTGCCCCAGCGACCCCACAACCCTGCTTAACTCTAATCTAATCACAGGACAATTTACAATGACCTACCTAGAAAATAATTTTAACTACATGAATAATTTTCAGTCAAAATTGTCAATTTATTACTGGTCATATCAGATATGTCAGAATCTCTTACTGGAAACTGTGATGTCATCACCTTGATATTTCAAAGTACTGATACGAAACGCTTCATCTATTTATCAAGCAAATTTCTATAAGTCTTAATAATTGCCCATATAATTTAACTACAGGCACAATATGCAATCAAAATGTAAAAGTGTTCAAGACAGTCCTTTCAGAAAATGCTGTCACTTAATTAGAAAATGGATGTTTCATTTCTATTTCCACCCTCAATTCTTAATTCTCAATTCTTTTTGAGATAGTGATTTAGATGCATATCATATTTTTTTTACTGAGTTAAGTATTGTATGTAATTAGTTTTGCTACAACAAGTGTATGGGACATTGGAAAAATGTTGAATTTCCCCATGGGGATGAATAAAGTATCTATCTATCTATCTAAAAGCTTTCCCTCACAAGAACTGATCAATCACAATTTGGAAAATTCCAACTGACTCAGTCTCAACTTGCTATTTGTGGAGTGCTCTGGATTTCCTCTACCCTTTGAGGAGGGAAATACTTAGTGATATCATCAGAACAGCATAACTGTAATTTTAAGGGCTTTTTCCCTTTGCTCAGGACCTCCAGACCAGAGAGGAAAAAAGTTTTACTGACCTTACAATTCCACTGACTGCCTTAAACTCTTAATTGGATCATTTGCTAATATTCTACATTTCACACAATGTTATCTTACACAATCTATCCTCTTAATTTATACCATTTAGCTTTGAATTATTAGGGACAATAATCCTAAGATGCTGTCTGATTGCAAATGAGTTCCAATCGAAGCTTTCTATCTGCCCTAACATAAATCCTAGATCAAGATTAGCATTCCAACAACTTTTGAACTATTTTTAATAGTTACTGGCTGTACCTTGCAGGCTTTTATTTGGATTTACAAATATGTTGCAATATTGTTTAATGTTATTGCTGTTAATTGATACATTTCCTCTATTAGACTAGACAATTTTCTCAATGCCCAATTACATAGACTCTTTGCTTCTGGAGAATGATATGGGACATTGACGTACTCATGATTAGTGCTAACTATCATTGTTTAACCTATCAAATTGTGAAGAATGCTAGCAGGGATCTACTTTTCTTCTTTCCAATGGCAAAACCAGCATTGACTGTCCATCCCAATTTGTCTGGCAGAGCTGCTGTCTTAAACTGCTCAGTTAAGTAACATTGGGTCTCAAAGGAAATCTGACTGGAAAACTATGTCAAGGCAAATTTTCCACTCTTTGCATGTAGGAATTTGGTAAATAAAACAATGCACGTTGCTATAACCTGTATTATTTTACAGCCATTTTGCTCTACCTTATGGTTCAACACTGACTATAAAATGAAAATGGAAGCATAAATATAAAAACAATCAAACTTAATTTGATTAATTATTCAAAGTGCTAGATACTAAAGCAGATTTCAACAAATAATCATGCTGGTGCTCATAACAAGTTGAAGCTTGGATTCTTTAATGTGATGAGGGACTGGGAGAATGCAGATGGGGTGGAATGATGTTGCAAAGGCAGAGGAATATGTCAGGTGAGAGGCATGAGACAGATGAAAAATCTAATGACAGAAAGACTATGATAATGCGTCTGCATCGGCTTTCTTATTTTCATCTGGAGAAGTAGTGAAGGGCAAAAGGCAATGGAAGAGAGCTTTCAACAGGTAAGACTGACATCAAAGAATAATGCTGTGAAAACACAAATTAAGGTTTTATAACAGAAGTGGAAGCAAATAATTAAAACTTTGAACTATGTTATCAATTACCACCATAATCACTTTCATATTTCAGAGGCTTTTATGCTACACTTCATCCTGTGAAAGTGATTATGGTGGTCATATAGAGCACATTTCAAAGTTTTATTTATTTGTATGTGCTTCTATTACAAAACCTTAATGTGGGATAGATTGAAGGCCTAATAGTAGAAAGGTCATATTTACATAAAGGTTTGCTTTTCTTTGATACCAATCTTCATTGAGATTGGCTGTGCTGCAGAAGAAAGGACTTGCATGCCATATTGAAGCAAACTTAAGGCAATATTGAGAAGAGTGCTCCATCGTACTGCATTGTTGATGGAGTTAAAGGCTTTAGACAGATTGATAAAAGGTTATGTATGGTGGCCAAATTGCTTCTTACATTTTTCATGTGGTTGTGCAATGAAGTTCAATGTGCTGCATGCATCTAGAGCATTGATCTACACTGATTTGGAAAACAGCTGCTCAGCCACTGGGAGAAGATGGCCCAGGAGAGCTCTGGCAATGATTTTCCCTGTTGTAGTCAGCAGGGAGACTCCTTCAAGATAATCACAATTGCAGCATTGGTGAGCTCCCCTGGTATAACCACCTCTTCCCAGATGTGGACAAAAGGATTGTGGATCTAGTGATTGGAGCTCGAGGAGATCTTTAGTGTTTCATCCTGCAGGAATCAACTGCCTTTGAATTTGATATTCTTAGCTCTCATAGGAGAGGGGCCTTCATTTTCTTGGGCTGTGAACAGCCTTGACAGTGTTGAAGAACCCACACATATCATAGCTGTCAGTGAATTGCTATGGCTCCTATGTTCTTTCCATCCAGCTTCTATTGTTTAGTCACAGGTTTACTTAATTGACCTCACCCTTCTCAGCGTCTGCAGCTGTTTCCTTCTTTCTATTGAGAACTGATGGGTTTCCAGTCCAGGAATACCTTCCCTTTGTGGTTAATTAGCTCACTGAACTCCTGGTTATTTTCATCAAACCAAACCTACTTCAGCTGGATCAATCATGTGTTTGGGCTTCTGGTCTTGGTTGATTTCTTGCTGCTAACTATGGAATCAACTAGGCCACAAGCAAGGATTGATTCAAACATTCACAGATATTTCAAGTAAATCCAGCTGTTTTCATTTAGATATCATTTACCTTAGCAATTTTGGCAAGAATAGATCTTTCAAAACTCCAAGCACATGAAGAATAAGAAACAATAGACACAAGGTACAAAGTACAAGAAGACAGAACAGCGTTTGTTTGATCAGCATAAAATGCCCCCATATCCCAAAGTTGCCCAAACTGTATAACTACACTTCAATATGCCATACTTTCCTTGGGGAAAGTCCCTTGTTACAGTTATTTTCAAACACAAAAAATAAGCCTATTAGGTCATATCATTTTCTAATCTCATGATAACAGATTGGAAATTTACCTTTATATGTACTACTAATTTAGAATTTAATGTCAACATTAACCTAAGTTACAACAATACTTAACAAGCAGATTTTCAGAATACTTCATCGCATGTTATTGCATTTTACTACTTTGCAAATTGTGGGGAGAAACTTGGAAATGATGGATCAAATTTCGCAGGCTTTCCTTGGCCAGAGTCACCACCACAATCTCTCCACTACTATACTTGGATCTGCTCCAATTTGCCTACCAGAGCAACAGGTTTGACAGCAGATGCCATCTCATCAGCTCTTCACTCAACCATGGAACATCTGCACAGCAAAGATGTACACATCAGGATGTACTTCATTGACTACAGTTCAGCATTCAATACTATCATCACTTCACAACGAATCAATCCTTATGCAATTGGATCTGATTTCCTCTCTTGCATATCCCAGTTAGTACTGATTGGCAACAACATCTCCTCCATGATTTCCATTAGCACAGGTACACCACAAGGCTATGTGCTTAGTCCCCTGCTCTATTCGCTTTACACTTTCAATTGTGTGGCTAAGCACAGCTCCATTGCCAAGTTTACAGATGACAACACTGTTGTGGGCCATATCAAAGATGGTGATAAATCAGCATATAGGAGGAAAATTGAAAATCTGGCCGACTGGTGTCACAACAACTACCTCTCACTCAAAGTCAGCAAGACCCAGGAGCCAAATATAGACTTCTGGAGAAGGATGCTAAACATCCATGGGCCAGTCCTCATCGGAAGATAAGAGGTGGAGAGGGTTAGCAACTTTAAATTCCTTGATGTTATTATTTTGGAGGACCTGACCTGAACCCAGCATGCAAGTGCAACTACGAAGAAAGCACGGCAGTGCCTCTACTTCCTGAGGAGTTTGCGGAGATTCAGCATGACATCTAAAACTCTGACAAACTTCTATAGATGTGTAGTAAAGTGTATATTGATTGGCTTCATCACAGCTTGGTATGGAAACACGAATGTCCTACAAAAAGTAGTGGATACAGCCCAGTCCATCACGGGTAAAATCCTCCCAACCATTGAGCACATCTACATGGAACGCTGTCGCAAGAAAGCAGCATCTGTCATCAGAAATTACCACAAGAAATTTCAGGTATAATTAGATTTTCATGAATTATGGAAAGTTTCGCATATTTTTCTGGAGGTGGTGGAGCAGTGGGGTTGGTGTATAGGTCTTTAACAACATTTATTTTGTCATTTATCTGTAATCAACTGCCATAATAAATCAAAAGGGAAAAACTTACAACTCTTGCAGAGATTTTGCAGAAGGAAAGAAACTGTAAAATTCATAAATGGTTCATGAGAAATCATTCAATGCAAATATTATTACAATATTTTTCAACAATGCTCACATTCAAGATTATCATCTACACTGCAGCAACAAAAAGGAACTGAGCTATGGTCTCTTTATTTTATGAAAATTAATCCTTCCAACCAATATTCGCTAAAATTGTTCTGAATTCAGATTTGATGTCAGACAAAACCATTACCTTGCATTTTCAAATGCTGTATTACAAAGCTGCTAAAGAATAGTACCTTCCAGTTATATTGACTTTTGAAAAGTACTTAGTCATAGAAACAAATATTGCTAATCCATATAGTTGCTGATCACACCCTGACTAATCAAAGCACCACTATATAATAATTGTCACACTGAAACAGTCCTTGACCAAAGTAAACTGCACAAGGTCAATTCTGCACTCCCTTCAGTGGTTAGACAGTAAAATTCAAAGTGAAATTTATTATCAGAGTACATACATGTCACCACATACAACCCTAAGATTCTTTTTCCTGCAGGCATACTCAGCAAATCTATAGAACAGTAACTGTAAACAGGATCAGTGAACAAACAAGAGCAAAGAATAACAAGCTGTGCAAATGCAGCTATAAACAAATAGCAATAAATAACAAGCGCATGAAATAAGAAGATAAAGAGTCCTTCAAGTGAGGTCATTGATTGTGGGAACATCTCAATAGATGAGTAGTTATTCTCTTTTGTTTAAGAGCATGATCGTTGAGGGGTAGTCGCTGTTCTTGAACCTGGTGGTGCGAGTCCTGAGGTACCTTCCACCCGATGACAGCAGCAAGAAAAGAACATGGCCTGTGTAGTGAGGATCTTTGATGATGGAAGCTGCTTTCCTACGACAGCATTTCATGTAGATATGTTCAATGGTTGGGAGGGCTTTATCCAGGGACCAGTAACAAATAGTCTCTGTATCTTACAATACTGAACTTTGCTTTTTATTCATGCTTTGATACACAATAACGACAGAGCCACACTGTAGTTTCATACACTAAATCAAAATGCACATGGTTATTTTATAATTGAGTAGCCCTGCGAGAACACCTGAACATTCACAAAGAACTTGATCAAGTGACAACCATGATACATGCCGTGCTACTTCTGGCACTAACAAAACTGAATAACTTATAAAGGGGATTAACACTGTATTCAAACAGCAGTCATGGTCTGACTTTATGGGTCCAACAAAATGCCCTTAGAGATAACGTAATACAAATATTGTATTGACTTTAAAGAGCATAATATAGTTGTTGGCACAATGTGAAGTAAAACAAACAAGGTGGTGACCACAGGTTGCTGCTTTCTACTCAGGATGCTGCCATACAGATCTAATATGAGAATGTTAAGAAGAGCAACAACAGGTTGGTTTCCAATCCAGACCTTTCAATACACAAACTTAACAAAGAGGGCAAACATGTAAACAAAACAGCATATTTAAACCAATGTATTGTGCTTGTTGTGCATCTTTAAACAGCTAACTAAACAGAACTGAACTGTTGAAAACTGAAGGATTACTGCTATGAATAGACGTAATTGTGATAGCAGGATTATTACCGTACCAGAGATTATCTACCTTATACAACTGTAATCTCTTGAAAAGCTACACTAAATATAGATTGTATTCAGCAGCAGCTGTTGATGGAGTTGGGTTATCTGTTCAAAAATAGAGCTTACATCAGCAGACGATGGCAACGTAGGCTTGACTCATTTCACAATTCAATAAACATTACAGTCAAATCTTATCAGGATTACCATTCATGAACACAAACAGCCTGGACTTGAATAGTAGATCTCCCTAAATTTGTGATCCATCTCTTCCATAGTAACTATGTTGGTGTTTTGACGTCAAAGGGCCAACAATGAGACAGGTGACCCTTTCGCTTCAATAATTTATCACAAAATAAAGTATATTAATCCAGTGCAGCTGCTACTAATGCCTTGCTGTAGGTGAGTCCCACAGTCTTTCTGCTGCTTTGGATTTAACCAAGTGCATTTGGTTCAATTAAGCTAATTGAACCAAATGATTTTATTGCAGCAAAGATAACACAATATTCAGCATTTTTGCCACTATAAATCAAGCAATCTCATATTCCCTGGAGTTCAAGAGAATGAAGGGGGATCTCATAGAAACATCCAAATGTTAACAGGCCTGAACAGATTAGATATGGCAAAGTTATTTCCCATGGTAGAGGAGGCCAGGACAAGAGGGCACAACTTCAGGATTGAAGGACGTCCATTTAGAACAGAGATGCAGAGAAATTACTTGAGTTAGAGGGTGGTAAATCTGTGGAATTTGTTGTCACAGGTAGCTGTTTAGGCCAAGTCATTGGGTGCATTTAAGACAGAGATAGATAGGTTCTTGATTAGCCATGGCATCAAAGGATATGGGGAAAAGGCAGAGGAGTGGGGAAGACTGGAAGAATTAGATCAGCCTGTGACTGAATAGCAGAACAGACTCGATGGGTCAAATGGACTACTTCTGCTCCTATATCTTATGGTCTTATATTACACACACACAATTACACACTAATACTGTTTGGAAAATCAATCTTTTATTGCATGGTTCCCAGATTAGCATGGTTGGGTTCCCCTGTATAAAGTTGTGCTATGTCAGTTTCAGGACAAGCTATTGCTTTGATCTTCTGCAAGATCGCACAGTTGCTGGCACCTTGCAAATGGAACTTAAGGAGTTAACTATCAAAGGGGCAAATCAATAATACAAGCAACACTTCGCCAATTACTAAAGAGTGCTGCTGGTTCAAGAATGGTGCTGCAATAAAGGGAGAGGAAAGGGTGTACTCCCAAAATCTACAAGAGGGATTGAGATAGGTTTAATAAAGAAGCTCCACAGTAACAATCAGTTACTCCTGAAAGGAGATTTCCTGGGATGCCTCTAGCAGTAATAGCAGAAAAGCTGATGAATACCTGTACTTTGAGGAAGCAAGCAAGTGTATGTGTCAGCTTCCATAGTTCCTTGAGTAGAGTTTGGGTGACCTCCCTGATCCAACATTGAGCAACAACTTGCAAAAAACCATTAGACCATAAGACATGGCAGCAGAATTTCACCACTCAAAATACTGAATCTGCTCCACCATTCTATCATGGCTGATTTATTATCCTTCTCAATCCCATTCTCCTGCTTTCTCCCCATAACCTTTGACACCCTTACTGATCAAGAACCTATCAACCTCCACTTTAAATATACCCTCTGACTTGGCCTCCACAACCATTTGTGGCAATGAATTCCACAGATTCACCACCCTCGTGCTCAAAAGAATTCCTCCCCATCTCTGTTTTAAAGGGACAATCCTTCATTCTGAGGCAGTGAACTCTTGTCTGAGATTTATCCACTATAGTAAATATCTTCTCCACATCCACTCTATATAGGCTTTTCAATATTTGAAAAGTTTTAATAAGATTCCCCACCCTCCCCAAGTCTTCTAACTCCAGCGAGTACCAGCCCAGAGCCATCAAATGCTCCTCATTCCCTTTCATTCCTGGGAGTATTCCAGTGAACTTCATCTGGACCCTCTCCAATGCCAGCACATCCTTTCCTTGATAAGGGGTCTCAAGCTGCTCACAATATTCCAAGTGTGGTCTGACCAGTGTCTTATAAAGCCTCAGCATTACATCCTTTGCTTTTATATCCAAGTCCTCTCGAAATGAATACTAACATAGCATTTGTCTTCCTTACTACAAACTTAATCTGCAAGTTAACCTTTAGGGAATCCTGCACAAGGTCTCCCAAGTCCCTATGTACTTACAATTCCTTAATTTTCTCCCCATGTAGAAACTAGTCTACGCCTTTATTCTTTCTATCAAAGTGCATGACTATACACTTCCCTATACTATATTCCATTTGCCCCTTCTTTACTCATTCTCTAAGTCCTGCAGACTTCTTGCTTCTTGAACATTACCTGTCGTTCCACCAATCTTTGTATCATCCGCAAACTTGTCCACAAAGCTATCATCAATTCCATCATCAAAATCATTGACATACAACATAAAAAGAAGTGGTCCTAACACAGACCACTGCATAACACCACTAGTCACCAGCAGCCAACCACAATAGACCCCATTTATTCCCACTCTGCCTCCTACCAGTCCAGCTGATCTTCTATCCATACCAGTATCTTTCCTGTAATACCATGGGCTCTTATCTTGTTCAGCAGCCTCATTTGCAGCACCTTGTCAAAGGCATTCTGAAAATCCAAATAAACATCCACTGACTCTCCTTTGTCTATCCTGCTTGTTATCTCTTCAAAGAATTCCAATAGATTTGTCAGGCAAGATTCCGCTTAAAGGAAACCATGTTGACTTTGGCCTATTTTGTCATGTGCTTCCAGGTACCCTGAAACCTCATCCTTAACAATGGACTCCAACATCCTCCCAACCACTGAAGTCAGGGCAACTGCCCTATAATATCCTGTCCTTTTAAGAATGGAGAATGGAAGAGTAGAGTGACATTTGCAATCTTCCAGTCCTTCAGAACTATTCCAGAATCAAGTGATTTTTGAAAGATCACCACTAATGTCTCCATAATCTCTTCGATTACCTCTTTCAGAATCCTGGGGTGTAGTCCATCTGGTCCACGTGACTTATCTACAGTACCTTCATACCTTTCAGCTTCCCTAGCATCTTCTCCTAAGTAATAGCAACTACACTCACTTCTGCCCCCAAACACACTAGAAAATGTGTTCACATTTTAGTCCATATCTGTACTTTAACTTCTAATTTAATCTTATACCATTCTTTATAACTGTTGAATGTTGTTGTTTTAATTGCATGTTGCACCAAATCACACCAAATTCCTAATACATGTAGATATATATGGTGAATAAAGATGATCCTTGAAAATAGCAGCAATGGCATGCAATGATTTTGAACCCCAGAAAGTTTTCTCCACCATTTATCGAGACCATAGTTGACTTTCTACCTCAGTATTTTCTTGCACTCAACTCTAAAGAATGAAGGGCAACTTTACACACTCATTCTAACCCACTATAGAAAACCCATAATTTGAATTGGTTTAGTAAATCTTTACTGCATTCCGTTTTTGGCAAGGTTATCTTTCCTTAGATAAAGAGACCAAAACTACACAAAATATTCCAGGGTGGTCTCAACAGGGGCACTGAGTCTTGTAGTAAGTCACAGATCTTAGAGAGGACCTTCGTGCTGAAGCCTAACCTGCAAATACATTATTCCACAGAGAAGTTCAGTTATTATAGATCCTTGTAAGTGTCTTGATGAGCTCTTCTACACCTTCTCCATATGGCATTTATGGCTGCCTGCAAGGTCTTCAGTATCAGAGTGGTGAATCTGTGGAATTCTCTGCTACAGGAAACAGTTGAGGCCGGTTCATTGGCTATATTTAAGAGGAAGTTAGATATGGCCCTTGTGGCTAAAGGGATCAGGGGGTATGGAGAGAAAGCAGGTACAGGGTTCTGAGTTGGATGATCAGCCATGATCATACTGAATGGCAGTGCAGGCTCGAAGGGCTGAATGGCCTACTCCTGCACCTATTTTCGATGTTTCGATGTTTCTATAAGACAGACATTGTTAGGTCCAAGCAAATTTCCACTGAAAGTCTATTTTCAGTATTAAATAGATCACTGAAGATGGAAGAAAAGCTTAGTCTTGAATAGTATATAAAGTTGCAATGTTGTACAAGATCCTGGCACTATCTTGTCTTTGTGAAGATTTGGTCTGTTTAAAGAAGAATTGCCACTTTTTAGACCACTGAAGTTGAACACTATGCTATAGATGAAAACTGGATGTTGCACTACTGCTACTGCATTTGGTGGTGTATTGAACTAGAGCCATGTTTCTAGAGCAAACTTGACCAAAAAGCCATCATCAATTCAGTCAACTAAATCAATGAACTATAATGTGAAAAGAAGCCCAATACTGACCCCCGCAGAACATCACTAATCACCCGCAGCCAACCAGAACAGACCCCCTTTATTCCCAGTGTATGCCTCCTGCCAATCCAGCTGATCTTCTATCCATGTATTTTTCCTGAAAAACCATGGCTCTTATCTTGTTAAGCAGCCTCATGTGTGGCACCTCGTCAAAGGCCTTTTGAAAATCTAAGAACACAACATCCATTGACTCTCCTTTGTCTATCCTGCTTGTTATTTCCTCAAAGAATTCCAACAAATTTGTCGGGCAAGATTTCCCCTTAAGGAAACCAAGCTAACTTTGGCCTACTTCATCATGTGTCTGCAAGTACCCAGAAAGTTCACCTTTAATAATGGACTCCAACACCTTCCCAAGCACTGAAGACCGGCTAACTAGTCTATAATTTCCTTTCTTCTGCCTCCCTCTCTTTTTAAAGAGTGGAGTGACATTTGCAATTTTCCATACCATCTGAACCATTCCAGAATTAAGTAATCTTGGCAGATCATTAAAATATGGTGCAAATGAAAAATTATTTTGACAATGGCTTTTTAGAACATTACAATGAAGGTAAGAGTACAAGCAAACTATTTCTACATATTAGGAAAAAAACCTCTCCAAGAGGTTGGAAATTTCATGTGTATTTAAGAACAACAAAAATTACTATTAGAGCAACTGAGAGATTATGGAAAACTGCTTGTTAATTGTGAATTAAAGCCAACTTCAGATTAGGCTAGTCAGAAGATCATTAAAGACTGGCTCGGACTTCTGAGAAAAAATGTCAGGCTCAAGTTGAAATTCAGAGCATGCTGCATGTTCATTGATTAGTTTGAATCAGGCAACATTTGCTTGTGATGCCTAACAAGCAGGTGTCTTTTGTACTGCATGGGGAAAACATACAGATGCAGCATTAAAAGAGGAAGATACCTTAGATGAATAACATGAAAGTAAGTTAGACCACAGGTCCAAATATTATCCATTCAGAGATCTGCAAGTAAGATTAGTCTTTGATGGCTTCTTTGACTCAAGATTTTCTTCATTGGAATTAAATACTTGCGCACTAATTTTCAGAAAGGATGATAAATCAAATGCAAGAACCTCATTGACCTTACTCAAATACATGATGTGACAGAGTGTTGTCTTTGGTTCTTGTGACAAATAGAGAGAGTGCAAAGGAGATTTACAAGGACGTTCCCTGGATTGGAGGGCGTACCTTGTGAGAATAGGTTGAATGAACTTGGCCTTTTCTCCTTAGAGCAATGGAAGATGAGAAGTGACCTGATAGAGGTGTATAAGATGACAAGGGGCATTATTGATTGTGTGGATAGCAATAGGCTTTTTCCCCCAGGGCTGAAATGGCCAACACGAGGGGGCATAGTTGTAAGGTGCGTGGAAATAGGTATCGAGGGGATGTCAGGACTAAGTTTTTCCGCACAGAGAGCGGTGGGTGCGTGGAATGCAGTGGCGGTGGTGGAAGTGGATAGAATAGGGTCTTTTAAGAGCCTCTTAGATAGGTACACAGAGCTTAGAAAAATAGAAGGCTATGCACTAGGGAAATTCTAGGCAGTTTCAAGGGTAGGTTACATGGTCGGCACAACATTGTGGGCTGAAGGGCCTGTAATGTGCTGTAAATTTCTATGTTCTATATGACAAAAATTTAATATTTTTTTATCAATAACATATAAAGTTTAAGTTCATTTATGGTGAAACACTAGGTTACTGCACAAAATGGCCCAATTATTCTGTCATAACCATGATAGGTCTGAAGTTATGATGTAATATGAATCTACGTGAGTGGCCAAGTTATTCAATTTCAATAGAATGCTGTGGACACTATTTGAATATTGATCTGCTTGGAAATTATATTTTAAGATTACAAAATCTATCATAATTTATTTTGCTATACTGAGATTTTGAAAAGAATTGTGCATTGATCTTATTCCAATTCAATGGTCTGGAAGCACATAGATCAGTCAAAGAAAGTGAGTAGAAGGTCAGTAGCGAAATGCAATGGAAAATTCAGTTAAGAACCTGAGACAAATCCAGCTCAAACTTAAGTTCAGCGCATAAAACTGAATGCAAATCTGTCTTCGGAAGACAGTTGTTAAACTGAAAAATATTACAAATGTTCATTATTTGCTTTGAACTGTAACATTTAATAGAAAATAAATTTCAAATTTTCCTAGGTTTGATGAAATGTATTCACTTGAAATTTAAATCTTCCTCTGCAATAATACTACCTAACCTGATACTTGTTTCCAGTATTTTCATTGTATATCCTAATTCCAAAAATTTCTGCTTTAGCCTTTTCATTCAATTGTGGTTAAGATGGCGCTACCGAACATGTGCAACAGCTTCCTGGTAGTCAAAAAACTAAGAAATCCGAAAAAAACCTCACTACATCACTGAAAGGACCTTTTCTGAGTTGTGTTAAATTATCGCTGCAAACAGTGAAGGCAAGGCGAGCTTGGGGTATGAATCGATGTAGATAGAGTTCCAATACCCATTCAGCTGGTCCGGGAGTGAGGTTGGATAGCTCTGGGCATCATAAGGAGAAGTTGTGGCCCAAGCAGAAGAGATTTGATTTCTATGCTCATACAACTGGCCCAGGTATGAGATTGGATCACTCTGGGTAACGAAATTTGGGCCCGGAACAAGTTGCTGAGCAGCATGGTCTGGGCCTGGAGCCTTTCGCAGCACCAGTGCCTGGGTCCTACTGCGAGGTACAATGTGCTGTTTAGACAATTTAAACACCTGCCCAGATCGGAGGCAAGAGCTGATTTCGCCTGCTCTCTGCGATCCTCACTCCTCTCTCTAAGGTGCGGAGCCTTTCGCTGTTCCATTTCTGGGTCAATTTAAACACCAGCCAGGTAGATTGAAAATACAGTGTGTCGGTCGGGACAAGAACAGATTTCTTGAACGCTCTCCGATGGTCACTCCTCTCTCTGTGGTGCTGAGGCTATGGAGACTGCCCCGGCTGCTGTACTCGATGCTCACTAATGTGATTAACTGATAATGAGGCTTTGGGCCTACTCTGGGGTTCAGAATGCTGTTGTTCACTTCAGTTGTTTGCATGACTTGTATTTTTTTTCTTTCTCTTGTGCATCAAGTGTTGGTCTTTTATTCTTATTTTTTCTTTAAATTGGTGTCTTTCAGGTTTCTTGCTTTGAGCTACCTGTGAGCAAACAAAACTCAAGGTTGTATAATTTATACATTTTTTGATAATAAATGTACTTGAACTTGAACAATAAATCTACTTAAAAGTTAATGTCATTCTTAAAAAATAATTCATCCAAGGACAAGGACATCACAATAAACATTCATCAATTGAGAGGCGATAATGGTGAAAGTCTATTTGGAAAGCTGCAGTCCATATGGTAAATGCTCTCCTTCTGTGCTATTAGGATCTTGAATTGATAATAAAGAAGAAATTGTATTCTATTTCCGAGTCCATAAAGTGTAGTCTTGAATTCACAAGTATAATATTCATTCAATTCAAGGAACATCAAGCAAAGGCACTGTATAATCCAAGAACCCAAAATATATTGGAGGATTTTCTGTATCTTTCTTCAACATTGGTCAGAAAAAATAAACTCCATTTTGTTGCAAGCAAGGATTCAACATTAAAAATGAGCATGCTGTTAAGGCATTCCAAGCTGCTGAGTCAGTGCAAATTACCTGGAATGAAAACTGACAGATGTGATAGTACAAAAAGTTCCCCTCCCCACATCACCTCCTGCATACCCAAATTAACATGACACATGAGGATAATGAGAGTTGTTTAAATTTCATTTGGTACTTAACCATGCCATGCTGCTAATTCTTTGGAAAGAAGTGCTACAACTGTAGACACAATTTGTGTTCAACTGTCAGTGGTTCACAAGCAATTAGTTCTAACTAGATTAACTGACAAATGTGGCACAAATTCTTCATACCATGTCAACAAAATACAGCCATTATGTAATCACTGTGTAATGATAGAAAGCTGGAACACAGTATGAACTGTAAGGATAGGCCCAATTTAGGCCCTAAATTTTAGGGAAATAAAGACAGCTTAAGTGAATGGGCAAGGATATAGGAGATGAAGTACAAAGTGGAGACAATGTGGTGTCACCCACATTTCAGCATCAGAATTAGATATTCATCTCACATGACATGAAATTTGTTTCTTTACAGCAACAGTACAATGCAAAGACAACATTGCAATAAATTACAAAAACTAATGCAAAAAAATAATAAGGCATTATTCATGTACTATTTAGAAATGTAATGGCGGTGAAGAAGCTCTTCCTGAATCATTGAGCATCCTGTAGTTCCTACCTGACAGTAGTAATGAGAAGGGGGCATTTCCCAGATGATGATGGATGCCACCTTAATGAAGCATCCCCTCCTGAAGATGTATGTCCTCAGCAGTGGGAGAGTTATGTCTGTGCTGAAGCTGGCTGAGTCTACAATCCTCTGCAGCCTCTTGTGGTCCTGTGCATCAGAGCCTCCATACCAGGCTGTGATGCAACCAGTCAGAATGCTCACCAACGTACATTTGTACTTCACCTTCCTTGGTCTCGTTGATGTTGTGTGCAAGGATATTGTTGCAAAACCACTCCACCAGCCAATCTATCTCACACCTGTATACCTCTTCATTACCTCCTCCATTTGAGATTTTACCCACAACAGTGATGCCATTTGTGAATAATTAGTGTTTGAACTGTGCTAAGCCACACAGTCATGAGAGGGGTAAGAGTAGAGCAATGGGCTAAGTATGCATCCTTGAGGTACACGTGTGTTGATTGCCAGTTAGGAGGAGACGTTAGCCCTGATTATCAATACTGAAGGGATGATGGCATTTGAACACTGAGCTGTAATAAACAGCAACCTGACATAGACTACATTAGATGGAGTGACAAATTTTGGATCATAAGGGATGGTCAAGAGTTAAAAAAGTATTTGAACTTAATTCCATGCTGTGCTGTTCTACAATATTGCAACCCAGGAATAAAACAGAGCAGGATTAAATTTGACTTGCACATACTTCAGTGAGTGATCATGTGTGAAATGGAAGTACAGGGAGTCACAGATTCATTAATATGAAGGTTGTACTGGAATCTGAGAATCATGGTTTTGTCCTTTCCAATCTTTAACTGGAGTAAAAAGCTAATAGAGGTCTAGGATTCAATACAGGATTGAAGTAAAAAAAAATGATTTTACAAATGCAAAACAGAAGGGTTAACAGTGAATCAGAATCAGGTTTATTATCACCGCCTTGTGAAGTGAAATTTGTTGACTTAGTAGCAAGCAGTTCAATGCAATACATAAAAGAGAAGAAAAAAAAATCTTTTTCAGTATATTTTATACAGTATACATATATTGAATAGATTAAAATTGTGCAAAAAACAGAAATACTATATATTAAAAAAGTGAGGTAGTATCCAACCCTCTGCAGCTTCTTTCAGTCCTGTGCAGTAGCCCACCCCTCCCCCTATACCAGACAGTGATGCAGCCTGTCAGAATCCTTTCCACCGTACATTTATAGAAGTTTTTGAGTGTATTTGTTGACATACCAAATCTCTTCAAACTCCTAATAAAGTATAGCTGCTGTCAAGCTTTCGTTATAACTGCCATCAATATGTTGGGACCAGGTTAGATCCTCAGAGATCTCAACACCCAGGAACTTGAAACTGCTCACTCTCTCCACTTCTGCTCCCTCTATGAGGATTGGTATGTGTTCCTTCATCTTACCCTTCCTGAAGTCCACAATTAACTCTTTTGTCTTACTGATGTTGAGTGCCAGGTTGTTGCTGCGACACCGCTCCACTACTTGGCGTATCTCATTCCTGCACACCCTCTTGTCACCACCTGAGATTCTACCAACAATGGTTGGTAGAATCAGCAACTTTATAGATGGTATTTGAGCTATGCCTAGCTACACAGTCATGGGTATATAGAGTAGAGCAGTGGGCTAAGCACACACCCCTGAGGTGCACCAGTGTTAATCGTCAGCGAGGAGTCGATTGTGGTCTTCCTTTTAGGAAGTCAAGGATCCAACTGCAGATGGAGGAACACAGGCCCAGGTTCTGCAATTTCTCAATCAGGATTGTGGGAGTGATGGTATTAAATAGTGATGCTATAGTTGATGAACAGCATCCTGATGTCGGTGTCTGTGTGGTCCAAGTGGTCTAAAGCCATTGAGATTGCATCTGCCATTGACCTATTGTGGCGATAGGCAAATTGCAATGGGTCCAGGTCCTTGCTGAGGCAGGGGTTCGGTCTAGTCACGACCAACCTCTCAAAGCATTTCATCACTGTCGATGTGAGTGCTACCGGGCAATAGTCATTAAGGCAGCTCACGTTATTCTTCTTAGGCACTGGTATAATTGTTGCCTTTTTGAAGCAAGTGGGAACTTCTGCCCGTATCAGTGAGAGGTTGAAAATGTCCTTGAATACCCTTGTCAGTTTGTTGGCACAGGTCTTCAGACTCTTACCAGGTACTCCATCGGGATTTTCCGCCTTGCGAGGGTTCTCTCTCTTTAAAGACAGCCTAACACCGGCCTCTGAGACAGAGATCACAGGATCATCAGGTGCAACAGGGATCTCCACAGCTGTAGTTGTATTTTCCCTTTCAAAGCGTGCATAGAAGGCATTGAGTTCATCTGGTAGTGAAGCATCGCTGCCATTCATGTTATTGGGTTTCACTTTGTCGGAAGCAATGTCTTGCAAGCCATGCCAAAGTTGTCGTGCATCCGATGTCGCCTCCCAAACTCGTTCAAAATTGTCTCTTCGCCCTTGAAATAGCCCTCCGCAGATTATAACTGGTTTTCTGGTACAGACCTGGATCACCAGACTTGACTGCCATAGATCTAGCCTTCAGCAGATGACGTACCTCCTGGTTCATCCACGGCTTTTGGTTTGGGAATGTGCAGCAAGCTTTTGTTGGCACACACTCATCCACACAGGTTTTAATGAAGTGGGTAACAACTGCAACGTACTCATCCAGGTTTGAAGATGAATCCCTGAATACAGTCCAGTCCACTGATTCAAAGCGGTCCTGTAGGTGTTCCTGTGCTTCCCTTGTCCATACCTTCTTGGTTCTCACTACTGGTGCTGCAGTCTTCAGTCTCTGCATATACTCAGGTAGCAGAAGTACAGACAGGTGATCAGACTTCCAGAAGTGAGGGCGTGAAATAGCATGGTAGACATTCTTGATGGTGGTGTAGCAAAGGTCCAGTGTGTTGTTTCCTCTGGTATTGCAAGTAATCTATTGATGGTAATTGCTTAGTGATGTTTTCAGACTGGCCATGTTAAAATCTCCCAAAACGATGGTGAAGGCGTTAGGATGCGCTGTTTCGTGCATGTTGATCCCATTGCTCAGATCATCTAAAGCCTGACTGACATTGGCCTGAGGCGGAATGTATACTACCAAAATGACCCTGGAGAACTCCTGTGTTAGGTAGAAAGGAGGGCACTCAACTGTCAGAATTGGGACAGCACTGATATATTTGTGCACCAAGAAGAGTTGATCATGAGGCATACTCCTCCACCTCTGTTTTTAAGAGACTCTATAGATCTATCCTGACGGTGTTTTGTAAACCCGTCAATCTGAATCGCTGCATCTGGTACGGAAGGGGTTAACCAGGATTCCGTGAAACAAAGGACACACGTGGTCCTAATGTCCCTCTGATTCAGCACCCTAGCTCTGAGATCATCAATTTTATTCACCACAGATTGCACGTTTGCCAGCAAGATAGTCGGTATTGGGAGTTTAAAACCCCATTCCCTTAAACACACTTGTAACCCCGATCTGCTGCCATGCTTCTTCCATAGGCACTTCCATCCACAGTCAGAGTTGATTCCATCAGTTTTCAGCAGCAATAGTTCACTTAAACGCATTAAGACATCTTTGTTGACTGTATTGACCTTGGAAGCAGTTGTGCATTTTAGCTGTATCAGGCTGAAACGAGAATATTTAATCGTATCCTTTGAGAGTACTGCTGCTACTCAAGTCACTGGAAGTTCTAGCTATCTGGTAATATAGAGGTCTTAATCTTTTCTATCCATTAATAAAATCTCACTAATGCATGATTCCAGAAGAGTCAGGGCCAAGTATAAACTTATCGGGGACAATTCAGGTAATAGGGGTGAAGTTAGGTAATTTAATTCAAATTTAAGCACTGCAAGAAATAATTTTCACTTTACAATGATGTCAAAGTTACATTACAGTTATGAGTCAATCCAGACTATTGGAAAGAAACAGTAGCAGGGGAGGGGGTAGAAGTCTCCCTGGAGTTGTATTAGACCTCACTGCATATAATGCTACTTCAGTATGACACTACATTGCATTTACAAGGAGCCCCAAGGAATTCTGTCCACCTCTTCACCAATTTTCAAATCTACCTGGAGTTAATTAAAATGTTTACAGAGTATGTAAGCTGCAAACTACGTGCTTTAATTATTTTTTTTAAAAGTCCTGACACTTTTATCTATGTGCATGGATATTTTTTCCTTTGAGGCAAAAATTAAAGTTTGAATCTTGCCATAGCTGAACCACCATGTTATGAAGCACCTGTATCCTTTAGTAATTGGCTACTGGCAGAAAGCCGAGAGCAGAACTGAATAGTTTTTGTTAAGCTCAGCATGTGCTGGGATCCTTCAAGCAGTCAGTAACAGAGGCACTGTTGACTTGTATTTGAGCGTGCGAAGTGCAATTTTGAAGTCTGTGGGCATCACAAAATTTAATACAGTAAATAGGGAACAGGAAAGTAACAGACACCAAGAATACTTAACAACTGAATTGGTTTAACATGACATAGGGAATGATTTCAGTATGTAGATAGATTGAAAAAGCTAACATTATTTTCAGAAGGGAATACAGAACACAAAAGAATGACCTAACAGAGATATTCAAAATAGGATTTTCGAAAGGATAGAGATACTTGAAAGAATTTGGGGATCAAGGATTGCTAGCTTGAGGCCATAGATTTATAACTGGTGCAAGGGTTAGAAGGAAATTGGGAACTTTTTTTTAAAACAAGGAGTGCAGGCTGTCCAGCTCTGTAACCCACCATGTGAAAGATCGTTGGATACAGGTTCAATAGAAAATTGCTAAAGATATTTAATTGAAAATTACTACTTTGGGGTAAATTGTTGTGGTATGGGGCTAACTGGACAGCTCTTTCCAAGTGTTAGAATAGGATCAATGAAGGGAGGGGCTTCCTTCTATGTTGTAAGAACTTGTGGTTATTTACCTCATGCCCTTAATTTGGAGATACTGAAGATACAAGAGAGAAACCGAGGAAATTCATTTTTAGAATAATGTTTATATCTTGTTTATGTTTATCCATAGGGTCACCCCAGTTTTACCCTGTCAGAGATATCCCCCTTCGCTAACCCTCGTTGCATCTTAAGCTTCTTCCGCCTCTTTCCCCGCTACAATGGATAAATTGTTTCATCCTCCTTTAACATAATGTACAAAAATTAATCATTAAATAAGTGATGAAAGAGTAAACCTGCAAATATACAAAGTACATCCTGAGTGACTGCACACTTTGTGCATATTACATTTCAATTAATGTCTTTGCAATTGTTTGCCTGGATAAAATGATTAACTTGGAAACAGAGGGAAAAAAACCAATATTAATGAAACGCAGGAAACAAATTTTTGAAATCACTTTTTAGTTTTATGTATAAAGCTTCACAAAAACACTTTTTCTCCAAGTAGATATTATTATCTTAACTACATATTTTCAGTACAACCAACCTTTCTGAAAACAGCTTTCTAAAACAATTTCATAAAAATATTTTTGACACCTTTGAAAACATAGTGCATGTAAAAACATCAAGAATATTTGTAATTGATTATTTTCACAGCAGCCCTTGAAAGGTATAGATAATATAGTAAGAACAGAGACAAACAGGGAGAATCTCCTCAATTATCAACTAAATACTGTGCTAGATGAAAACATGTATTTTATGGTATAGTAGTATGTCATAACAGGTGGAAGGGAAAAAACTATCCAACATACATGGTCTCAACCATCATCAAGTGTATCTACTGAAAAGAATTTTTATATCAATCGCTTAAGGATAGGACTGAACCTGGCTGATATGCTCTGTACATCTGATCATCTTTTTACACATATGAATGGTAATTTTGATTAGGTTCTTGAATCTTTTTCACATCTGCTCTCAGAGATAGTGTCAACATCTTTGGAAAGAGGAGAGCAAGAAAACTGGCAAAGAACAGAGAAAAATGTTGATAGATGCTGAAGCATTTGACTATTAATATAGCTTAATATATTTGAAACTAATATTGAAATTAAAATAAAAACCTGAAATGCTTGCATTTCAGATGCTAAATCCATGTATCTCACAGAATTATGCCCATGCAAATCATGAAACATTTTTGCACAATTTCTACTCAAATTAATTTATTCTATTAAAATATTCAATTGACTTTATAATAATCTGTTCTGTAGTTTCACTTATTTACATAAACAGAAAATATATTACATATTAGAATACCAAATTACTGTTTACTGCTTTACTATTTAGTAAAGTTATATATATGGCCAAGGCTGCATGCTATTTAGTAACACTATGAAAAACTCCCTAATTTAGTATTGGATAGTTACAAAGGGCACACAGCATTCAGGTTCATTGGGCTTGATATACAACTTTCTATTCATTGTTGAAAAGCAGCTTCCAGAAACAGGCACCAATTCTTCTATATTTCAAAATCTGTAGTTTTTAATGTTCCATTTTAATATGTGAAGCAATTTTTAACAACTCATTGGAAATTGTAATATATGGTTCACAGCAGATACTTCTCCTTGACTAAAGGCTCATTTCTCTTATTTGATAATTGCTGCAATTCTTTCCCCTAACCTAACCTAGTCCTGATACATTTTAGCCAGCAATTAACCTACAAATTACTGATAAACAATTACCTTGTTATTTAACACATTGATGTCCATGGAACTTGAGGTGCCTACTCTAGGTGGACCAGGTCTCAGATGCATACATGCGTATAGGTTTGCTGCTGTCCAGCTAACCATGATTTTTTGTGGATTCTGTATACTTCTGACATTTTGGACTATCTGCACTGGGTACCCCAAGTCTTTGGAAAAATACCATCAATGCAATATCTGCAAATTATTTAAAATTTAGTGGATAGATAAGCATAATAACACAATAACAAAACTTACAACATTCAATTATAATTTCCTTATAATTACTTATTATAAAGTCAATTATATTTACTTATAATTTATTACAGAAATGTAAAAGATAAAGAAATTATGTTTTGTAGAACAATACTGAAAGAATTAAACAGTAGTTAGCTAATTCAAGTATAATCCTCGAATATTGCCTTGATCAACAGTTGTACAAAATATACCGGTAGGTTCTTTTCTTGGATTGGTGCAAAATACAAAGCTTTCACTACATGCTTATTGTTTCAGTTTCCCCAATTCTATTTAAAGTCACGGATCTTTATCATAATAGGTTATCATATAAGCGGCTTGATACTACCCCACAATTTCTCATACAAATTGCTGTCAATATTTTGGGGAAATGCTAAATATCAGTTCTTAACAAATTTAACTGTAACCATTTGCAAATACAGAATGGAACTTGAGCAGTATTCAAGCATGCAAACAATGTCACTGTTCCTCACTCACTAGTTACTTAAATATAAACAGTGTAAATTTGATAAATCAAAAAGTATTTGTAAGAAGCTAATGATAATTTCACTAGCATCTCCAAGGGCATGTATAATCATAACCTTCTTATTAACAATACTTGAAGTGCATTGTGGATGAAGCTTCTTGGCTCTTCTAACCTCACACCATGCCACACGAGTTACATGCAACTGAAGAGGATGAGGAAAGGTCTACTCTAACTTATACTCATAAAAGGCCTATATGAAATAATTTATACAGTTTCAACTCAGTTTCTAGATGAATGCAAAACAGAAAATTGCATCAAACTTTATCTTTTTACTTCCAGTTATTCACTGAAAATGAAGAGCTTCACTAGTTTTGACGGAAGTCCTGTTGCTTGTCTCCTGTTTGTTTTAAGATGTTTAATTAGCTGTGACAACCTAGTGAGATGGCTTGATAAAATATGAAAAGATTTACTTTTACAGAATAAGTTTTGCAACAGACTAACGTTATAAACAGATATAAAATTATTTAACTGTAAATAAATAATATGCAATATTGTAAAATAGTATTTATTAAATAGTATAGCTTGTTTGTAGCTAATGGAGATTTAATTTACACTTTACTCCTAAAAGACATCCAGTATTTGAAAATAGCTACACTCAGGAAAATAATAGCCAGGACAAAATTTAAAAATAATATGCCAAAACATCTGCAACAATATACCAAAGTATGCTTCCCACCTAACATACATTAGGTTAGCCATTGTACCTTACTGTAATGGTTGAAAATGGTGTCAAAATGGTTGCTGTGATGTGTCTAGTGTGGTAGTGTAGTATGTAGTGCTTGTCGTCCTCACTTTCAGCTTCCACCGCTGGCTAGCAGTCTTGCAAAAAGGAGAGCTGAATGTGCAAGTCTATCCCTGCCAGTACATAGCCTCTCCAACAGCAAGCCTCACTGCTCCTGAACCAGATCCCCAGTTTTGGGTATTAAGTAGCCTCACTGTCTTGTGAGCAGCCTTGGGAGAGACGAAGGCTATGGGAGCAAACCCAGACAGCAAATATGGAGTTGAGCCCCTAAGGAGCCTGGACGTAAATGAACAACCTTCCAGCACCTCCTGCAGCCAAGCTGGTGCAAAATGTATTGCTTCATTAGTGTAGTCCAAAGGAAAACCTGTGAGGCCGAGAGGGAGATCTTGATGACTGGGCATCTCAGGACCCATATACACTCTGTCCAGGCTTGTGATGATGATCATCATCATCACCCATCGTCTTTCGAGACAGACGGATACCAACCACCACCACCACCAATGGTTGAAAATAATGGTCTTTTATTACTTTCTCAAGATTAACTTGAGATGGAAATAATTGATGGCCTTATCAGCAACATTTTATCATATTTGCCTGAATTATGTTGAATTATTATCCTTCACCATCCAAAAAGGTAGCAAGAATGTTACCTCATTCTATGCAGTGTCTCCTGATGTCTAATCAATTGCCATTTAGAAGCATCAAGAATATTATTTTTCGAAACAAAGCTTCATCAGCTGGCATTTAGCCTTAGAAATAAGCTTTTGGATGATTTTGTTTTGCATGCTCCACCATGAGAAAGTTGTTCCCATATATGCCCATCGGATTTGAATGTTTTAGACAAACTGATCAGCCAGAAGCAGTTTTAAAATAAGGAAATATTATTTTCTAATTATGTTTGATCTGGGCTTCGGAAGAATCAAGCCAAAATCCCAGTCTCAAAAGTGGTTTCCGACTTGACTATGAAAGAAACTATTTAATATTATGCAGTAGTCCCATTTTTGGAATATAAACTATGGTTACATGATCATGTCTAGCTCACAGCAGCATATAAATGATAACAAAGCCGTACCATTGAGAGATCAAAAATTTCTACTTTTAGACTGCTTTCCTGTCCCATAATTTTGTAGTCTAGTCAATAAATGCAGAGGAAATTTCAGAAAAAAGATAGCACCTCACTTGCATGTCCTTATACTGTCTTCACTCTGATGCCTGCCTTTTCTGACTCCAGATTCCATCTGCAGCTATGCATGTCTTTTCTTCTCTTTTGCATTTTTCCTCTCCCAAATAACTTGGCCCTCTTCCTGCAGTTTGTATGAAAGTACTTTAATTTTTTCTCTATAGGGAGAAGCGCTGTCAACGTTTCGGGCCGAGACCCTTCGTCAGGACTGATGAAGGGTTTCGGCCTGAAACGTCGACAGCGCTTCTCCCTATAGATACTGCCTGGCCTGCTGCGTTCCACCAGCATTTTGTGTGTGTTGCTTGAATTTCTAACATCTGCAGATTTCCTCGTGTTTAATTTTTTTTCAGCAGTTTATAAAACTGGTCAGAGTAGAACAAAATTTCTTTGCATACACAAACCCTAAAAAATATATATTTAACTTCAAATCTATCTTTTTAACTTTCAAAGCTGTCTGAAGATGCTAACTGGTCAAATACTAAAATAATCAATCCATTCTGTGAAAGTGGATATCACTGTACACGATCAGTCAGGTTCTTTAATCTAAAATGGATTTAGTTAAACTGTGGCTGAAAATATCAAGCTCAAACATTTGGCCAAAACTATGAGCTCTTCAAATACACTATAACAACAGCAATAAAAGTATAAAATTCAATTTGCATTTTGTTTTCAGTTTGTCTTCATTCTGAGTTTAGAAATTACTGTTGTTTAAAAAGAGGTAACTTTGAAAGGAAAATCCAAAAATATTTTGAGCAAATGCAGAGGTCCAATTAGAGCAACGAGTATCCAGATGCAGTACTTTAAATATAAGTGCTGAAAAAATGCAGTAAGAGGAAGTGAAGGTGGACAGTAAAGTAGTAAATACCAACACAGGATTATTTTCAAAATGCAGATCTCTGCTCGTGTTCTGCATCTTTGCATATGAAAATCTGCTGTTGAATTAGGGTCAGGAACCAGGGGAAAACTAAATTAGAGAATAGAAATATCCAGTTTCTGTTTTAGAGCTACAAATTTCTAATAAAAATGACAAAAAGCAGATGTGACCATGCATAGTAATAACAAAATATAATATTTCCATCCCTCTGCCAACGTTGGCCATCCACAAGTAGTAACGTGTAATTACAGGAGATAAGCTCATGTTATGAGCTTCTACAACAGAAAAATGGTAAAAATAAATTCAGGCATAGATTTTGATTTTTGGTTCTACAAAAGGAGGCAGGCAATTGAAACTGAAGGAATTGACTTTCAGCAGCACATTGTCACTACTTTTTAATGAATTAGGGCTGCTGACTGGGAACAAACTTATGGATAATTCATTAGTTCAGTTTAGGAAGCCTCCAAATGAGGTTAAAGAATATTTATTCTACTTCAGGGAAATTATGGGAATTATACCCACACAGGCAAACAGCACCCAGCTGATTCAAGGGCATCTCTTCTTAACAATATTGGAATCTGATTTCACAGATCTTTGCATTGACTGAAGTGTCCCAATTAATCCAGCTACCATTGATGAAAATGGGCTCAATCTTGTCAAAGTGTCAAAGTTATCAACATGTTTTTAGTACCAGCTGTTGAAATAGTGGATTTGCCTCAGCTTTAACCCAGTCACATTCTTAGCATCATGAGCTGATACATTCAAGCAAAAGAGAATTTCCTAAACCACTGCACTTGTCTATCTTCACTGGATGCTATTAATCTCTAGCTGGCTTTTTGGAGAATACTAGTCAAAAACCACTTTCTGCACCGACATGCTGGCAAAACTAGTGCCTAAAAATTCAATCCTGTTAGCAATTTCTTTCTCTGCATTAGTAACTGAAAATTATTAATTTCTCCCGAGTGAAACATGAAACTGTTTCTGGGTTGTTTCTCATTGTTCTGGGATTTCCTGGTGTGGCTCCCTCATGCACCTCAAAGCAATTCCAATGACAAAGGTACATGGGACAACATCATTCTCCATGTAATCCTCATTTTAGGGTATTGTAGGATAACTCAGACATGCTGTCTCAGGAGCAGCTAACATTAAGCAACCAACTCTGATTACCAATGTTCACACCTTTGAGCCCAGTTTCCCATGCCTTAGCCACAGCATATGTTTAATTAAGCACATTGTGGATAGACATCCTTAATCCTACCTAGTAAGGGCATACAGGGTATAGATTTCTGATGCATTGACCAGAAATGAAGAATGCAGCAAATCATTGGCTTTCCACTACTGTGCCCATTTAGCAGATGCTTATCTAAGCAAACATTTGTTGATTAGAAATGGCTATAGCAATTAGCATAATTTATGAATCACTGGTAGATGCTGATGAGAACATGCTGATCTCACTGTGCAGCACTTAGCTTATACTGATAGGTTACTGCAAGTGAGAGTAACAATGGTGAAGCATATATTTGAACTGCCTTTAAAATTTCTGGCATAGTCTCTTGTAGTACTTTTTTTTGTACTTGATGCTTTGTTGCATCCCCTGTGAGCATTTTCATAGCACATATTTTGTTTTAAATCCGTCCTGAGAGGTATAGCCTATGCTATTATTTTGCAGAGGTTCATTGCCAATCCTGAGAACAATTTCATTTAAGGTATATAGGGAATGAAAACAAGTTGATGAATTAATAAACTATTGAACATCAAAAAGTTCCTTGAAAACTGTTGATTTTCTATAAAACTGAGGTCAGAGACCTGAAATGAAAACAATTCGCTGAATGGAATAAAGTGTTGGACAGTATCAGGATATCCTTAAGTGCTTTACAATTAAGTATTTTTGAAATACAGTCACTGTTATAATGAAGGAAGAACCACTGGCAACACTGGCACAAGTTCACACAAACAGCAGCTTGGCAAAGTCTTCATTAATCTGTTTAGTGTTACTTACTTTGGGAATAATATTGGTCAGGACACAGGAATAAATGTACTTTTAAAAACAGTGCCACATGTTCCTTTCATGTTTACCTGAGAAAACAGTTAGGCCATTCGTTTAATATCTTATTTGAAAAATGGCATTTCCAAGTTGTGATGTTTATTCCAAAGCTACTTGGAGTGTCAGTTTACAGACTTTTGCGCACAGATCTTTTGAATGACACTTAAATCCACGATCTACTGAGTAGGAGCCACAAACAAGTACTTGATAAGTAATACATGTGAAAAATTAAAACTGTGTCCCTAACTTTCAATTTTGCATTTTCACATGTGTTCTGGCCTCAAGGTGCAGTTCGTTTTTTACGAACATCACTTCCCGTACGCAAGCTGTGAGAGTTAATTTGGATTTCGTTTTGAAACACACAGTGGAAAGACATCTATCTTCATCCTCTCTTTATTTGCCCTTGAAATGGCAATATTTGAGAGTCATAAGTTATGTTAATATTGGTAAACATTTAGTAGATATATTTATCATTAAGGTATCGCTGCACTACGAGTTACTCTTGTTTACACAACATAATTATAGAGTGTTATGTGTACTTATTACCTTGGTTAACACTAATTGAGAGAATAATCTACAGTATTAGTATATTCAGGTGTGCAACAATTCTATATCGAATTTAACACATATTTTATTTAACTTTCTGCAGTTTCACAAGTAAGATCGCATTTCAGAATCCTGAAGGAGCTTCCATCTCAAGTGACTTTTGAGAAGGCGTTTGGCCCACTGCATAGCTTTGTATATCTGCACTGAGAGGGCAGCAGAACGTGCATGAACATTAAATCATCTGGGTTATCATTCCATAACTTCTGGGAGATGCAATCGGAATAATTTAACCTGGCAAAGTAAAACTTAAAAATAGATACCACAGGAAGATAGTCTTAATTAAGAATAATCATGATTAATTATATAAAATATTAGAGACAAAGATTATACAGAAACAAAATGCACCTAAATGTTAGATTTTGACAGTTAGGATTGACAAGAATTAGCTCTGATGGATTGAATGTCCATTTTCATTCATCCCTAGTGTATATTATGGGACTACAGTAAGTTTACATTTAATTAAAGCTGTCATAAGCCCACCATAAATTGATCTGTGAGAAACAAGCAGATGAACGGCAGATAAAGGAGTGTGCCAAATGGATAATGGGAAATTAGGTAGAGTGCGAATGATAGAAAGTCAGTCTGGAAAAGTGAACACACAAAGTAATTTTCCCCATAAGCTTAAAATTTCCAATCACAAAAATATTGTGATTAATCAAATCCATTACATATGGAACAGCACTGCACACTACAAATGTAACACAAAAACTACATTTAGATTTCAAATGAAGTGCCTCGTTTGTTTTTAGAAATAGAAACTAGAAAAACGACTAACAATTTGAAAGAATCTGGTTTCAGTTGTATATTAACCTCAGTGGAATCCTAGAAAGCACATTTCAGGAATGATTTACATGAAGTACACTCTAATTTTTTTCACATAGCTTCAGAAAAAAGATACCTTGCCATTGGAAAAAATCATAATAGAGCAATTTTGTGATCATTTCTAGGTGTCTTAACATGCATTAGGAAATTTCACTCCTGACTTCATTTACGTTAGCAACTTTCTTGCAGAATGAAATTCCTCTAAATTATATAAACCATAATACAATGCCAAAAATTCAAATCCAGTGAGATGTTCGATTGGTTTTCTGTAAAATTCTTTTTATTCATTCACTAAATATCATGCTTTACTAACCCCATTTCACTTGAAGCAGCACTTAGAAAGCCAACAAATTGCATTCTTGACTTCACCAGGATCTGTGAGTTGTTTTCAATTTTAAATACAGCTTATGACTGTACCTTTGCTTGTGAAGGTCGTTCTCAGCTTCTGAGGCTCATGATCATTACAGACTGCTGCTGATTTCTACCACATTACATTTTAATGCTCACTATTGCAAAAAGAGCTCATTCAAACACCACATTCAGGAAGAGAAGACTTCATCATTTCCTCCCATTCAGAAGGGCACATAGAACCAGGCATTCAATGATTACATTCATGTGTAGCAGATTTCTGACAGAAATCTCCATGACAACTTCTGATCAGCAACACCTAGCCAAAACACTGTAAAGTGTCTATGGTCACAACACACAAAAGAATATGCTTTTGCTGACACTGTTCTTTATCAATCTATTCAGGCACTACTAATCTGCCAGGAACAAGCTCCCAACACTCCATTCACCTGTTACCAAATGCCCTCATTATTGACATTATTACAGCATTCACTCTATAATTGAAAGAATTCATATGAAATTCTCACATGCCCATCCATTAGTTGGCTGCAGTGATCATAGCTGTGAGGTTAATATAGGTAGCTGTGAGAACTTTTAATAGATCATTACTGTACGCCACATTGAAACAACGCAGTCCAGCATTACACAGAGAAACCTGAGAATGCTGTTTTATTTTAATCTTGCAACTAAAGACCATGCTCCTTATAGGATTTTGTCAAATAGAATCAGGGCCAGTTAAAAATACTATTCTAAATCTATTAGAAGACACTACGACTTAGGCCAAGACTATTCCATTTGCAGTTTGTTCAAGTGCCATCCTTTAAAATCTTAGTTAAGTTCTGATCCCAGAAAAAATTAGCTTGATCAAGTAACAATATATAATTCTATATGTATTGATACCTAAATGCATTTGTCTTTAAGTGCTTTAATTTTTCTATGTTTTGAGCTCTGCATTCATGTGGTTTCTGGTCTACAATCATTAACGCATAAGTATTAATATTCAGACAACATTGATGATTATACTAAATGGCACATTGTTCACAATAGTTTTCTATGGTACCAGAATTTTCCCACCTTTTCAGAATTGCAACTTAACTGAAAAATTGAATTATAATACACTTGCACTGGAGCTGGAAGCTAAAATTAAATTACATCGACCCAGAGGAGGTGCAAAGAGAACAGAAGTTAAAAACGCTTTCAAAATGCTAATTGCTTTATCAAAAATAAATCACCATAAGTGCATATGATGCATCACTAGGAATGCTCAATCTGTAGTGACCAGCTACAAGCTGTGCAACATAATTCAACAGCTCCTCCTCCACCTCTAGATGGAGCTTTATAAATTTCACTTCACTACTGCTCAACCACCATTAAGTAGATTCTCGGAATTCACAATCCAGTCTTAATGGATTTTTTAGTCTGGGTGCCTTCACAGGCTATACACATTTATAATAGAATGATAAAATTCATATGACAATTTCAATGTTATTATTAATTGACACATATTTTCTTAACAACCTCAACCAGTTCCAAATGTGACCTCATATTTGAGTCAAGAGCTTGAAAACGCAAATATATTGATTTTAAGCATACACCTAGTTGCATAATATTCTCATTTCCATAACTTCTGTTTCATGATTATGCTCATTTTCTTTCCAATTAATGCTACAACTGCTGTAGAAACAAGTCAGAACCTGATCTCAATGCTGTGATAGACTAATAAACTCAAATTATCATTGATCATTGTAGCAGAACTGTTCTAAATAACAATGACCACTATAAAATGAACATGTCATACAATTTTATGGAATAAAATTATAAAAGCACAATGCCGTTATATAACTCTGGTCACTGCTACAATAAAGCAGAAAAAGTCATTAAAAATGTCCTTTACAAACACATTATGTCATTTAACCATAACTGATAAGTCTTTAGTTACTCAACTTCAATCAGCATTAAATTAAAACTGTTGTGAACATGAGAGAAACAGCTGTGAAAATTATCTTTCACATTTCATTATATTCAACACTTGGCGCTTCACCCCATTGTGCAGTAATATACCTGAAAACTGAAATTACATAAAATTTCTTCAGAGGAGGCAAGCAGAAAAGTGGTGAATTTAAAAAATGTTGTAGTGAACCAATTAAAATATTGATAGTCTTGATCACAATCAATGACAGTGAAAACAGTTTAATTACAAAAGTACAGCCTATACACAAAGTAGCCATGTTTGTTCTGTGATCTGGGCAGTACGATTCATTCATCCCCCATAAAATACATGAACGGAAGAAAAGAGAAGTCATGAATAAAAGATCAGAGGAACAAATGTAGGGCATACTGAATGAATGAAAGAAGACTAAAAAAAATTAAGTATTTAGTAGGAATCAGTAAATTCACAAAATTATTTTAAAATCTAATAGTATAAGTCCTTTGCTGAAATACCTAAAAAAAACTGTCTATGAATACAAATGGACAACTCATTTTTAAATCTATGAAATGCTCACCAATTAGCTAGTCAATCAGAAAATCGTGTTCAAAAGCTGTAAATTGTTGCCTTGTATAATTGTACAACCTCTACAGTTATAAAGGTATTCTAACACACACATTGACAAACACTTGAATTGTTCAACTCTATAGAGCTTCAATAATTTGCCTGAAATTAGCATATTACATAAGGTTATTGCACAGCAATTTTTCTACTCATCTTCTATCAATGTAAGTGTGAACAATCTGTTCGAGGTTTTGCTTCTCTCTCAAAATGGGATTGCAATACCTTTAGATTTTGCTGGTCGATATGTTCTCAATAAGTTGCCAATTATGGCAAAGATTTTTTTTAAAGTATGTGCAATGTGCTCTTTAAAAAATCCTGAAATAAATAGTCTATAAAAATAGCACAAGTTGCAAGCTACTAAAAGTGAAATTATTCAGGATATATCAATCTATTTTGTGCACTTTCAACAAACTTAGTAAGGAGTCTTTACTGTTTTTTGGTGGGTCAGGAGAGGGTTGGTTGAAAGAGACATGGAGTTGGCTTAAATATTTTTGCTCAAGGACAAGCATCCTGAAATAAATCCCGATGACTTGGCAAGGTCTGCAGAACTGTGGTTGCCATGACAAGCCAATTAGTATGCCATGCACAAAACAGCTGAATTACTGCATCTCTAAGGCTTCCTGTTTAGATTAGAGCAGGTTATCTGCTTGGGTGTGGAATAAATGAGCTTACCAAAGAAAAGCAATATATCTAAAATCATATAGTGACAAACAGAGGGTACTGAGACTCAGTAATAATAAAATACAACTGAGTGGGGAAAACATAAAAACAATAGCAGTTCAAAACAGAAACACATTGCTCATGGGAAACCAGATTATTTGCACCCAAATAGATTTTGGTTATTATGGTTAAAATTTAAAATAATCTTTAATTGCCTTTGAAGAAGTTATAAGCTCATTCCTTAAACTTCAAAACTATTTTGCATCATTTTTGGCCACAAGACTGACAACTTCAAAGTTGACAATTTTATTGAAAGTTACTAAAAAATTAAAATTTAAAAAAAAGCAGCTAATATTTTGTCTAATCCAATAAGCTATGGTTTAAATATTTTGCTTAATTGTATTTTACTTTATTAACCATAAAAATCTTTTGTCTAAAATATTATGATTTTTTAAAATTCTAATTGTTTTACATTTTATTTTGTACATAGCTTGCCTTTTTGCAAGGTTCCACTTATTTCCTTCAACCTCTGACAACTGAATGATTATACATTGTTTCATTTTAATTATGAAAGAATTTGGAAGGAATCTGGTTTTATTTTAGGCATCTTTAAAATCACAGTGCCACTGGTATTAAAACTACAGCTAGTCTCAACTGATGGTTAAACGTCCTTTGAATTTAAAACAAAAAATGGTTATCAAATTAAATACGGAATGGAATATTATGAATATGGAATAGTAACAGATTATTGGTTTCATGCAGTGTTTAAGTACTAAGAAAGGGAAATTAACTTCTGCAGTACTACACTGTTAACAGGAAATGTTACTCCCTAAAGCACTGCACTGAAAACTCCACGATGCACAGCAGTAATTCCGACAAAGCCTTCAAATCAGACATCTTTAACTTCAGTAAAATATTGAGAAAAGGGGAGGCACTACAGATTGTCAGTGTGCTGACATAATTTTAAATATGATTATCAACATAGCAGTCCTAAATATTATTGCTCCTTCATGCTACAGTGTTGTATCTTGAATTATTACACAAGGGTCTCAACAGTATATTTTAAGCCAAAAAACACAACCATCCATTTAACATGCTAAACATAACTGCAGTGAATTTAAATGAGAGAAGCTGGATTAACAAACTGTTTTAAACTGCTAAAGCTGTGCTGGCAGCATTAAGCTGCTTAAGTTTCCACTGCTAAAAATATCACAATATTCTTAGCTTTGGCATACCTCAGAAAGCAGTATGATATCACATAGCTATCTAGTGCTGACAAATAACCAGCCCGAGCTGAATAAACAGGTCCCTGAAATAACCACTTGCAAACAAATTAAGGTTAGCACCATTTAACAATTGTACTAATGACAAATTCTTGAAAAATTATGGCCATACTGAAAAATTAATTTCTTGTGATAGCCTTTAAAAGTAAATCTATCAATACTTGCAATGAAGTTACTACAACTTAAGTTATAACTTACTTCAAAAACTAGCATTTCATTACCACATTTCTGATTGATTTGTCATTTCTAATTATTATGTCATTCACGATATAACATATATGGTAAAAAAAAAGAAAGCACCACTGTTAGTGCTGTCTGATTTAATGTTATTATTTGAAATATTTTGCAGATACTGACGTTAACTACCAATAAGATAAATCATCCTGCTTACCTGAGGTTGGCATTGTGTGTATCCGATTTTGTGGCAACAGTTCGAGGGGCTGCTCTCGTCCAGATACACCATCTGAGGAAAAACACGATTCAGTTTCATATATAGTCTGTAACATCTTTTTCAGGCGAGGCACTGTGGGCTTCAGTAACATGGCAAAGTCATCAAACACAATAGTTTTGAGATCTTCTTTACAATTATTAAAACTTCTAAGCTGGTGAGTATAGTTTTATCCACTAAATGTTGCTGCTGGAAGCAGGACATAAAAAACCCCAGATTCTTTTTAACATAGTCAAGCCTGGTGAAATGCACAGTGGAACAAACATCCTAATTAACATTGAGATTTTCAGCCGTTATAGCAAATGGTCATCTTCCTTTGAGCAAGGGATGCATGCAACCATCGTGGCTAGATAGGGAAAGCCTTTTACCAAAAAAGAACCTTAAGAGTACTGACAGATGCTATTCAGTTTGAAAATATTAATCCTCTCACTGTCAATGATCGCATGCAACCATACAAGCTACCTAAGTAATGAAAGCTGGCACATTTACATACAAGTTAACAATAATACAGCCTGAAGCAGACTGAAATAGAATGATAGGAGGGGTCAGCTATAAATAGGTCATGCATGCTCACGGAACAAGGAACATGCATACAAACACAGGCAACCAATCAGCTATGATAAAATAGTGTTTTCAAACTCGTGCACACTTTTAACATGAACATTATTATCAAGAGTAACTTAATTTTCTGTGCATTGCTTAAATACAATAACATTAATTTACAAAAAGCATTAAAATAACATTAAAATACAAAAAGCTATACAGAAGCTACAACATAACAAAAGAAACTCTAATGTAATTTAAAATGTGCTTAAATGTTCATTTGATTACTTGTCCAAACATCCGTATATAAATAATAGTTCTTCTGGATCCCACAATTACAGTAAAGCTTTCTGAAGAGACTAGTATATATGTCGACCCTAACAGTAACTATTTCCTTTGGAGCTGTAGAGGGGTGAAGAGGGGCAAGAAAAATGTCTTCATACTTGAAGTGTTAAACTTCAACAGTGTGGCAATTTAAAACAAATTGGAAGACTACAGGGCTTTGATAAAAGTAAACAACTGCTGAACCCACTAGAGGATTATATTGTTTTTCCAGAAGTCCTGAATTAACACATTTAACCATTAACCTATAATGGGGTTAGTGCACCTTCTAAACATGCTGCTGAGAATTCCAAATTCCAATACTTGTATTTATCCATTTGATTTTGTTAACTTTATCTGTTTAAAATTCAAGAACAGTTCATAAATCCCAAGCAAAACTTGTATTTACTCTATGCTTTTTGACGAATACAATGAAGAAAAAAGGTAAATACGGAAGATGAAATGTATGCACATTATTGCTCTTCCAACTAAATCATATTTGCAATACTTTCATATTTTGCAATATTTCTGTCATTGACCATACAACTAGTAATCTGACTGCATATATATAGACTATTTAAAATTAACAAAGTATACAACCAAACAGAACACTGATTGCAAATTTGAGGCACATTCACCAAAGGGCAGCTTTGTAATGCATGATCACCTGTCCTCAATTTGTTTTGAAGAGTGCATCCTTAACTAGTTAGTGCATAGCTTGGGTATTAATATTATACCTATAGATCTGTCTAAAGCACACTTAAGTGCAAAAGAATGTATCATGCACTGATAGTAAGATCACTGGAAGAACACAATACTCCAGCCTCTCAAACTGTAGCTGCTTATCTACATTGTCAGCTGCTTCTATCTCTAAATATTATAGCAAGTTGACATCAGACAAAAAATGTTTCTGTAGTCATTTGAGTTTTGCATTCTTCATGTTATAAGCACACTCTCTCTGATGCAAAATACATACCAACAGCAACACAGGCACGCTGTTGTGAAAGTGCACCTGACTACATACAATGCAGAAGTACGAAGTGCCTCCTCCACAAGTATCTATCTTACATAACAGTGATTCCACTAATTAGAGTGGGTAGTTTCAGGTTGAACTATAAAAAGCTCAAGAATATTTTCAAGTGGAAAAATACTGCAAAAGTATTGTTGAAGAACTTGTATAAACAGTGTAATAAGTGCCTTCTGGCAACACGTGGATGACATGGATCCAATTATTTTCGTCAGTCTTACACCCACGCTAAACTACAAATAGCCACAGTAAATGCCTCTTCTGCAGGCGAAATTGTATATAGCTTTATTCCCTGTTATTAACACCTTCTTGCACAGTCCTGTTGTGTTTACTAAAAAGCTCTGAGAATTAAAGCATCACTGCTGTGATGTTTAAGTCCCCTGTCCTTTAAAAATTAAAATGTTTTCCAAAGAACATTGGGGCTTTTATTTAACTGCACTGTAGTCGTCTCTAAATCAAAACAAAAATCTTGCACATATCCCAAAATTGAAATAAATATTGATACACAAACAATAACTCCAGGACCATTTTGCACCCTTTCAAGGTTGAAACAGTGTTGATGATAACTCATGAATTGACAATATCATTTGTTTAATCAACCCAAAAGTACATAATAGTCTGCAATAAAATATAAATTATGAAGTATTCAAAATCCAATACATAAAATAAAAAATGTCTAACTCACATCTTATGAAAAGAACTGAACAATCATTTGAAATGCTCCACTGAAAACTGTGGGGATTAAGATAACATCAAATTATGTTGTGTGTTGTGAAAATGAGTGAATAGTTGTACCGATTTTTATTCTGCATTGTATGATACTGTTCTTCAGTGATAAATATACGGTTTTGAAAACCTGAAATGAAGTACTAGGAAAAAATCTTATTTATTTTAAATCAGAAGGAATATATAATGATAGCTAGGATTCTCTATCTAAAATGACAGCATCATATTCCCGAATTTTCCCAAGTTTTGACTCCATTGTGCTTATATTTACAAGCCAGGTCTTTAACAGCAATACATTCCGGAATATTATTCACTCCACCTCACTCACTGCCAAATTATGATGCTGTTTCTGGTTACAAATCCATCCCAATGAAGAAAATATCATAAGTTTATTTGGCCCTTGTAACCAATGAGATGTCAATTGAGGCACGCCCAAGTATTTCTCAGAGTATCTCATTTCATTAAGAACCCTGTGATGATGATTTGTGCATAAACTATAAGAGGGCCACATTAAGTTTAACTTCCTTTTTCCAAAAACTATATACTAAATGAGGATTATGTAAGAAAGTCGATTTTTCTTGACCATCAATCAACTTAAAGCTAAGATAAAATGGGCAGAAGTTTAGCAGATATATAGAGATCTTGAAGCTTTTTTTTAAACCACTGATGCTGTTCAACTATTAAAATGACTTTAACACTCACCATCTATTTTGCCACTGCTTCTTCATCATCCTCTTCTTAACCTAATTGTAAATGTCAAATTTCTTCCCCAATTCTCAAACTCTAACTTTAACCTACCTAAGAGACCTCATCCCCGTGAATGGATAACCATCCAAAGACTTTCCTAACATGCATGCCAACATTGTAAATCTTCATTAAAATATTGCTTATTTTCATTACTTGATTGCTATGATATTCATAGTGCCACGTAATGGTGAAAAAAATAGAAAATTCCAGAAATGGTGCAGACCCAAAACATTGATAGTTTCTCTTTCCACAGATGTTGCCTAACCTGCTGTTTTTCTAACATTGTTTGCTTTTGTTGCAGATTTCAAAGTTCAAAGTAAATTTTATTATCAGAGTGCATACATGTCACCACATACAACCCTGAGATTATTTTTCCTGATATACTCAGCAAATCTATAGAACAGTAACTGTACACAAGATCAATGAAGGAGCAAGAGCATGGAAGACAACAAACTGTGCAAATAGAAATATAAATAAATATTAATAAATAACAAGGCACGAAATAACAAGATGAAGAGTTCTTAAAGTGAGATCATTGGTTGTGGGAACACCAGAAATAGAATGTTTAGTTATCCTCTTTTGTTCAAGAGCCTGATGGTTAAGGAGTAGTAACTGTTCTTGAACCTGGTGGTCTGAGATTTCCAGCGTTAACAGTTTTAAAAAAATATTCTTCATATTAGTAAAAGCTTTCACACGAGTGCAGGCACAAAAAGAAGGAAGATTAGAACAATGTGTGTAAATGCTGATGAGGCACCTCATTACATTTTGGAGCTCAACACTGCATCTGAGGTATTTTCTTAACTTCACTTAATGGAACATATCTGTACAGCAGGGAGGACCTCCTTCCAGTATAATTTGAAGTGAATATCAACTACACTGCAGTTAAGGTGCTAATTATTTCTACTGGATGTTGCTAAATTCTACAAATACTTGACCTGTTTGGAATTCTATTACTGTAAGTTGCTGAAATGAAAAAGCACTGCACCTTTATTCTCTTCAATCACTTTTTAGTGGGCTAGAGATATTGCAAACAGTTGCATATTTGGAGGCGAAAGTGAGTAGGGCCTTTTGGAACTTTTCTCCAATGGCAAAGTGCCTGTAAAAAATGAGGTTTAAACGGAGTTGACACTGTGTGGGTGGGCCAGTGACAGAGCAGAGAGCACGAGGTTTTGGTTCAAAAAGTTTTGGTGAGAAGAGGCAGCGGCTTAAGGTAAATTTCTTTATCTGTCTACTAGTGCATAGCTAGTGCAGTGAGAATGCATATAGGGTCAGTGGGGTGTTCTTCATGTCAGGTGTGAGAGGCTGTGGGAGACCTCCAGTCTCCCTGGTATCTACACCTCTGTGAAACGCATCCCATTACAGGTCCTTATGGGTCGTCTTAGTGACTGGAGCTACAACTGGATGACCTGCAGCTCATATGAGAGAAAGAGGAGGTTACAGATAAGAGCTACAGGGAGTCAGTCACACCTTAGGAGCAGGAGGCAAGTAGAATGGGGGTAGAAATTGTTCTGTGTCCAGAAAGGATCTCTGACACAATATGTAGACAGGCCAACTAGAGGAGAAGTCACACTGGATCTGGTGATAGGCAATGAACTAGGTAAGGTGTCAGATCTCTCAGTGAGTGAGCATTTTGGAGACAGTGATCACAACATCCCAACTTTTACCTTAGTCTTGGAGAAGGAAAGGAGCAGATGATATGGAAAAGTATTTAATTGGGGGAGGAGGAATTATGATGCTATTAGGCAGGAACTTGCAAGCAGAAATTGGGAATGTATGTACTCAGGAAAATGCACAACAGAAGTCTGGAGGTTGTTTAGGGAACACTTGCTTGCTGTTCTGGATAAATATGTCATATTAATCCAGGGAAAGGATGGTACGGTGAAGAAACCACAGTTGACAAGAGAGGTGGAACCTTTAGTCAAGAAGAAGAACAAAGCTTACTTAAGGTTTAGGAAAAAAGAATCATACAGGGCTCTAGAAAGTAGCCAAGGAGAAGCTGAAGAATGGACTGAGAGCTGGAAGGGTGCACGAGAAGTCCTTGGCAAGGAGATTTAAGGAAAACCTCAAGATGTTCTACATGCATGCTAACAAGGGGATGACTAGACTGAGGGTAGGACCAATCAGGGATGGAACAGGAAAAGTGCCTGGAGTTGGAGGAGGCAAATATGAGAATTTGAAGAAGCATACTCTGATTAGGGATAGTCAACAATGCCTTTGTGAGGGGCAGGTATTGCCTCACAAGCCAGATTAAATTCTTTGAGGACATGACAAAACACATTTGTGAAGGTCGAGCAGTGGATGTGACGTCCATGGATTTTACTACGGCATTTGATAAGGTTCCCCATGGTATGTTCATTCAGAACATCAGGAGGCATGGGCTCCAGGGAAGTTTGGCTGTGTTAATTCAGAATTGGCTTGCCCATAGAAGGCAGATGGAGCGAATTCTGCCTGGAGACTGATGACCAATAGTGTCTTACATAAGGAAGTGGAGGGGTAGGATAGTAAGTTTGCAGATAACACAAGGTTGGTGGAGTTGTGGATAGTGTAAAAGATTGTTGTAAGTTACAACAGGACATTGACAGGATGCAGAGCTGGGCTGAACAGTGGCAGGTTGAGTACAACTCAGAGAAGTGTGAAATAATTCACTTTGGAAGGTCGCATTTGATAGCAGAATAGAGTTAATGGCAGAATTCTTAGGGTTTAAGAACGGAAGGATCTTGGGGTCCATGTTCATAGATCCCACAAAGTTGCCACACAAATTGATTGGGTTGTTAAAGGGTATTATGTTGGTCTTCATTAGTAGGGAGATTGAGTTCAAGAGTCATGAGGTAATGTTGCAGTTCTATAAAACCCCGGTTATACAACACTTAGAATATTCATGTTCAGTTCAGTCACCTCATTTATAGGAAGGATGTGGAAACTTTAGAAGAGAGTTCAGAGGAGATAATTTACCTGGTTGCTGCCTGAATTAGAAAGCATGTCTCATGAGGATAGGTTGTACAAGCTAGGGCTTTTCTCTTTGAAGTGGAGGGGGATAAGTAGTGACTAGCTTAGCATTTCCAGCTTTTCTGCTTCTACTTTAAACCCTGAATTTTACTATTCATACTGCCTTAACCATATATAGTGTTCGCATCATTTTTATGTAAAAGAATGTCACCCATCTTCTAGATTCACCGCAAACTATCAAGGTTTGATCTTAACTTGCTGATCAATTAAACAAATTTACAACAGACAGATCAAGTGTGTTAGGATGTGTTGAGAATTAAAATAATTCTTTATAACAATAATTCTTTCATGACATATTAATTTCAGTTTGAACTATTTAAATTGCAGCAGAATATTTCCCAGTAATACCTTTGATTTCTTCTCAATTCTCATTGCCATACACAATTCCTGTGAAATCAGTTTACAAGAGTTCCACAAAGCTGTTTAATTTCTGTAGTTGTGTGCACACTGCATCCCCAGTGGAGGTATAGTGAAAAAGTAACTAATTCCAGTTGCTGTATAAACAGCTATGTTGCAATAAAGTAACTTCTCAAAGATAAACAGATGAAACATCAGAAGTTTATCAACTACACAATTATCTCTATTCTTGCAACAAAGTTTGAAAAAAATCTGCTGACTGAAATATTTACAAGAGCACATTCTTTCAACTGTGCAAATATATCACTTTTAAACTAACCCCTTGGGTCAAAAAATCCAACTTTAAAAAAAATATAGTAACATGATTATATTTTCCAATAAAAGCAGCAACTTGCATACAGCACTTACGTTACACAAATATATTCCGAAGAGATAAACTTCAAGTCATAGGATTGCAAGTTTGATGGATAAACAATTTCTGCAGAAGGACTTTACAGCCAGAAATGGAAGATTTAGGAAAGGAATCCTAGTTAGTGCAATCACATATCTCAAAGTGAAAAACTCTAGAGTGATTAGAAATGAACATATTTTTCCACACAAGGCTTATTGACATGTTGGCATATACTGTAATTTTGACAAGTATTAAATTTATATGATAATTTAGAATTATATCTCTTCTAGCATGGACTTATGCAAGTATGGCAAACATTTTAATATCTAGGAACATGAAACTACCTTGCAAACAATTTGACATCACAATGATAATCCCTAAATGCTAAACATTGTGCACTACCTCAGGCCCTGCCAAAAAAATGAGTGAACATATTATCTCAATGCTAAGTTTCAAATGCAAAAAAAATGAGATAAAGATTTTCCAGTCACAAATTCAAAATATTCTTACAATGAATTTCATTGAAAGAAATCTCACTATTAGCAATATGCACATGATGATCTTTATGTTTCTTCAGTGATATTCACCAAATGGATACACATGAGTAAGACCTTGTGGAGTATCCCAGCTCAACACAAGCCAGGATACATATATGGAAATGAAAATAAAAAATACTGGAAAGCAAAACCAGCAGCATCTGTGGAAAAAGGGGAAGTTTCAAGTCAAGGGCCTCAATGCAAGCTGGGATAAATTAAATAAATTTCAAGATTACTTCATAAAAACATCAGAAATGATAGAGGGAGCAGGCTTTCTAGCTCTTTAAGATTGCTCTACTATTCAGAGAACAGTAGAAAATATACTTAGAGAAGGACTTGTGCTACAGCCTATAAAACAAGAGATTGAGATATAGGAAGACAGAATAATCCAATAACTCATTTTGGCCAGCACTGACAATGCTTGGGTGAATGGATTCTTTCTGTGCCATATGATTTTACAATTACTGTCCAATTTTAGAATTACTAAAACTTACATGAGAGCAATATGGAAAACAATAAATGATAATATATTAGTTTAAAATTTAACATGACTTATCACTGACTTAAGGCTGAATAGAATGAAAACTACACATTACTATACACAGAAATACACAGCCTGCAAGGGATCAGAATAAAATCTGATTACTGTCAATGATTAATCTCCATACTCTGCCAGAAATAATGCTAGGAATGCAAACAAAGCATCCCTTTCAAATGCAATTAGTGTGCAGGATGTTAATCTACAACAAAGAAATTCAAAATATGATTCACACAAAATGTGCACTCTCAAAAACATGAGAGTTAAAAAAATCTAGATACTGGAAATCCAAATTTAAAAAAGGAAATTCTTGAAAATCTCAGTACAGACAGCACAAAAGATCACCCTTCACAATTTCCACCAGTTTTAATAAGATTCCAGCACCAGACACATATAACTCTTTCAGCATTTTAAAGGGTTCTCTCCCTGGTTCGGACATCCATTACGACCAACCTAGCTTATGACACCTTCCCATGCAATTAAAGGATTTGCAAATACTTTGATATCTTCCCTACCAGATTCATGTACCCAACAATCTTTTCAGGCAAAGCAGCAATTTGTTTGCAATTCTTCTAATCTAGTTTATTGTATTTGGGGTTCACAATGTGATTTCCTCTACACTGGAGAAACCGGAGAGTGGGTGAATGCTTTGCCTCTATTCAGCCAGTAGATATGGCCCTCAGCTTTTGACTGCCCGTCACTTTACTTCTCACTGCACTCCCACAATGACTTGCATTGGACTGCATTCTCTGTTTCTTCACAAATGCTGCTTGACCAGCTGAGTTCTTCCAGCAATTTATTTCTTGCTCTAGATTCCAGCATCTGCTCTTTTTTCCCCTCAAGATGGCACCAAGCTGCGTTCTCCATCAAGATCGTGACTCAAGAGTTAGTTGTTTTTTTTAGTTCATAGGGATAGTCTTGGGACAGAAGGGGAAGACAGAGGTCAGATTAGGGATTAGGGACAGGGCTAATAAGGAGTTACAGGTCAGACCGCTGCTCCGAGTTCAAAGTCCAGGGACATGGACAGGTGACGAAGGACATCTGTTGTCCAGACTTCTGCTCCATGCTTGAAGGCCAGTGATGTGGACAGATGAGGAAGGACATCCATGGATGTCCGGCTTTCCCAATCAGTGTGCTCCAGGATCGGGTGTCTATGTCAGGAGGCATTAGGGCCAGTCAGTTAGTGTGCCCACAGTTTGAGACTGGAATTCGGGTTCCTGTCATCGCCTGGTACAGGGGTCGATACTGAAGATCGGAGCTCAAAGGTCAAAGTGTGAAAGTTGAAGCCAAATGGCCAAAGCCTGGAGACCTGTCCTGGAGCTGGAGGAGTGTGTGCTTGCGCATGAGAGGGAGGAAAGGGGCTTTTTTTTGCTTTTGTTTTGTTGCTTATTGTGTTCTGCTTTGTTGTGTTAAGCTGAGCTTTGTGGGTGTCAGAATGTAAGGTGAAAATTGTGGACTGCCTCTAGCACATCCTTAAGTTGTATTGGTTGTCAATGCAAAAAGACATTTCATTCTGTTTTGATGTGCATATGATAAATAAATCTATATCTGAATCTCGTGTCTCCGTATTGACTTCATATCGTACTCGTATCTTCTGGTTCCACACATAGATTATTACCCGTTCCCCAGTTACCCAACATTTGGTGTCACCCAGAGACATCTTCTTTGTCCAATTTATCTCTCCCCCACATCTGGTGTAATTTAAAAACTTCTCCCCTTGCTAGTTTGTACAAAGAATCTCAAATCTGAAGCATTACCTCTTACTTCTCTGTCCACAACTGCTGACTGACCTGCTCACTGTTTCCAGCATTTTATACTTGTATCTCAAAAAACTCATGGAAAGGAATTTTAGCTAGGATTGCAGAAGGAAGAGAACAAATTCAGGAAACACAAGCACTCAAATAATATTATTTGCTTCAAGTAAACTAATTAAAACACATTACCAAATAAACCTCATTCTCCATGATCAACTTGCCACTGACCTGCTAATCCAAAACATCAAAGACAGTTTACAGTATTGTGCAAAATGGTTGAATGAACTGATCTGACCCAGTCTACTTGTTTGCTTTAAAATGTTGTGTTGAATTTATCAAGATGTTAACTAAATCAACAAAAAATATCTTTGAAGCAAATTTACTGACAAAAGGTTTGTTGGCAGAAGGTTTATGCATCACTGAAAGAAATGTAAATTTCATTTATTTCCAAACACTGATCGCCAAAAAACTCAAGTCCTATCACATGATTTGGCAATCACTAAAACTTATCCAAAATGGGGACCCGGCAGTTTTCAAATCTAAACATTTGTTAAAATGAGTTAAAGTTAATTTCAAAGAAAGAAACTAACCAAGCAATTTCAGTGAAGCAGCATGCTTAAATTCATAAATATTGTATAAAAATGATAACATATTTACCAGATGAGACAACAGCTATGGAAAATGAAACAGTTAATATTTCAGACCAATCTTCTGTCAAAACTGGTGAAAGCTTACTTAGGCTTAAAATAAGTGTCAAACCAACAAAAAGGTGTAGTGGTGGTGAGGGGAAGAAAAGGCAAAAATCTATGTCTGTTACAAGATGGAACACAGGAATAACTAAATAGTAAAGGAAAAAAAGTCAAAGCAAAATGGAATACTAATTCAGCAGTAAACACACAAATAACAAGTACAAGAATGGAAAGAGCAAAACCATCACCGACATCTGATGAACAAAAAATTAGCAATGGCTGTGATATGAAACTGCTTTATACTGAGTTGAAAACTTTGCAAAGAACCTAACTGAAACTGAAGAAATGCTAAAATTTAAGTTTAGCTTTGATGGAAAAGAAATAGCTAATGCTGGAAATACTTAGCAGCTTAGGCTTTATTATGAGGAGAGATTGAGTTACTGATGAACCTTCATCAGAACTGACAATAAGGACCTACAAATTTTAAAATACAAAGAATAAGGTTTGTGATAGAGAAAACCACATCATGAGCCTCAAATATTGTACACCAAACTGAAAGCAGTGTATGCAAATCGCTAGTTCAAGGGGTTTCAGGGGGTGGAGCTTAGGTGATAATTGCACCTAATGGCGACACTTTTGCTTGCATCTTTGGAAACAGCTCTAACCCTGACCTGGAGTTACACACTGATCTTGATTCTTTGCAGGAATGGGACCTGCTCTCGGGGTCTCACGACTGGCCGCTATTCAACATACCAAGGACGTGGCCTAGATGACTAGCTCGCCTTCAGGTTTCTGGGATTTTGAGGCTCTGGAAGCTGGCGGACTCGAGTTTCGTGCCTCCGCAGGAAATTGGTGTGTCGTGGAAGATGATGGAAGATCAAAAGCAGCAAGCTGGCTGCTGGCTGTGTGCCCAAAGAACTCAGTTCTTTGGGCACACAGCTCAGAAAAAGTGATGCAACAGACTTCTAACATCATAAATCAGCAAGTTGTTTGTTATGTCTCCCCTCCTGCTGTGAAATGGGGATACCTCTATTTCCCTTATTAGGGAGAGAGACAGAGCCTGTGATATGTGGAATTACTAGGTGAACGAGTAGTCTTTGGGACAGCCCCAGTATGTGTCTTTATTGAAGCTTTGCTGCATGCTTGAGCGTTCGGTGGAGGGTGCAGATGCTTTTTTGCTGGTGGGGAGGGGGGTCATCACTTTGCTGCTGCTTATGTGTGGGAGGGGAGCTGGGGAGGGTCTTTGGGGTTCTAACATTTAACTGTCATTTATTCTTTGGGGCACTCCTCTGTTTTCATGAATGGTTATGAAGAAAAAAAACCCCAAGTTACTTCTCAGAATGGAGAGGAGAGATGAGGTGAGGGAAATGTTATGACATAGTCAAGAGCAGAGCATCCCTGTTAAATGGGCAACAGATTGCAGATATTTTGATGAGTTGAAATAATCTGCTATAGTGCTCCAAGCTCTGGCTGAATTATTCTTTGAAGCTTTTATAAGCAAATGAGATTGCACATAGAGAGAAGCATTACGATTTCATATGGAACAAAGGTCGCAAAATAGTAGATCACAATGTGAATAGCTATCGGTTTCAGGTTGACTCCGATGAGATGGTGAAATGAATTGATACATGGCACATGGAGTTCATCACTTGGGGATAATTAAAATGGAAAGGCTGCAAACTATAAATGACACTTTTTTTAAACAAATATGGATGAGACACCTTTAATGTCACAGAACACTAACCCTTATAGGCTGCTGCATAATCTGAAAAAGCATATGGATCAGTTGGATTTGTCAACAAAATGAAACATAGAAGAAAGAAATCATATTTAAGTTTCATAATTCCCATGAGGCGGCGTGGCACGGCAGCAGCGGCCTTTCAGACCTGGTGTTACTTTAATTTAATTTTCTATTTTAAGTTTGATACACAATTTTTGATTAGGGCACATGGATAACAGAGTAGCTATCTACCATCGCCAGATACTACTACAATATAGAGATCGCCCAAAAACAAACCTTCACAAAGATCTGCTGGCTGAATTACGCGACGTTGGCTTGCTGAGGGGAACGGCCCTACATTCCTCGGACTTGCCTGATGCTGGTAGCCGGAGATAGAGACGTCGAAAGCGATGTGCGAAGAAGTAGAAGCGAGGCAAACCAGCAGGGGTCCGTGCCAGGCTAAAAGCAAACCCTAGCTGGCCGGCTCTCCCTTCCATTCTGCTCTCCAATGTCCGCTCCCTGGACAATAAAATGGACTATGGCCGACTCCAACATAATACTCGGCGGGAGTACAGAGTTTGCTCCGCGTATGTCTTCACAGAGACATGGCTCACTGATGGGATTTCGGACATTGCCATCCAGCTAGACGGGTTAGCTTTGTTTCGTGCGGACAGAGATGCAGCTCTCTCCGGTAAGACTCGCGGTGGCGGTGTCTGTGTTTACATCAACACGGAATGGTGTAAGAACTCTGTGCTGGTTTCCGGACACTGCTCATCGTTAGTGGAGTTTGTGGCAGTTTGATGCGGACCATTTTATTTGCCATGGGAATTCACCTCTGTCCTTATATTCGGTGTCTACATTCCCCTCAGCGCTAATGCTAAGGAGGTGCTCTATGAACTGTATTAGCTATTAGCGAACTGCAGAACGCACACCCTGATGGACTGTTTATTGTCGCCGGTGATTTTAACCATGCGAACCTTAAGTCAGTGCTCCCCAAATTCCATCAGTATGTGGACTTTGCAACGAGGAGGGAGAACGTGTTGGACCTGGTTTACACAAACATCCCAAACGCGTACCGGGCAGAGCCCCGCCCCCACCTCGGATACTCAGACCACATCTCTGTTATGCTAATCCCAGCATACAGACCGCTCGTCAGGCGCTCCAGACCAGTTCAGAAGCAGGTGAAAACCTGGCCAGCAGGAGCCATCTCTGCTCTTCAAGACTGCTTTGAGCACACTGACTAGCACATGTTCAGGGAGGCTGCAACCGATGGCAACTCTACCAACTTAGAGGAGTACACAGCATCAGTGACCAGCTACATCAGCAAGTGCATTGATGATGTTACTCTGTCCAAGACCATCACTATACGTGCTAACCAGAAGCCATGGATGACCGCAGAGGTGCGTGCGCTGCTGAGGTCCCGTGACTCCGCCTTCAGAGCAGGCGACAAGGCAGCTCTAACAACAGCAAGGGCCAAACTGTCCCGAGCCATCAGAGAGGCAAAGCATGCACACGCCCAGCTAATCCACAGTCACTTCCAGGACAGCGGTGACACGCGGTGCATGTGGAAGGGCATCCAGGACATCACCAATTACAAGACAACATCACCTGACTGTGCAGGTGATGCCTCCCTCCCAAATGCGCTGAATAACTTCTATGCCCAGTTTGAGGCGGAAAATGATGTGGCAGCGAGTAAGTCCACCCCTCCTACAAATGACCAGGTGCTGTGTCTCTCTGTGGCCGACGTGAGAAGAACCCTGTGCAGGGTCAACACACGGAAGGCTGCTGGACCAGACAACATCCCTGGTAGAGTGCTCAGAGGATGTGCAGACCAGCTAGCAGATGTTCTCACTGACATCTTCAACATCTCCCTGAGCAGCGCCACCATTCCAACGTGCTTCAAGGCCGCCACCATTGTCCCCGTGCCGAAGAGGCCTTCAGTGTCCTGCCTCAATGACTACCGTCCCGTTGCACTCTCATCCATCATCATGAAGTGTTTCGAGAGGCTCGTCATGAGGCATATCAAGACCCTGCTGCCCCCCTCACTGGACCCCCTGCAGTTTGCGTACCGTCCCAACCGCTCAACAGATGACGCCATTGCCACCACCCTCCACCTGGACAAAAAAGACACATACGTTCGGATGCTGTTCATAGACTTCAGTTCAGCATTCAACACAATCATCCCTCAGAAACTGATTGGAAAGCTGAGCCTACTGGGCCTGATCACCTCCCTCTGCAAATGGATCCTAGACTTCCTGACTGGGAGACCTCAGTCAGTCCGGATCGGGAGCAGCATCTCCAACATCATCACACTGAGCACAGGGGCTCCCCAGGGTTGCGTGCTCAGTCTCGAACCATATCATCAAGTTCAGTGATGACACAACCGTGGTGGGTCTCATCAGCAAGAACGAGTCAGCTTACAGAGAGGAGGTGCAGCGGCTAACGGACTGGTGCAGAGCCAACAACCTGTCTCTTAATGTGAACAAAACAAAAGAGATGGTTGTCAACTTCAGGAGGGCACGGAGCGACCACTCCCCGCTGAACATCAACAGCTCCTCGGTAGAGATCGTAAAGAGCACCAAATTTCTTGGTGTTCACCTGACGGAGAATCTCACCTGGTCCCTCAACACCAGCTCCATAGCAAAGAAAGCCCAGCAGCGTCTCTACTTTTTGCGAAGGCTGAGGAAAGTCCATCTCCCACCCCCCATCCTCATCACATTCTACAGGGGTTGTATTGAGAGCATCCTGAGCAGCTGCATCACTGCCTGGTTTGGAAATTGCACCATCTCGGATCACAAGACCCTGCAGCTTGATAGTGAGGTCAGCTGAGAAGATCATCGGGGTCTCTCTTCCTGCCATCATGGACATTTACACTACACGCTGCATCCGCAAAGGAAACAGCATTATGAAGGACCCCATGCACCCCGATACAATCTCTTCTCCCTCCTGCCGCCTGGGAAAAGGCTCCGAAGCATTCGGGCTCTCACGACCAGATGATGTAACAGTTTCTTCCCCCAAGCTATCAGACTCCTCAATACCCAAAGCCTGGACTGACACCTTGCCCTACTGTCCTGTTTATTATTTATTGTAATGCCTGCACTGTTTTTGTGCACTTTATGCAGTCCAGTGTAGGTCTGTAGTCTAGTGTAGCTTTCTCTGTGTTGTTTTTTTTTTACGTAGTTCAGTCTAGTTTTTGTTCTGTGTTATGTAACACCATGTTCCTTGAAAAACGTTGTCTCATTTTTACTAAGCACCGTACCAGCAGTTATGGTCGAAATAACAATAAAAGTTGACTTGACTTGATAACTCACATATAACTAAAGAACTTTTGGTACTAAACATTTCAAAATATACAAATGATCTGGAAAGCATACAAAAGGAGATTCTGTTGTCAGAGATAAATAATGTTTTAAAAAAAGAGGCAGAAAAATTCCTGATTGCTCCTGTTGGAACAGAGAAGACCTAACAGAGGTTTGAGGATTGAAAGATTTTGAGAAATTAGGAAAATAAAAGAATTATCTCCCATATCAGGGCTTAAATTCAAATGGTTATGAAATCAAGATCAACGGCAAAATATCCATGGGAAAAGATGGGTCACATGACCCCTTCTGTGCTCATTTCTACAATGTAATGAACTACAACTACATCTATTTTATCTGGAGGCATTTCAGACATTCAACTCCTTACAGCAAAGCCTTTGCCAATTAAGCCTCAACCAATGCTCATTACTGCCACATTTTGCAGTGCCTAATTACCTTGCCAAACTTACTTTTTAAAAAATGTTTCTTCATTGTATATATGATTTTTTGTGTGTTTAATCACTGGGCAGCAGTGAACCATCTGATTGGCCTATCAGAGTTCTCTTTGGGAACCGGTTGACTTGATCAGCATTTCTGATCTGGCTATTGTTCATGATTGCACTTAATTAAAAAAAACATTTGCCTCACCCATCTAACTACCTAACTTTCGCTACCTCTGTATAGTTAACTTTTTCCAGATCTAACAACATGTTATGAATTTGGGGGGAAAAAAAAGACAAAAATCACTCCATTGATGTTGTCTGAACCACTGAGTATTTTAGACTTCTACTGCTTTCAGACTTCCAGTAGCTGCAGTATTTTTCTGTTTTTCCTTTTCGCAACTTGTGGCACATCAGGCAGCATTTTTTGCTGTTTCTGTAGTATATGACTTTTTTTTAAATGAGGCTGAAATGCTAGCTCAACACTCAACCCAGCATGGATGGAAAGCATGCAAGGAGCCAGCTGGATTCAAAATCGGGACCATTTGCCTTAAAGTCCGGTGCTGATGCCTCTATACCATGGCCATCTAAGTATTTTGATATTGTGTAAATAACATTTCTTGGCTTTTGAAATTTATTCTAAACATTTGCCTGAATTTTGTGGCAGTTACGCGTTTATCAGCACAAGAGCCAGTAAATTTCCAGATGAATCACTGAAAATCTTGACAGCTTCGACAGAGGCAAAAGTTGGGGAGTGGGGCTTTGCCAGTAGCTAAAGAGGTGGGGAAAAGCTTTACTGTTGCTTATGCTTGCCCACCAACAACACCTCACATTTGTTGAAATCCTGCTACTTGTCAGGGCTTCATCATTTGATTCCAGCCCTCGTTAGGGACAGCAAGAAAGGCAAGTTTGGGTAAACAGGAACATAGGCAGCAAGTACAATCAATAAAGTCCAAGTTATTAAAATCACCTAACAAGTCATTCAGAATCGATAACTTGTAAGTCAGATAGGAGAGGGAACTTATTCTTTGGAACATTTTATTATTTTATCAATTATTCATATGTGGTCCTGACTGTACAAATAATTGCCCGTGGCAATGATCAACATCTTACTCTTAAGCATGCACTTGAAGTTAAGGAGGACTCACTTCTACTCCATTTCTGAGGACCAGAGGATACCCGTGCACAAATTCTTTGAACTTTGGTGGGGGTGGGAGATGTGGTGTTGACCACTGCATGCTTAGCTACTCAGCAAGACAAAGGAAGCCTCAAAGTTAGCTTGTGTACATGGCACACATCAAGCACATAGGCAATGAACATAGAGTTCATATGTGCACACAGGCATGCATACAGATGGACATAATACATGATTTTATCTTTCCTATATCATGCACCATCAGTCTCTTCCAGTTCTCATACTGTTAACTGCCTCCCACCGTCTACTCTCTTTCTCTATGACCTACCATCAGCTCAGCCAAAATAGTGGAGAGGAGGGAAAGTGGTAAGGGAATAAGCACTATGCCAATGTCTGGAAGGGAACTATTTCGACCCTCCAACTTCCAGTCACTCACTTTCTCCAACTACTGCTCTTTGGTAACTGCAAAGATAATTTCTGATTGCCAAATCACTGTCCCTGCAAAGTCTAGTCTCAGCAGCCATACTATCCAAAGCCTATGGTCAATCCCTGAACACTTGACATGCTTCATTCTTGCAGAAAATCTCCACAGAATGCAAGGCTGATGCTGACTGCTGCTTGATGCCAATAGATAGTGGCCTTCATGTGCTCTGAGGTGGGCTGTTAGACCCAAGCACGAGACTTCCTACTGATTGTGGTAATTTACCCTTTCAGAACAGGCACATCTTGCTTGACTATCATCAATACTGAGCATATAAAACCACCTGAAACTCATGGGGCCTCCATCTCCTATGCCCTTTAAACCCAAAGCTGCTGCATTTTGCCTCAGGACTTTAAATCCCCCAGCCTGGTATTATCTGTGCTGTTAAAACTCACAGGGCCTCCTTCACACAAGTTATCCTGAAAATGATGAGGCTTCTCTTTCTCCTGCTGCATTTGTATACTGGCATATAGACAGTTCAGACACCTGACAGGCAGAAACTCCATTTCTAAGCTGTGAGATGCAAATGACTGTATATCAAAACTGGCAGCCTGGCCCACCAGGATTTTACATAACAGGAGTATATAAACTTCAGGTTGAGTATGACTACAAACATAAAAAAGCCATTTAATGATGCAATGGGTGAGACAAACAAGAATTCAGATTGTTCTTTAGAATAACAATCATTGGATCTTTTAAACCATTTGGAGTCATACAGCACAGAAATGGGCCCTTTGGCCCAACTGGTCCAAGCAAACCAAGATGCCCAAGCAAGCTAGTCCGATTTTCACATAACTTTCTAAACTTTTCCTATACATATACCTGTCCAACTATCTTTTTAAAGGTGTTATTTTATCTGCCTCAACCACCTCCTCTAGCAGCTTATTCTACATATACCACCTAGTGTATTTTTAAAAAGTTGCCCCTCAGGTTCTTATTAAATCTCACCTTGAACCTATGCCCTCTAGTTGATGATTCCCCGACTCTTGGGGGCAAAGACTGACTCTATTCACCTATCATTGCCACTCATGACTTTAGACACCTCTTTAAGATCATCTCATAGGTTCCTATGCTCTAAGAGAAAAAACAAAGCTCTAGTTCCTCCCTATAACTCAATCCCTTTGTCCTGGCATTAAGATAATCCTTGTAATTATCTGCACTCTTTCCAGTTCAATAATATCTGTCCTATAAATCTCAGAGTCATCATGCTACATCATAAATTTGTACAAACTGACACATCTTGTAATGTAACCCAAGATGTTTCAGCTTAAACGGTCCACGAAAAAAAATCTCTTCATGAGCATGCAAATCTTCCACCATGAAGCACAAACAAACTGTGAGAATGAAAGATCAAAGAATTAGAAAAAAATAATGAAAATAGGTGTAAAATTCTGAGATCCATTTTTAAAATTAATTTTACAGGATGTAGGCATCAACAGCAAGGCAAGCATTTATTCCCCATCCCTAGCTGCCCTTGAGAAGGTGGTGATGAGCTGGTTTCTTGAACCGCTGCAGTCCCTGAGATGTATGTACACCTGCAGTGCTGTTAGGGAGAGAATTCCTGTGGAATTAGAGAACCATTATAATCCTTGACATACAAATTCATCCTTACTCTACAATTAAAATCCACCACCAAAATATTATGAATATATAGAAAAATCCTACAGTTATAGCAGCAGATTACAGTTTACAGATTACAGAAGGGAGCAATCATTTTATTCATTCAATAGTTAACTTTAGATTTTAAAATGATTCAAGATCATGATTAAGGGTATCAAAACTACATTAATTATCTTTCCAGAATTTCATTTTCCTTTTTAAAAAAAAGTATTTATAAGCCTACATACAGGAATGTTTTATAAGAGAACTTCAGTGAACTAGCCTGTTATCATTAGATCACCATTAATTGACTGAATAAAGAACATGTAATATAATCCCTTTGGAACATGCCTTTATTCCTCATTTCAAAATGTAACTAAAGATTTTGTTTTCAACAAATTACTTAATTTCATAAGGTAACGCTCACACTGAAGTGCAATATGAACAACATAAAATTATGTTTTCCACCCCAATTCAGCAGTAAAAACAGAAATACTAAGTATTTTTTTAAATGATAGGTGATTGGGAAACCCTGATTGTTAAGGGGTCACAACACCCACCTTGCACACAACATCAGTAAGACCAGGAACTGATTGTGGACTTCAGGAAGGAGATGTTTGGAGAACACACACCAGTCCTCATTGAGGGATGAGTAGTGAAAAGGATGAGCAGTTTAAAGCTCCTGAGTTCAACATCTCTGAGGGTCTATCCTGGTCCCAATACTTAGTTGTTTATTTATTAAGATGTAACGCAGAATAGACCTTTCCGGCCCTTCGAGTCACGCCGCCGAGCAATCTACCTGATTTTTAATCCTTGCCTAACCGTGAGCCAGATTGAAAAGGCCAGGTTGCCAAGGCCCAAGGCAAAGTGTGAGCCAGTTCAGATTGCTGCTCCATGGTGTTTACTGGGCTCCATCACGCGCAGAACTATGGGACTCTCTTGCAGACTTCAGTTCAGAAACACTATTTGCTTGCGGTTACCTTTCGCATGATGTTTTTTTTCTGCTGCACACTGGGTGTTCGACAGTCTTTTTTAATGGGTTATTTTATTATTTTATTTTTTATGAGTTCTCTTTTATAGGCATGATGTGATTTTTATTCTCTGCACTTTGAGTGTTAGTCTTTATGTGCGTGTGTGCATGCACAAACTCCTTATAGGGAGCAGTGGGAATTGAATCCAGGTTGTCTGTTCTGTAAAGCATTGTGCTAACCACTGCGCCACCGTGCCGCAATAACAAAGAAGCTATGCCAGCAACTATTTCCATTATAAGTCTGAGCAGATTTGGTATGTTACCAAGGATTCTAGCAAATTTAACTGGTTGCACCACCTTCTGATATGGAGGCACCAATACACAGGATCGGAAAAAGCTGCTGAGTAGGCTACGGTCAATTATGGATAACTCTGAACATCCTCTACATAGCACCATCCAGAGACAGAGAAGCAGTTTCAGCGACAGGTTACTATCGATGCAATGCTTCTCAGACAGAATGAAGAGGTCAATACTCCCCAATGCCATTAGGCTTTACAATTCTACCGCCAGGACTTAAGAACTTTTTAAAAGCTATTATTAATGCTTTTTGAGATAGTGATTTAGATGCATATCATATTTTTACTGAGTTAAGTATTGTATGTAATTAGTTTTGCTACAACAAGTGTATGGGACATTGGAAAAAAAGTTGAATTTCCCCATGGGGATGAATAAAGTATCTATCTATCTATCTATCTAAATCAGTCAGCTCCATCATGGGCACTAGCCTCCCATCATGGAAAACATCTTCAAAAGTCATGCCTCAAGAAGTCATCCATCATGAAGGATCATCACCATCCAGGACATGTCCTCTTCTCATTACTACCATCAGGGAGGAGATACCAGAGCCTGAAGACACACACTTTAAAACAGCTTCTTCCCCTCTGCCATCAGGTTTAGAATGGTCCATGAACCCATAAACACTATGCACTATATTGCTCTCTTTTTGCACTACCTATTTGTTTTATATTTCTTACTGTAACCAATAATATGGTTTTATTATGTACTGCACTGTACTGCTGCTGCAGACCAACAAATTCCACGACATATGTCAGTGATAATAAATCTGATTCTGATGTCCATGTACGCAAATTACTAAAAGTTCATGTGCAAATGCAGCAGCAGGCAGTCAAAGGCAAATGGTACATACTGCAAAGGCAAATTTCAACCCCCGTCCCCCAGCTAACAAGCATCACCTATCACCTTCTAGTTTGTACTCCTTCCCCTCCCCCACCTTCTTATTCTGGCTTCTTTCCCCTTCCGTTCCAGTCCTGATGAAGGGTTTGGCCCAAAACGTCGACTGTTTATTCATATCCACAGATGCTGCCAGCCTTGCTGAGTTCCTCCGGTATTTTGTGTGTGTTGCTTTAGATTTCCAACATCTGCAGAATCTCGTGTTTATGATAAGGCAGCCTGCATTGCTAGTTTTGATGACAAAAGTAAAACTGTTATACTACAATTATATAGAGAATTGGAGAGAATATACCTGGAGTACTGTGTACAATTTTGCTCTGCTTACTTAAAGACATATATACTATAAAAGGGGTGTGCAGCAAAGACTCATCCAGTTTGTTCTTGCAATGGCAAACCAGTCATCAGAGACTGAAAATAGCAAGCCTTTATCAGCAGTTGCCAGGTTACGTTAAGAGTTCATAATCCCAACAGTTTGCAAGTTGGAAATGAACAAATAGTGTATGGGAGAGGACCAGAGAAACAGCTGTGATGGGAAAGCAAGCAGGCGCAGCAAAAGAGGCTGCCAGCCGGCTCAGCGACACAGTGAGTGAGTCTGCTGAATCCTCCCTGATATGTTCAGCTCTACCCAACCTCTAATTGCTGTGGGAGAGGGTTAGAGAAAGAAGGCATTTCGAACTGCCCCGCTCCCACCTAGCAGAAGTGTCTTGCAAATCCATCCTCATACAGCCCACTAGTTTTCCAATTGCTTGACTGTATGTATGGGCTATCCATAAATCAGGTATTCAACACCTGTGGTTGACCTGTTTTCTCTAGAGTTTATCTAACTGAAAGAAAACACAAAATTGTTAGAGTGTTAGAGGAAGAATTTATCTCATGGTTAAGGAATCTAGAACTAGGGGTCACAGTCTCAAAATAAGAGGCTGGATATTTAGGACAGAAATGAGGAGGAATTTCTTCACTCACAAGATGTTTAATAATTGAAATGATCTACTCCCGGAGAGCTGTGGATACTCGTCACTGGTTGCATTCAAGACAGCGATTGAAAGTTTTCCAGATATTCAGGAGTAAGCCAAGAAAATGGCATTGAGGAAGATGATCAGCCATGATCCAGTTGAATGAAGGAGCAAGCTCAAGGAGTCAACTAGCCTACTTCTTACATTTATATTCTCTCATTTCCACAATTTTATTATGACAGTACTGATTAATTAGATTTCACGATCAAAATTTAGAAGTTATAAAACAGACTACCTGCAGGAAAATTGGTTTATAATTATGTCACCTGGTGGTAATTCATCACAGAAATTCAAAGGAAATGCTTTTCCAATCCAACACTGTAAACCGGATTTCTACCCAATGCATACTGCATGTGGTTTAGGGTTTTAGACAAGGATTAATTTACAAAATTGCTTAAAACATTTTGCAATTATATATTTGGTAACACATCTCTTATTAATTAAGCTACATAAACCTGTATATTTACCAATGTTTCATTAACTCTAGGAGAACTTGCACAATTAAACAAAAGTTTGTTCATCTTTATGAACACCCAAAGAACTTCATGCAATTCAAGTACAGAACAACATTCCATCACAGTGATATCACTGTTTCTAACATAAATAACATTAAAATTCAAGGGTATTGCCCAGAGGATGACACAGCGATATCACTGTTTCTAACATAAATAACATTAAAATTCAAGGGTATTGCCCAGAGGATGAAAAAAATCAATACCACAAATTAGATTCTAGTATGTGCATGAGAACACTAATTATAATAAGAATATTTTGAAACTAATCAAGCTCTCCTTTTAAAAAGTTTTTTTTGCACAAGCTATTTTTATAGTGTGTACTCTTGTAGCTGACGTGGTAGAGCTATTTTTAAATGAGAACAGGCGGACAGCCATGACTTGTTTGCACAGTTGATCCCTCAGAGTTAATGTCAAGGACTCCATTAGGCAACAAACAGCAAAATCATGTGCCAGTATTACTAGGCATAAAAAAAAGTTTGAACATTTCTGTTCCAATTAACCTGTTCAGATTGTCAGACAAGACAAAACATTTTTTTAAATAATAACCAGGAACAACAGTTTGCTTGTTTAATAAGTTGACAGATGGCTTCTTTTTCATTTTCAGGATGTGGAAGCTGCTGACAAAGAAAGCATTTATCGTTCATCCCTATGTAAAACAGCGATGCTGGACCTTCCTCCACTGTATTAGGATTGCACAATGAGTAGTTTCTTTGGTCATACAATAAGGCAATTAAGTTTTAACCACATTACCACAATAATTTTAATTCAAAGATCATTGCACAGAAAGGTAATTGACAGCACGACCATTACCTCACTGCCAAAATCTCTTATTTTCAGCAGTAGACTTACCCAAAACAATGAATGACAAACAAATTTGTTCTGGAATAGTATACATCTAATAGGTCAGTTTGCCCAAGTACAATTGGGCAGGTACTGGATGTCAAATGTGCTATTTTATATTTGGCAGAACAGGTCATACTGCAACATCTCTGATTGATTTTGACGTCACTGTTCAGAATATGGAAGCCATTCAGCCCTTTAAGTCTGCTCTCCATTAGGTCATAGCACACATCCCCAAGTTCGATATATATATCTTCTTTAACTAGATATTGTTACCAATAAATTTGAACAGTTCATGTTTCTTTTGCTGGCTATATCGTTGAAACTACCAGAAGAGGTGTTCTAGTTAATGAACTAAAAAGCAGAGACACAAGCTCAAAGCCCACAGGAACTAGGAATTCATATTCAGTTAATTTTGTTGGCTAGAATTTGAAAAAAAGTTATTCTCAATAATGAAAACCATTAAATTATTAGACTTATGAAGAAAAAATAATCTCCTTTAAGGAACAAAAATCCACTGCTTTTACTGTACATGTGATTTCAGACTCATGGTAATGTTCTTGACTGCCCTCTCACAACAATCGTAGAGCCCTGCAGGTGATTGTTAATACTGTAAATGTACTGCAACCATCTTTAGACACAAGTGCTTATGGCTGAACCTTGTCAATTTCATCCAGTCTTCAGCCAATTCAACTTACTTCCATACAATATCAAGTACCAACCAAAAACAAAAGATTTAAAAAAGACAATGGGGCCAGAAATCTCTGCAGTTGCACTGCAACAGATTTACCCCACCTCCAGAACCACACATACTTATAGTCAAGTTATTCCAGTACAATTATCACAACATCACCCACTTGACAAAGTAGAAAACTGTTCAGGTACATCCTATCCACAGAAAACAGATTATCCCCTAATAAGTCTACTCTCTGTGATTAAAGGTATCAGTGCTATCAAGCAGCAAATACTAATAACATGTTCACCAAGTTTTTGGTCTAAACAAAAACTTGAATTCCAGAAGATAACTGAGAGCAACTGCTTTTGACATCAAGATAACATTTGCCCAAATGCAATATCAAGGAGCCCTGATAAAACCAAAGTCAATGGGTATGATTGGTAAAAACTCAGCACTGATTTGGGCCATACCTCATACAAAGGCCAATCATCTCAACTCCCGGACATTGTTGAAAGAATTTGGCAGGGCAATCTCCGCAGCCCAGCCATCATTAAGTGCTTCATCATTTACCTTCCATCCATCACTAGGTCAGAAGTGCACATATTTGCTAACAATTTGCATAATGTTCATCATTCATAACTTATCTGCATATAGCAAAGCAGATCTGATTCAGGCTCAAGTGATATTTGACCAATATAATGACCAGTTGCCAAAAAGAGTATAATCATCTATCCTTGATACTTAATGGCATTAGCATCACTGAATCTCCACCATCAACATCCTGATCAGCACGATTGATTCACGATTCAACAGCATAAGCCACACAAATATTGCAACTACAAGACAGATTTGAGATCAGGTATTTTGCAGCGAATGATTCACCTGACACAAAGCACACAAAAGTCAGAAATAAAATAGAAAATTCTCCATGTACCTGGAAGTATGCAACTCCAGGAACATTCAAGATAATCAAAACCAACTATGCAGCCTACTTAAATTGCACCCCACCAACAAATCTAAACATTTACAGTCTCCACCAATGAGTACAATGGCTCCATTATGTACCATCTACAAAATGCACTACAGTAACTTGTTTAGCTTGCTCCAACAGCACCACTCAAACTTGCAATCTCCACTACGAAAAACAAACAAAATAACACAGAAGCACCAAACCACACTGAATTAGATATGTGTCACTCGATCATAATCCTGACATTTCCTATTCATTTCCAATATGGAATACCGTTATCTGAAGGATTGCAGCAGTCATAAAGGCTGCTAACCAACATCTTCCAGAAAAGTTAGAATTAGTCAGAAAATGCTGGCCTTTCCAGTACTACCCACATCCTGTAAATGAAATGACCAAAAATAAAGAACTGCTTCAGCCTATGGAGAAGGGATGGAGAAAGAAAATCCTGTAGCATTGCTGAGGCCAACGTGAGATCATCCTTCAGGAGGGCAAGCCCACACAAAGTATCCAGCCCAGATGATATACCTGGCCCAGTACTGAAGACCTATGCTAATCAACTGGCTGGGGTCTTTACAGACATTCTCAAACTCTCACTCCAGCAGTATGAGGTACTGCTTCCAACAGGCTTCTGCAATGATATATGCCCAAGAAGAACTTGGTAACCTGCCTCAATGACTACTGCAAACACGAGGAAATCTGCAGATGCTGGAAATTCAAACAACACACACAAAATGCTGGCGGAACACAACAAGCCAGGCAGCATCTATAAGGAGAAGCACTGTCAACGTTTCGGGCTGAGACCACTCGTCAGGACTAACTGAAAGGAAAGATAGTAAGAGATTTGAAAGAAGTGGGGGGAGGGGAAGTGCGAAATGATAGGAGAAGACCGGAGGGGGTGGAATGAAGCTAAGAGCTGGAAAGATGATTGGCGAAAGTGATACAGAGCTGGAGAAGGGAAAGGATCATGGGACAGGAGGCCTCGGAAGAAAGAAAGGGAGAGGCGGGGAGCACCAGAGGGAAATGGAGAACAGGCAGAGTGATGGGCAGAGAGAGAGAAAAAAAACCAAACTACTAAATATGTCAGGGATGGGGTAAGAAGGGGAGGAGGGGCATTAACGGAAGTTAGAGAAGTCAATGTTCATGCCATCAGGTAGGAGGCTACCCAGCCACTATATAAGGTGTTGTTCCTCCAACCTGAGTTTGGATTCATTTTGACAGTACAGGAGGCTATGGATAGACATATCAGAATGGGAATGGGACGTGGAATTAAAATGTGTGGCCACTGGGAGATCCTGCTTTCTCTGGTGGACCGAGCGTAGGTGTTCAGCGAAACGGTCTCCCAGTCTGTGTCGGGTCTCACCAATATATAAAAGGCCACACCGGGAGCACCGGACGCAGTATACCACACCAGCCGACTCACCGGTGAAACGTCGCCTCACCTGGAAGGACTGTCTAGGGCCCTGAATAGTGGTGAGGGAGGAAGTGTAAGGGCAGGTGTAGTACTTGTTCCGCTTACAAGGATAAGTGCCAGGAGGGAGATCGGTGGGAAGGGATGGGGGGGACGAGTGGACAAGGGAGTCGCGTAGGGAGCGATCCCTGCAGAAAGCAAAAAGAGGTGGGGAGGGAAAGATGTGCTTGGTGGTGGGATCCCGTTGGAGGTGGCGGAAGTTACGGAGAATTATACGTTGGACCTGGAGGCTGGTGGGGTGGTAGGTGAGCACAAGGGGAACCCTATCATGAGTGAGGTGGCGGGCAGATGGGGTGAGGGCAGATGTGCGGGAAATGGGAGAGATGTGTTTGAGAGCAGAGTTGATGGTGGAAGAAGGGAAGCCCCTTTGTTTAAAAAAGGAAGACATCTCCTTCGTCCTGGAATGAAAAGCCTCATCCTGAGAGCAGATGCGGCGGAGACGGCGGAATTGTGAGAAGGGGATAGCATTTTTGCAAGAGACAGGGTGGGAAGAGGAATAGTCCAGGTAGCTGTGAGAGTCTGTAGGCTTATAGTAGATATCAGTAGATAGGCCGTCTCCAGAGATGGAGGCAGAAAGATCAAGAAATGGGAGGGAGGTGTCGGAAATGGACCAGGTAAATTTGAGGGCAGGGTGAAAGTTAATGAAGGCAACAAGCTTAGCATGCGTGCAGGAGGCAGCGCCAATGCAGTCGTCGATGCAGCGAAGGAAAAGAGGGGGACGGATACCCATATAGACTCGGAACATGGACTGTTCCACAAAGCCAACAAAAAGGCAGGCATAACTGGGATCCATGTGGGTGCCCATGGCTACATCCTTGGTTTGGAGGAAGTGGGAGGAGCCAAAGGAGAAATTATTGAGAGTAAGAACTAATTCCGCTAGACGGAGGACAGTGGTGGTAGAGGGGAATTGGTTAGGTCTGGAATCCAAAAAGAAGCGAAGAGCTTTGAGACCATCCGGGTGGGGGATGGAGGTATTTCGGGACTGGATGTCCATGGTGAAAATAAGGCGGTGGGGTCCAGGGAACTTAAAATCATTGAAAAAATTCAAAGCATGAGAAGTGTCACGAACATAGGTGGGAAGAGATTGAACAAGGGGGGATAAGACAGTGTCAAGGTATGCAGAAATGAGTTTGGTGGGGCAGGAGCAAGCTGAGACAATGGGTCTACCTGGACAGGCAGGTTTGTGGATCTTGGGTAGGAGGTAGAAACGGGAAGTGCGGGGTGTGGGAACTATGAGGTTGGTGGCAGTGGATGGGAGATCCCCAGAGCTGATAAGGTTGGTGATGGTATAGGAGACAATGGCCTGGTGCTCCTTAGGGGGGTCATGATCAAGGGGTAAATAAGAGGAAGCATCAGAGAGTTGTCGCTGTGCCTCGGCCAGGTAGAGGTCAGTACGCCAGACAACAACAGCTCCCCCTTTATCAGCGGGTTTTATAGTGAGGTTGGGATTGGTGCGGAGGGAGCGGAGAGCAGAGCGTTCGGAAGGAGTTAGGTTGGAATTGGAACAGGGTGCGGTGAAGTCGAGACAGTTGATACCCAATTGGCAATTAGCAATAAAGAGATCCAAAGCAGGTAGAAGACCAGAGCGGGGTGTCCATGAAGAGGAAGAGGGTTGAAGACGGGAGAAGGGGTCATTGGAATGACTACTGACCAGTACAACTTACATACACTGTGAATTGCTTTGACAGGTTGGTGACTTGGATCTGCTCCAATTTGCCTACTGTCACAACAGGTCAACGGCAGATGCCATTTCATTGGCTCTTTACTCAGCCCTGGAACATTTGCACAATAAAGATGCATATATCAGAATGCACTTCATTGACTTCAGCTTAGTATTCAACATTATCATCCTCTTATAACTAATCACTAACCTCCAAGACCAAGGCCTTGATACCTCCTTGTACAACTGGATCTTTGATTTCCTTACTTGCAGACTCCAGTCAGTTTGGATTGGCAACCACATTTCCTCCACAATCACGATCTGCACAGGTGCAACATGAGGCTGCATGCTTAACACCTCTGCTCTATCTGCTTTAAAACTATGACTGGGTGACTAAGTACAAGTCCAATGCCAAATTTAAATTTGGTGATGTCACCGCTGTTGTTGGCTGAATCAAAGGTAGTGACTAAATGGCATACAGGATAAAAAATCGAGTTGAATGATACCATAACACTAACTCCTCACACACTATCAGCAAAACCAGAGGTGACTATCAAGTACAGGAGGAAGAAGCCAGTGGTCCATGAGCCAGTCCTCATTAGGAGGAGGTGGAGTGGGTCAGTAACTTTAAACTCCTTGGTGCTACCATATCTGAGAATCTATCCTGGGACCAGCATGGAAGTGTCATTACAAATAACCCTACTTTGTTAGAAGTTTGCTTAGGTTCAGCATGTCATCTAAAACTATTGAGCAGGAGGTCATAAGAGTCAAAGAAAAGTATGGCACAGAAACAGGCCCTTCAGCCCCTCTAGTCCATGCTGAACCACTTAAACTGCCTAATCTCATCGACCTGAACCAGGACCATAGTCCTCCATACCCATACCATCCATGTATCTATCCAAACTTCTCTTAAACATTGAAATCGAGCTCGCATACACCACTTGCGCTGGCAGCTCGCTCTAGACTCTCACAACCATCTGAGTGAGGAAGTTTCCCCTCATGTTGGCCTTAAACTTTTCACCTATCACCCTTAACTGATTACCTCTGGTTGCACTCCCACAAACCTCAGCCTGTCTGCATTTATTCTATCAATTCCCTTCAATTTTGTATACCTCTATCAAATCTCCTCTCAATGTTCTATGTTCTAAGGAATAAAATCCTAACCTGTTCAATCTTTCCTTATAACTCAGGTCCTCCAGACCCAGCAACATCCTTGTAAATTTTATCTGTACACGTTCAACCGTATTTACATCTTTCCTGTAGGTAGGTGACTTAAACTGCAGACAGTACTCAAAATTAGGCCTCATCAATGTCTTAGACAACTTCAACATAATATCCCATCTCTTGTACAGATAGGTCAGACCTATCTTTTTGCATATTTACTTTGAACTTATGGCACTGTGATCACCAGATGCAAAGTGTTCCCCTACACAAACTTGTCACCTGCCCTGTCTCAATCTCTAACAGCAGCTGAAAATTATAGCAGAATGAGACAACAGTACACTCTCTCATTGGGACTTCTATCCACTGATTAAGGAAACTTTCCTGAACACATCTGAAAAACTCTATCCTATTGAGTCCTTTTACTGTATGGGAGTCCCAGTCAATATGTGGAAAGTTAAAAATCACTGACTATAACAACCTTATGTTTCTTGCAACAGTATGTGATCCTTCTACAAATTTGATCTTCGAAATTCTGTTGGTCTGTAATACAGCCCCAGTAAAGTGGTTATACCTTTCTTATTCCTCAGTTCCACCCATAACGCCTCAGTAAACCAATGCTCCAGTCTGTCCTAACTGAGCACTGCCTCGTAATGCCACCCCTCTTCCTTTAATAACTCTAGCTCCATCGGGTCTTAAATAATGGAACCACAGAATATTGAGCCGCCAGTCCTGCCCCTCATGCAACCAAGTCTCACCCATGGCTACAATATCAGAACTCTAGGTGTTGATCCATGCCCTGATTATCTGCCTTTCTTACATTACTTGCTTCTTTTTCACAGTGGAGCCCAAAAAACACAAGGGAATTTGTAAACAATGAAAAGCTACAAATTCAAAAAACTGAAATGTTAGTAGTTCAAAAGTATTCATCCCTTTTTTCTGAGTACTTAGTTGAACCACCTCTTGCAACTATTACAGCAGTCTTTTTGGGCAAGTCTCTATTAGCTTTGCACAACATGATAGAGAACAATTTGCCCATTCCTCCTTGCAAAAGTGCTGAAGCCGTGCCACTCTTCCACAATCCCCTTTTTGTGCAAGGCCTTAGAGATTGGGGAGCTATGAACTTCATCTCCAGTTGCAACCACTGACTTCTGCAGCTTATTCAGAGTGACTATTGGTGTCACAGTAGTGTTGAATGCTGTTCATTTGGATTATGGAAGTAATGCAGATGCACACGCACTCTCCCTGTTATGCACATGCGCTCAGGAGGAGGAAGGGGAACTGTGCAATTTAAAGGTCGTGGCCCTCAGGTATTGAACGGAAACACTGAAAGTAAATGTGTTTAAACAAAAAAAAAACTTGTCATTGTTGTTTGGACATTAACAGTGGAAGCAGAGGATGGTTTCCAATTATAGGATCCCAACAGCATTTGATGAGAGGAAGCCTTATGAAAGCTGGAAAAATGAAATTGAAATATGGACTCATGTTACGGAGCTGGAGGTGACAAAGCAAGCCTTAGCTGTTGCATTGTCTCTTTCGGGAAGAGCAAGAGAGACCACAATAAGAATTTCAGTGGAAGGCTTGAGCGAAGATGATGGTATGAATACGCTAATAAATACATTTAACTGTTTTTTTAAGGAAGGATCAGATTTATGAGATATATTCAGCCTTTAGCGAAATTTATAGAGACAATTCTAAAAAATATGGCTGATTACATTATTAATTTTAAACAAAAGTACACTCGCATGCGTAAATACAAAATGGAACTTCCTGACGCTGTATTAGCTTTTAAATTGTTGGATACTGCATGTCTAGACAGTGAGCTAGTGTTAACTGCATGCACAGAACTTACATTTGCATCTATGAAATCAGTACTGAAGAGGATTTTTGAAATAAAGTCGGCTAAGGCAACAGTCCGAATTAGTTTGAGTCAGGAAGCAGCATACTTCCCTGAACAGAAACACGAATACAGTCGGCCCTCCTTATCCGTGGAGGATTGGTTCCGGGACCCCCCGTGGATACCAAAAATCGCGGATGCTCAAGTCCCTTATTTAACCTGTCTCAGTGCACGTGGACTTTAGGACCTGGCACTGCTCTGAATCCGCAATGCTTCTGTTCACGAAAATAATCACAATAACGATTGAAAATAAGGTGGAAGTAATAAAGCAATCAGAAAGAGGTGAAACGCCATCAGCGTTAGGTTACAGCCGCTCAACGATCGGAATAATTTTAATGGAGCATGTGAACGGCCCTGCCCTGATGAAAGCTACAATTATTACTGAGTATTCCAAAGACTGAATGTGCATGTTATTTTTGTACAAGAAACTCATGTGAGGAAAGAGGACAATCAACGTTTTTTTTTAGGTTTTGGAAGGGTCAACAGTACCATTCGAATTCGAATGCTAAAGTAAAGGGAGTTTCAATTTTTATTGACTCCTCTATTGCTTTTGTTCAACACGATATTATTTCAGATCCGAGTGGTAGATTTTTGTTAACTACTGGGTTACTTTTTAATAAGAAGGTTGCTATGGTTAATGTTTATGCTCCAAATGTGGATTATCCTGATTTCTTTAAGTCTTTATTTACTTCTCTACCTAATCTAAATGAATATATGTTAATAATGGGTGGTGACTTCAACTGTTGTTTAAATACTTTGCTGGATAGATCTATATCCATTCAGACTTTACCAAATAAGTCGGCCACTTACATCAATTCTTTTTTGACTGATAATGGAACTTCCGATATTTGGAGATTTATGCATCCTAAGGACAAAGAGTTTTCATTTTTCTCACGTTTATCATTCTTACTTGAGAATTGACTTTTTTTTATTGATTCTCGTTTTATTCCATCTGTAACTGGTTGTAATTATGACATTATAGCCATCTCTGATCATGCTCCAATGAAACTTTCTATTAAATTAATGGATACAGCTTCTAGTACTAAGCAGTGGCGATTTGATTCTACCTTACTGCAAGATCCGGATTTCATTAAATTTATGAAGGAACAGATTGATTTCTTCTTTTCAACTAATTTCACGGATGAAATTTCCTGCGGAATACTTTGGGACACTTTTAAAGCATATATATGTGGACAGATTATCTCCTATTCTGTTGGTTTGAGAAAACGTATTAAGAAGGAAACTCTTTTATTGGTTGATAAGATTAAAGAAATTGACAAGAAATATTCGATTGCTCCTAGTAAGGAGCTTTACAAACAAAGGGTTGAGCTTCAAATGGAACACAGTTTATTACTTACATCTTCAATTGAAAATCAATTAATGAAAACCAGAACTGATTTTTATATACATAGTGATAAATCGGGTAAACTGTTAGCTAACCAATTGAAAAATGCTTCGGTTAAACGTCAAATTATTAAGATTCGTCAACAGAATGGTGAACTGACAGTTGACCATGATGAGATAAACAAATCTTTTCAAGATTTTTATACCTCTCTGTATCATTCTGAATTTCCTCATGATCATAATACCATGCATGATTTTCTTGGGAAATTGAATTTTCCAAAATTATCATCAGAAGAACTTTTAATATTAGAAACTCCTATTACGGATACAGAAATCAAAGATGTTATTTCCTCTATGAATTCTGGGAAAGCACCAGGTCCAGATGGGTATACACTGGAATTTTTAAAGTGTTTTTCCTCTACTCTTTCTCCTTGGTTATGCAAGGTTTTTGAAGAAGCAATTAGACTAGGTAAATTGCCACAATCTTTTTATAGAGCTTCCATTTCTTTAATATTGAAAAAAGATAAAGACCCTACTGACTGCGCATCCTATAGACCAATATCCTTATTGAATGTAGATCCCAAGATCTTTTCCAAGTTACTGGCGACCAGGCTGGAGAAGGTATTACCTCAAATTATCTCGGAGGATCAAACTGGTTTTATTAAAAATCGCTATTCTTTTTTCAATATTAGAAGATTGTTGAACATTGTTTATACTCCTTCACGCAGCACCTCAGAATGTGTCATTTCATTAGATGCGGAGAAAGCATTTGATAGAGTTGAATGGCCATATTTATTTACTGTGCTTGAGAAGTTTAATTTTAGTCCGACATTTATATCCTGGATTAAATTGATATATCATACTCCAGCAGCCTCGGTTTTTACTAACAATCAAAGATCTCCCTTTTATCGTTTATTTCGGGGTACCAGGCAAGGTTGTCCTCTTAGTCCATTATTATTTGATATTGCTATAGAACCTTTGGCAATTGCTATTAGAGAATCACCTAACATTTCTGGCATCACTCGTGGGATGGATATACACAAGTTATCATTATTTGCAGATGACTTGTTATTATATTTTTCTGATCCTGAGAAATCCATTCCTGCAGTTATATCACTGTTGGCTCAGTTTAGTAATTTTTCCAGGTATAAATTGAATCTTAATAAGAGTGAATTGTTCCCCTTAAATAGACAGGTTCCAATTTATGGAAATTTACCTTTTAAATTAGTTAATGACTTTTTTATATACTTAGGGATTAAAATTACAAAAAATCATAAGGAGTTATTCAAGGTTAATTTTTTACCCTTAATTGATCAGATTAAATGTTTGTTCACTAAATGGTCACCATTGTCTTCATCTCTGATAGGCCGGATTAATGCTATTAAGATGATTATTTTACCCAAGTTCTTATATATATTTCAAGCGGTACGAATTTTTATTCAGAAATCCTTTTTTGACAATGTTGATTCAAAAATTTCCTCATATATATGGCAGAACAAAAATCCTAGATTAGGTAAAAGATATTTACAGAAGGCAAGGAAGGAAGGTGGATTGGCATTGCCTAATTTTAGATTGTATTATTGGACAATTAATATTCAATATTTGAAATATTGGTTAAGGGATTGGGATTTATCTCCTAGCCCTCATTGGGTAAATCTGGAAACTAAATCTGTACAAGGATTTTCATTCGGTTCTATTTTAGGGACTTCTCTTCCCTTTGCTCTTTCTAAATTGCATAAACGAATTGACAATCCAATAGTCAAACACACTTTATGTATATGGTATCAATTTCGGAATTTTTTTGGGTTGAATCAATTTGTTTTAACTATTCCTATTGTATCCAATTTCTTTTTTCATCCTTCTATTATGGACCAAGCTTATTCAGCTTGGAAGACTAAAGGAATACTACGATTTTCTGATCTATTTTTGGATAATTGTTTTATGTCTTTTGAACAAATATCTAATAAATATAATTTGCCCAGATCTCATTTTTTTAGATATTTACAGATTAGGAATTTCTTAAACACTGTACTTACTACCTTTCCAAATCTTGATTCTTCGGGTATTTTCGAGAAATTGTTAGAACTGAATCCTTTTCAGAAAGGTGTAATATCAAATGTTTACAAGATAATTATGAAAATACATTCAGAGGCCTTTTATAAGATTAAAAATGATTGGGAAAGAGAACTTAACTGTATTATCCCGATTGAGAATTGGAATAAAATTCTTCAATTAGTTAATTTATCCTCTATATGTGCTAAACATTCATTGATACAGTTTAAAGTTGTGCACAGGGCTCATATGTCCAAGGATAAATTGGCTCGTTTTTATTCCCATATAAATCCTATATGTGATAGATGTCATTCTGAGATAGCTTCTTTAACTCATATTTTTTGGTCATGTCCGCTTTTGAAAAAATATTGGAAAGCCATTTTCCATATTATTTCTACGGTATTGAACATTGATTTACAACCACATCCTATTACTGCAATCTTTGGTTTACCAATGATGGGGTCAATCCATTTATCTTCTTCTGCTTGTCGGATGATTGCATTTCTTACATTAATGGCTAGAAGATCTATTTTGTTGAACTGGAAAGAAATTAATCCCCCTACCGTATTTCATTGGTTTTCTCAAACTATGTTATGTCTAAATTTGGAGAAAATTAGAAGTGTCATATATGACCCTTCTATTAAATTTGAAAAGATTTGGAGGCCATTTATTCAATATTTTCACATGATGTAATTTGACCCTGTTCCAATCCTATTTGTTTTTCCGGTTATATATATATATATATATAGAGCGAGAGAGAGAGAGAGAGAGAGAGCGAGAGAGCGAGAGAGAGAGAGAGAGGGGGGATTGGAGTTGGGGACACTGATGATTTTGTAATTTTTAAAAAATAGATACTATAAACAGCCCATTTAATTTTTTTTAATATATTTTTTTCTTCTTCCTTATTTTTCTTAATAGTTAGTTTAGTTTTTCTTAGGGTATTAATATTTTTTTTTCTTTTTCTCTTTTCTGTTTTTTTTCCAACATGAATTACTTAGTTTTTTGTCTCGTTTATATGATATTTGTATCATTCATGATTTGGGAAGACAACTATAATGTACTTATTGCTTATGTATCCTTTTATGTTCATTTGAATTTTGTAAGTTTGTAATCCCATTATCTATGTACTAATCTTATCATGTTGATATTAATAAAAAGATTGAAAAAGAAAGAAAGAATTATTACTAAGCAACGCAGTGGTTTAATTATTGAAATACGTATGTTTCTTAAGTGTTTTATATGCATAGAAAGGTAAAATATATACCATATACTAAGAAAAACGTTTTACTAACTGACACTAAATAATACCGGATGTACCTGTTCTGACTTCAAATCCGACTTAAAGACGGACTCAGGAATGGAACTCATTCATAACCCAGGGACTGCCTGTACTTTTAAATCATCTCTAGATTACTTATAACACCTAATACAATGTAATTGCTATGTAAACCGTTGTCATACTGTATTGTTTAGGGAATAATGACAAGAAAAAATAGTCTGTACATGCTCAAACAATGAGTGCTGGAGAGAGAACTTCCGGGTTTTCCCGATCCGCAGTTGGTTGAATTTGTGCATGCAGAACCCGCAGATAAGGAGGGCCAACTATATAGCGAGTGTAGATCCCAGAGGGACCAGACAAGGATACCATTACCTGGCACAAATCCAATAAACAAGTACAGCAGGAGATTGAAATGTGTGGTATGTCAAAGTACTTACCACTGGACAAGAAACTACCTGCACAGAACCAAACAAGTTGGGCTAACTGAAGAAAATAACAAATATGAAGGAGAGTGCCACATCACATTGTTTGCAAAGGAATCACTTATTAATGCAGAAACATCTAAGGCAGAAATTTTGATAATAGAATTTCTATGATCTGCTGTTATTGATACAGCATTCAGATGCACAGAAAATGGAGAAAAATGGCTTGAAAGATATGCATGTGAACTAAGCCAGAATGAAGTGCAAAAACTGGTGAACATATACACCTCGTAGAAAGCATTCAAATTTGGGGATGAAGCAAATGTACATTCCACCAAAAGAGCAAAAATTCCTATGAAAATAGGGCAGACAAAATGATGCACTGAAATGGAAGTGGTACCAGTGAACATTCTATTACTCTTGAGTACATCTTCCCTAAAGAAAGCAAGAGCAGTACTGATAATGAAGAATGACCAAGCAACAACGTTTCAACAGCCAGTGTCTCTTGAGCTCACCAGTTCTGGACATCATTGTATGAACATTATAAAGACATGACCGAGAACCAACCTGAGAATGAAGTACTAACTGTCAAATGAAATATGACCATAGATAAGAATGTATCGCCATATCATTGATTAGTTCATACATTTCAGTGCTAGTAGCATCGTAAATACAAAGAGACCCTGGATAAGTGTCCATATCATTGATGAGTTTACACATTTCGGTGCTGGTAGCATCTTAAATGCAAAGAGACCCTGGATAAGCGTGCATGGCCCACCTCATCCGCGGGTTTCGCAAGCGCAGATTCAACCAACCACAGATCGGGAAAACACGCAAGTTGAGCATTGTTCGTGTGGTGTCTTGTTCGTTTGCTACTTGTATTGTGAGCGAGAGGGAGTTTAAGGCCAGTTAGGGATGGCTGGCTAGCTATGTAAAGCGCTACAGCCTCAAGAGCTTAAAGACTACGGGAGAATATGGATCAGCTAATGCCGAGACGGCATCAGCGTTCCCAGAAGAGCTACGATGGTTGCGTCTGCACTGAACATGTACAGACTTTTTTTTCTTGTCATTATTCCCTAAGAAATACAATATAACAACTATTTACATAGCATTTAAATTGTATTAGGTATTATAAGTAATCTAGAGATGATTTAAAGTATATGGGAGGATGTGCATAGATAAAATGTAAGTACTATGTCATTTTATATAAGGGACTTGAGCATCCACGTTTTTTGGTATCCACGGGGGGGGGGGGGGGGGGTCCTGGAACCATTCCCCTGTGGATAAGGAAGGCCCACTGTATTCAGTGATAATGGCAGTGATTTTAATAATGATGAATTCAGATATATGGCAGAAAACTTTAACACTGAAATAAAGACAACAGCGACATATAGTCCTTGGAGTAATGGACTTCTGGAGCGACACAACCAAATACTTACTGAAATGATGCTGAAGGTAAAGAAAAGCAATGGTTGTGATTGGAACACATCATTGGACTGGGCCCTTAATGGTGAAGAATACCACGTACAATGTACATGGCTATAGCCCGTATCAATTGGTGTTCAGCCAGAATTCTAACTATCCCTCTGTACTGGTTGACAGACCACCTGCTCTAGAGGGTACTACAAGGAGTGAATGGGTTGAGAAACATATTTAAGCACTGCATGCATCAAGGATGGCTGAAGCAGAGTGTTCAGAGAGAATTCAAAGAGCATTGAGGGCACAGGTATGTCCTACAGATGACAAATATGACACAGAGGACAAAGTGTATTACAAAAGACCATACTGGACAGAATAGAAAGGTCCTGGAGTTGCCATTGGTCAGGATGGAGTTATGGATCTCATGAGATATGGAGGTATATATACAGTGGCATGCAAAAGTTTGGGCACCACTGGTCAAAATTTCTGTTACTGTGAATAGTTAAGTAAGTAGAAGATGAACTGATGTCCAAAATAAAGATGAAACATTCTTTTCAACATTTTAAGCAAGATTAGGGTATTATTTTTGTTTTGTACAATTTTAGAGTGAAAGAAAGGAGCACCATGCAAAAGTTTGGGCGCCCCAAGAGATTTGAGCTCTCAGATAACTTTTACCAAGGTCTCAGACCTTAATTAGCTTGTTAGGGCTGTGGCTTGTTCACGGTCATCATTAGGAAAGGCCAGGGTATGCAAATTTCAAAGCTTTATAAATTCCCTGACTCCACAAACCTTGTCCCAACAATCAGCAGCCATGTGCTCCTCTAAGCAGCTGCCTAGCACTCTGAAAATTAAAATAAATGACATCCACAAAGCAGAAGGCTGTAAGAACAAAGCGTTTTCAGGTAGCCGTTTCCTCAGTTCATAATGTAATTAAGAAATGACAGCTAATAGGAACGGTGGAGGTCAAGTTGAGGTCTGGAAGACCAAGAAAACTTTCCCAGAGAACTGCTCTTAGGATTGCTAGAAAGGCAAATTAAAACACCCAACTCTCCAACTGTTAAGCACGAGGGTGGATCGATCATGCTTTGGGCTTGTGTTGCAGCCAGTGGCACGGGGAACATTTCACTGGTAGAGGGTAGAATGAATTCAATTAAATACCAGCAAATTCTGGAAGCAAACATCACACCGTCTGTAAAAAAAAAAGCTGAAGATGAAAAGAGGATGGCTTCTACAACAGGATACTGATCCTAAACACACCTCAAAATGCACAATGGACTACCTCAAGAGGCGCAAGCTGAAGGTTTTGCCATGGCCCTCACAGCCTCCCGACCTAAACATCATCGAAAATCTGTGGATAGACCTCAAAAGAGCAGTGCATACAAGATGGTCCAAGAATCTCACAGAACTAGAAGACTTTTGCAAGGAAGAATGGGCAAAATTCCCCCAAACTAGAATTGAAAGACTCTTAGCTAGCTACAGAAAGCATTTACAAGCTGTGATACTTGCCAAAGGGGGTGTTACTAAGTACTGACCATGCAGGGTGACCAAACTTTTGCTTCAGGCCTTTTTCCTTTTTTGTTATTTTGAAACTATAGAAGATGGAAATAAAAAAAGTAATCTTGCTTAAAATATTAAAGAAATGTGTCATCTTTAACTTTATGCCTTTTGGAAATCAGGTCATCTTTTACTCGCTTAGCCATTCACAGTAACAGAAATTTTGACCGGGGTGCTCAAACTTTTGCATGCCACTGTATGGGAATGCATCAGTCCAGATGATGTAAAGCACAAACTGAAGACCATTAGAACTCCATGGAGAATGACAAAAATTGAAAAGCACTTATCTGACACATGGTCACATAGCAAAGACAGGGATGAGGAGAGTGCAGCTGGGGACTCAATAGAGTTGCTCAACAGTGGCACAGACAGTGCAGAAGAGAGTGCAGTACGGGACTCAACAAACTTGCTTGAACAGAAATTATCACAAGTGCAAAGACAAGATGGAAGTTTCAGTCTTAAAACAGGACATACTGTGAGATTTGTAGGCAAAGACACTGGTATTTCATACAAAGCTGAAGTCCAAGGATGAGCAGGCAAAACCACTGGGAGAAACAAAAGTTGGTACAACTTGAATTATCTAGAACCAGTCATGGTTACTGGCACTGCAAGGTCAGTTGACATGTCATGTGTAGACATGCTTCATATTGAATTAAATATAGAGCAAGCTGGACCATTTGAGAAATGTCAAAATGAAGATGTCCTAGTAACTAAAGAGGTGTCATTTGAATCTGCAAAACAGGATGAAATCATAACATAGAAACATAGAAAACCTACAGCACAATACAGGCCCTTTGGCCCACAAAGCTGTGCCTAGCTTAGAACTACCTAGGCTTTACCCATAGCCCTCTATTTTTCTAAGCTCCGTGTAGCCATCCTGAAGTCTCTTAAAAGACCCTATCGCTTCCGTCTCCATCACTGCCACCTCATTCCACGCAGTCACCACTCTCTGCGTAAAACACTTACCCCTGACATCTCCTCTGCACCTACTTCCAAGCACCTTTAAACTATGCCCTCTCTTGCTAGCCATTTCAGCCCTGGGGGAAAGCCTCTGACTATCCACACGATCAATGCTCTCATTATCTTGAACACCTCTATCAGGTCACCTCTCATCCTCCGTCACTCCAAGGAGAAAAGGCCGAGTTCACTCAACCTATTCTCATAAGCATGCTCCCCAATCCAGGCAACATCCTTGTAAATCTCCTCTGCACCCTTTATAAGCTGATGAAATAATGGAATGTTTGAGGAAGCCAGACACATTGGCCAAAAGACAGTGTCTACAAGATGGGTGGTCACCCCAAAAGAAATCCCGACAAGAATTATACCAAAAGCACATCTGGCGGCTAGAGGTTTTGAGGAATTGAACACAAAACAACTCCAACAAGACTCACCAACATTTACATCAGAGTCACTCCGTTAACTTCTCTCAGTGATAGGTCAGAAGCTTTACATGGACATAAAATCCACATTCTTACAGGGAATGGAGCTGTCACATGGCATTTACATTACCCCTCCCACCCCTCCCCCTCCCCAGTATGAAGCCAAAAACAAAGGAACACTCTGGAAACTCAAAAAGTGAGAGTATGGTCTAACAGATGCATCACTCTACTGGTATAAGGTCAAGGAAGCAATGTTGAAAACAGTTGGAAAGATGTCACAAGTGGATCCAGCTGTTTTTTACTGGCAAGATTCAGAATGTCATGTGATTAGACATCCTTGCTGTTGACGGAACAGTACAACTGCACTAAGAAAGCTGCATCAGGAATCTTCAGGCAATCCACATTGAATCCTCACGTGCCACACGATGGGATGCACCCTCAGTGAAGCTGAGCGACTTAGATCAAAGATAGGTCAGATTCTATGGGTGGCAAGGCAGAGCAGACCTGACATCATGTTTGATGCATGCTACTTGGCAACCAGCACAAAAAATGCCATAGTACAAACTTAAGGCAAACAAGGTAGTGCATAGAGTTCAATCTGAAAAAAATAGTCTTGAAGTTTCAACAGCTTGAAAAAGATAGCTCACTGAAGCTCGTTGTCTTCAACAATGGCTCACTTGTAAATCTTCATGATGGAGGTACTTAAGGGGGACATTTTATTGTATTGATAAAATGAGATTGAAGACTTTCACCTCGTTATTGGTAATCAAAAAGGATCTGAAGTACACTGGCAGGAGAAACCCTTGTAATGCTTGAAGGTATTGACAATGCTGTTTTTCTGGCCATGCTCTATTCTGAGCTTTTCCATGGTGACCCAAAGTAGAACAGTCTACAAAGAACTTGTGTCACAGATAACTACTCTTTGGTTGATGCCATCAAATCCACCAAGTCAGTTACAGAGAAGAGGCTCCATCTAGAGATAAGCAGCATCAAAGAACTTGTTCCTTTGCAGACGACCATAGCAGGTGATGAATTTTCTGTGCTTGGACAACTAGCTGACTGTATCACAAAGAAGGGAGCTCCAGCTCTTGTGTTGTGCACTTTGTGAAGGCATTTGGTACCTTAAGAATTGTATTAACTTCAATGGTTAGAACCAATTCCTATATCCTAATGGACATTACAATTTTTGGGATATTTGAATTGCCTAAGTTTTTAAAATATATACATAAAAGGCTGGAAGATTGTCGAGTTCTGTTCATTTGGACTATAGAAGTATTTAGTATACATGCACACTCCCTGTTATGCGCATGTGCACAGGGGAGGAAGGAAAACTGTAGGATGTAAAGGTAGCGGCCCTCAGTATTGAACAGAGATGTTAAAAGTAAAGTTGTTTTAACAAAAAAATAAGTGTCCTTGTTGTTTGGGTTTCTTACAACTGGCATTCTTCTCCGGCAACTAAGTTTAGAGGGATGGCCTGAACTAGGCAGTGTGGATGTAGTTTCATACTTCTTTCCACTTTTTCATGATGGACTGCACTGAGCTCCGAAGTATATTCAGTGGCTTTGAGATGGTCTTGTACCCTTCCCCAAATTTGTGTTTCCCTATTATAATTTCCCTGACATGTCTTGAACACTCTTTTGGCTTCAGTTTGGTTTGGTCTGTTGAAAATCTACCATACTGTGGACCTTACAGAGAGAGGGGGTATTTATTCTTATGAATTCATTGAAAACAGGTGATCCTCCAATTTTCTACATCAACAAATTGGGTGAGTTGGTAAGGTAATATACAGTATTGCACCTGAGGAAAGTTATTGATGTAATTACAAAGAGGATGAATACTTCTTCAACCTCAGTTTTGGTCTTTAATTTTTAGTAAATTGCTGACAGGTTTAGGAATTTTTCTTTTGACATGATGCACAGGGTTTTGTAGATTAGCTCAAAAAATCTTACTTGAAGAGATTTTAAATTTAGAAAATAAGATGGTAAAATATGAAAATAGTTGTGGGGGGTGGATAATTTTCAAGGCACTATGAGCTTCTTAAATGCCCCTAGTATATTTGCCTCTCTCATCACCTGTGGCAGTGCACTTCATGTCTCCACCACTTACTAGTATTTTTTAAAAACTTGTTAATCACTTGGCTGTGTATTTGGGGTCATGGTCTTGCTGCAGAATAAAGATGGGACTGATCAGATGCTTCCCTGATGGTATTACATGACGGATGAGAATTTGCTTGTACTTCTCAGCATTAGGGATTCCATTAATTCTGACCAGATCACCAACTCCGTTTGCAGAAATGCAGCCCTCAAAACTAAAGGGAACCTCCACCATACTTCACTGTTGGTTGCGGACACTCATCCATGTAGTGCTCTCCAGCTCTTCTACAGACAAGCTGTCTCCTGTTTGAGCCAAATATTTCACATTTTGACTCCTCAGTCCAGAGCATTTGCTGCCATTGTTCAACACCCTAGTCCTTCTGTTTGTGCACAGGTGAGTCTCTTGGCTTTCTTCCCCACTTTGGAAGAATGGCTTTTTGGCAGCAACTTTCCCATGAAGGCCACTTCTGACAAGATTTCTTTGGACTATAGAGGGGGGGGGGTACTTGGGCTCAGAATCAGAATTATTATCACTGGCATGTGACGTGAAATTTGTTAACTTAGCAGCAGCAGTTCAATACATAATCTAGCAGTGAGAGAAAAAAAATAAAAATAAAACATAATAAACAAGTAAATCAGTTACATAGATTGAATAGATTATTTTAAAATGTGCAAAAACAGAAATACTGTATATTAAAAAAAAGGTGAGGTAGTGTCCAAAGCTTCAATGTCCATTTAGGAATTGATGGCAGAGGGGAAGAAGCTGTTCCTGAATCACTGAGTGTGTGCCTTCAGGCTTCTGTATCTCCTACCTGATGGTAACAGTGAGAAAAGTGCATGCCCTGGGTGCTGGAGGTCTTTAATAATGGACGCTGCCTTTCTGAGACACCGATTCCTAAAGGTGTCCTGGATACTTTGTAGGCTAGTACCCAAGATGGAGCTGACTAGATTTACAACCCACTGCAGCTTCTTTTGGTCCTGGGCAGTAGTCCCTCCATACCAGACAGTGATGCAGCCTGTCAGAATGCTCTCCACGGTGCAGTTATAGAAGTGGTTCCAGTGGTTTCTGAGAGTTCAGAGCTGATAGCAGTGCTGGACCTCATCCAATTTAGAGGGGACGTTATTTTGATGTGTCTCTTGTGTGCTGCACTCAGTTTCCATGTCTGACCACCAAGTTTCTGATCCTCAGATGCGCCCATTCCTTTGTGCATCTTTAGAAGAGCCTGGACAGCACATCTTGAAACTCCTGTCTGCCACGAAATTTCAGCTTGGGAGAGACCTTGCTGATGCAGGATGACCACCTTGTGTCTTGTTGCTACACTCTTTTTTGCCATGGTGTAAGAATTGATGATTTGATGGTTAAACAGTCACATCTGCCACACCATCACCTTTTTGTTTGGTTGCCCTTCACTCAGTTTGATTCCTTCTACATCTGTTTCTGTTTCAGTTAATCTGTTTAGCTCATTCAACTCATTATGTCATTGATCATTAGCACCTGCTTGTTACCTTTGTTTAATCATGCACTGGGCTATATACCTACAACGTAATCAAGTTTTTATTTGATACTTTCTTTAACAAAATACAATATATTTTCTGTAACACTTATTTTGGAAAATGGAAATCTAAAGTTTGCTCTTTTCTACTGACACACTCGTGAAGAAAAAAACATCAAAAACAAAATTTATATTAAAAAAATCTACACTGCCTAAGACTTTTGCACAGTACTGTGTAAGCTCAAAATGAAATTCACAGTGTTTATATTATGGTGCTCAAAATGTGCTTCTGTAATCATAAATTCAAGACAAGGTTCCAAGCCTCACTGGGTCTAGAAATGTTTCTAATTAGGAAGTTGAATAATACACTTGGATTAAAGAAATAGATTAATAAAATGCTTTTGAACTACAGAGTATAATCTTAAATGAGGTTAAAAACTAATTTTAAGCCTTAATGAATTATTCTGTATTCCTACAGTCATTTTGATAAAGCAAACTGAATCTTATGTCATTAAGCACCATAAGCATGTCTCGAGAACCTTCACATACATACATTTTTTGAAATGCACTGGTACCATCAAGTGGCTAAAATAGGTTCAGCAGACTATTTATGATTGGTGCACTCTCTCTGTGGGCCAGCTTGTCCTGGGCAAAGATGTAATTTAGTTAAAAAAGTTTAAAAGTTAATCCAATAGATTCAAATAATTAGAATTTACACAATGTTGAAAGAAATAAGTAAAATTACCTTAAAATGCCAATAAATAATTCTAAAACCAGGTAAAGCAGATTAAGTTCTTAACTATTTGCAATATGATCAGTGCCAGATTTAAATAAAAGACCTCACTGTGACTCTGACCACCCTGACTTAATGTTGAGGGTCAGGTGCATAGTATACCAGAATATCCTCTGCAGCAGTAACTGGACCACAACTAAAATGGTATATTCAACAAGCAGCAGACAGTCAAATGTACCGATATCTGACACCAACTCATGTCAATGACCGCACAAGTACAGAAGTCCAAGACAACCAGCTTTTTATTCAGCATTTTTTGGCCATTGATGTATCAACATTATAACTTAGATGAGAAAATAAATGCTTGTTTGAAGCACCAGAAAGACATTCTATCATGATCAATAAACCAAATGACCTTGCCTGGTGTCTCAGGACTGGCTGTGTCAGCACCTACACCACCCTGGCACTCCTTCTCTGTCACCTGTCCCACACCCCCCCTACAGCACTTTGCCCTCGCTATTCTCAACATCCTTTGTATCTCCCAGATATACACACTTGCACTCCACTCCATGTTGACATATACAGTACTGTGCACGAGTCTATATGATTACTGATAAACTGGAAAAAAAATTATAAGGAGCAAGCACTTAAGAATGTCTTGTCAAAACATTATACAATTTCCACCAGGGCTTCAAAATGTTTTTCTTGGATTACCTACGCCAACATTTAATCTATCAAATTAGCAAAATCATAATTAATGCTCTCAATAAGGATTTACTTTTTAAGTCTATTAGAAATGATAAACTTTAATTCCAGTAATAGTGTGTCAACAATTTTCTTTCTTGTCAGTGCTTATTGTCAAATTGGGATTTGTTTACCATCAACTACCTTCCTTTCCTGATCTGTTTGTAGCCTGGTATGCTTTATGAACAAAAATGGTGTAAATGTATAGCTTCTAACAGCTGACTTATGCTGATGCTCACGATTTCAACTGCCGTAATGCTTTCAAGGCCAGGAACAATATGCCATGAAACACAGTAACTTACATTATTGTGTTACTACTAAACTGAAACAATTTCACTTAAGATTTGAAAATTATAAAATACATGGAGGTTTCTTCTTCCTTGTTGCTGGAAATATGAAGTGCTCAAGGCTCCTTTTGAGCTTAGCACTTTTTCCAACCCTCAGCATACACAAAATGAGTTGGGAATTGAAGGGAAGAGATAAGAATGAGGCTTGGAAATTTTATGTAAGAGTCTTACTTTTTGCTCACTACTGAATATCCCTTCTTTGAGCCTCTTCGCTTGTGTTGCATCTAACACCATAATATTAAGTATACGGTCGATTTTATTTTCTTTATCTTAGCCATACAGCGTGAACTAGACCTAATCATAGGACAATTTACAATAACCAGTTAACCTACCCAGTACATCTTTGGACACTGTGAGGAGACTGGAGCACCCGGGGAAAACCCACACATTCCACGGGAGGACATACAGAGACACCATAAAGAATGGTGCCAGAATTGAACTCTGGAATGCCCTGAGCTGTATTAGCATCACACTAACCACTGGGCTACCATGGCGCCCAATTTTTAATTACATTAAAATATAAATTTTTATTTCCGTATGGTACAAAATTTTGTGAAAAAGATATTTGCTAGTCATCAGATTTCTAAGAAAGCATAGTCTACCCACTCACAATTAAAAAATAGTGAACATCACTCACTAACTTGGATTTTCTTAGTCTTTCTAAATTAAATTATTCCAGTTAATATAGAAAGACTTACTCAGATGTCTAATGAAAGAATATTTTTCTCCAAAAATAATTTTTTGCAAGTAAATATAACATTAAACTTTATTGTCACAGTTGTTCACTCATTTGCAAACCCAGGATTGCTGTCAACATTCTCACCTTCAGCATCAACAGTTTATCCCAATGAAAACAAAAGTAACTCAATCTTCTTCAGCTGAGTTCTGTTGAATACCTATTTATATCAGCATAGCCCACAGGCATTCTAGTTGCTTGAAATACAATGGCAACCTCTTGTTGAAATTAACACTTTCTAAATCTCTCCTGAAGGAAAAACAGGTCAAAAGAATACCAAAGTATGAAATTTATACAGTTTTGCACGATCACTCAGATCCTAATGAAAAGATTATTGAAGATAATTACATTTGAGGAAAGTAACATCCAGTCCATCAGGGTTAACAGTAAAATGTCGATTATACAAATGCTCCTTTAAGGAACTTTAAAGAGCATTACTAAAAAAGATTCAGTTAACAATTGCCTCAGATGTTTAAATTCCATTAGAATCAATTCTTTATCTTATACACATGACTGTGTGGCTAAGCATAGCTCCAATATTATACACAAATTTGCTGATAATATTACTTTTGTTGAACAAATCACAGGTGAAGACGAGTCAGCATATGAAGACGAGTCAGCATACGGTAATGCAACAGAACACCTGGTTGAGTCTTGCTACAACATCAATCTCTCACTTAATATCGGTAAAAGTAATGAAATGATTGCTGGCTTCAGGATTGGGAAAGGACATTGAATATCCATTGAAACAGTGGAGAGTGTCAGCAACTTGAAATTTCTGGGTGTTTATATAGGATAACTCATTCAAGTTAAAGGATGACTCATATAGGATAACTCATAATCTTCTAAGAAAGTAAAGATGCTGGCTTTCCTTCCTGGTGATTGCATCTAAGTGCTGAGCAGCACATAGATGCAATCACCAGGAAGGAAAGACAGCATCATTAACTTCTTAGAAGATTAAGGAGGTTCAACATGTAACTGAACATTAATGTCTGCAGATGAACTGTTGAAAGTATCCTGACAGGTTACATCAGAGTCTGGTATGGCATTTTAAATGCATAGGAATGCTAGAAGCTGCAGAGAGCAGTGGACTCAGCCCAAAACAACATGGCATGTCCCTCCCCACAATTGGTAACTTCCACGAGAGGCAATGCTTCAAAAACGTAACATCCAAAGATTCACCACCATCCAGGCCATGCCATTTTCTCACATCTACCACCGGGCAGGAGAATAAGAAGCCTGAAGTCCCACCAGGTTCAAGAACAGCTCTTCAGCTGTTGAACCAACCAGGACAACCCTAATCAATTTTTCAGCATAGTCACACTATGATCAATTTGTACAATAATGCACTGTTTTATTTGTTCTAATTCTGTCCTTGTATAATTTAATTATGTTTAATGTATATTTATCTTGTGAATGTCATATATCTGATGCTAATTCAAGTTTTCATCTGTGCATACATGTATACGATAATAAACCTGACTTTGACTTTTATTATTCATGCATCCAAAAAATAACATACAATGAATTTGTACTTTCAGGAATAGACTTTTCCTGTGAGAGAAGGTCTTGCTTTTCATCATCATGAGCTATGTGATCATAAAATAAAATTATAAAATATGAGTTAATGGAGTAGGGCATCAGCATTTAAAATATTATTCTAGGAGTTTAGCTCTGTTGAGATAAATCTAAGTTAATATATTTTAACCTTAGCAGAGAAGTAGTTGCTGGAAATGACAATCAGAAATTAAATAATCATTTGTTAGTATAAACACAAGAGATTCTGCAGATGTTGGAAATCCAGAGTAACACACACAAAATGCTGGAAGAACTCATCAGGTTGGCCCTGGTAAGTGCTCCTTGACCTGCTAAATTCCTCCAGCATTTTGTGTGTATTGCAACCATTCTATTAGGTATTAATAAAAAATCTAAGTAGTATGGATTTAATAAAATCTAATCATCCTTAAACTTCATTGTGCTTCTTGATGATGGCAATACTGCTGAAGTGCACTTGGGTTCAAAATACATTTAACAAATGTCACTTGATAAACTGAACAACAAAACTGATGTCCATGGAATGCAAGGCTGTGGCATGGAGGAACAGGAAAGAATTTGTCCTATTGGACAACACATACAAAATGCTGGTGGAATGCAGCAGGCTTGGCCTGCTCCGTTCCACCAGCATTTTGTGTGTCTTGCTTGAATTTCCAGCATCTGCAGATTTCCTCGTGTTTGTGTCTTATTGGACATTTGTTTTTAAAGCAGGAGGAAGGAACAGAATATTGTTTCTAAGTGCTGGTACTGACACCACTACATTTCTTAAATTACTGAGTAAACAGATGACCATTTCAAAATTTATAGATGACATAAAAAACAAGCGATAGTAAACAGCAGAAAGGATAGACTTCAAAGAGATATAAACAGACAGAAAGAATGAACACATAAATATCCAAGGGAATTTAAAACAGAGACGTGTGAAGGAATGCATTTCAGACTCAGAATTGAGTTATCATCACTCACATATGTCAGAGTCATACAGCACTACAAAACAGAAAAAGGCCCTTTGGCCCAACTCATCTGTGCCAAACTATTATTCTTCCTAGTCCCATGGTCCCATACCTGGACCTTCGCCCTCCATTTCCCTCCCATCAATGTACTTATCCAAACTTCCCTTAAATGCTGCTATTGAACCTGCATCCATCACTTCCACTAGCAGCTCATTCTGTACCCACAACACCGAGTGAAGAAGTTTCCCTTCAAGTTCACCTTTCACACTTAACCTGTGACCTGTAACTCTAGTCTCACACAATCTCAGTGAAAAAAAGCCTGCTTGCATTTACCCTATCTATACCCCTCATAATTTTGTCTACCTCTAAGATTTCCCCTGATTATTTAACACTCAAGGTAAAAAACTATTGACTTATTCAACCTTTTCCAACAACTCAGGTCCTTGATACCCAACAGAAACATTGGTAAATTTTCTCTGTACTCGTCCAATCTTATTAATAACTTTCTTGTAGGTAGGTGACCAGAACTGCACATAATACTTCATATTTGGCCCCACCAACATCTTATACAACTTGAACATAACAGCTCAACTCCTGTACTCAATACTCTGATTATGAGAGACAGTGTGCCAAAAGCTCTCTTTACAACCCATCCACCTGTGATGCCACTTTCAAGTAATTGTGGATCTGTGTTCCCATGGACTATCCAGAAATCTGATAGTGGAGGGAAAGCTGTTCAGGTATATGTCTTCAAGCTTTTGTGCCTCCTCCCTGATGGTAGTAATGAGAAGAGGACATGCCCTGGATAGGGAGGGTCTTCAAGATATATGCTGCATTCTTGAGGCATTGCCTTTTCAAGATGTCTTCAATGGTAGGGAAGCTAGTGCCGATGATGGAGCTGGATGACTTTACAAACCTCTACAGCTTTTTCCGATTCTGTGCTTTGGCACCCCCATACCAAATAGTGATGCAACCAGTCAGAATGCTCTCAATAGTTCATCTGTAATAGTGTGTTATTTTGGTTGAAAGAATGAGCAGACAATATGGTATTAAGGATACAAATCTCAGGGGTTTCCAAGAATGGTAAAAAAACAAGAAGTAAACTTGTATAAGTGTTTAAAGGTGACAGAGCAGGTTGAGAATATGATTCCAGGAGGGGAAAAAAAAACAAATCCAGGGCTTTAGGCAAAGATCTAGAATAGAAAACAACAAAGTTACATTGAACTATTTAGGCTACAGCCACAGGATTGTTTCCAACTGTTCCTTCCACTGAGAGAAAGGATGTGAATGGTGATGTGAATGCAGAATAGATCTACTGGAACTGTAATGGGGAAAAGGCTTTAAAACATTTTCAGACTAGAAAGGAAGTGGTTATTTATCATGACACAGAATAGGCCACTCAGCCTATTGGGTCAATGCTTTCTCTCAGTAGAAGAAGCCCAGCACTCCCACTCCCATCTTATTTATCCTTCATTGTGTAACTTATTCTTCCTCATATCCCCAACAATGCCCTTTAATTCTTTTGGCTACTTACCTGAACCACAGGGTAATTTACACTTGAGCCATTTAACCTACCAATGCATTCTTGATTTGTGGGAGAAAACTAGAACACTGGGTAGAAACTTGGAGACTAAATACATACACTACACAGATAGTGGAAAGTCGGGAGCAAAGCCTAGCCCCTGGAGTTGTGAAGCAGATATACTAACTGCTACATCACTAAGGGTGGTTATTAATATAGCAGGGAAGATCTGTTTCTATTAATTGATTAAATTATTAAAAGTTATCAAAGATCATTATGAAATAAATAAAGAGATACTTTTACTATTGGCCAAAGGATCAGGGACAAGATGACATAGCTTTCAGGTGAAAGCACTGAGGAAAAGTGCATTCACAGAGAAAAAAAGTCTACCATCCAAAGGGGCTTGAAGCAATTCAACCAGAAGTAGATACAAATTATGTCCAAAAATAGGCCACTTTGCCCCTTGAACTAATCTGCTAATCAATAAATTCATGGCTGAACTGACAGCAATCTTGACTCCACATTCTAGCCTACCCCAGTTATTTTCCCACCCCTTACTTAATTAACTCTGCTTAAAATATTTAATGGATCCAATTTCAGCACTCTTTAAGCATGAGAGTTTCAAAGGCTGACAACTCAGTGAAAAAGAATCACCTCAAATATCTTAAAAAGAGCACATCCTCGTTTTAAAATGCCAACTACCAAAAATTTAGACAGATACTGAATGGAGGAAAAATACAGGGAATGGGGGGAAAAAAAATTGGTGAGCACTTTTGCAGAGAGCCAGCAGACTCAATAGCACAAATGACATCCTGACTTGGCTTTGAATCTATTAAGCCCACAACAAAGAAATACTCATTAATTTGACAACAATCAGCAATGCTACTCAGAGATAGGAAAAAAAAGGAAACTTTACATTATTGGACACAACACCTCACTTCTGACAGCAACATTGCAGGCTATCTCGTTAAATATTTTACAAATAATGCTTCAAGGTAGATGGGTCCAGGAACTTAGTAGACATTCTTTTCCCAACACTGATATTCTTTACCCAACATGTAATGAATCATATTTTTGTAACATAGATCTTTGACTCCACCCTTCTGGTTTCTTCACAGTATTCTAACACCGATTCCAAAAATATTATTTTTATACTTTATGTTTAAATTCTTCAGAATTCTCCTCAGAAATCTAACAATTCAGATAGCTTCAATTTGTCTGCTATGAATAGTTGATAGGCCTAGGATATGAATATATCACTCTGCAGGTGTATAGAAGCTGAATAAATGTGTTCTAAGCCACAGAGGATGCTATTTCTGCCAACTCCAGCACACAGTCATTCATTAACCATTGAAATATGCTACATAACCAATAAAAGACAAAGAATGGCAGAAAAATAACTCCTAAGGGCAAATTAGCTAGCAATCCAACTCTAGAATTGTTAATACATTCCTATGAAAATAGTTTAAAATTCTATAAAAAATTTTAAGTAGAAAATGTAAAATTATTCATTCCAGTATACTGAGATGCCAATGAATAAGCAGTCAATTAAGGTTATCACAAATATAACCTTAGTAATCAGCTGTACTTAAAAGTAGTTGATGAAAAAGGATTTTAAAAGAAGGACAGAAGAATGAGGCAAGAAGTCCCTTCTTTGATAATAAGCAATAACAGGGGGTCCTATGACCTTTTCACTTGATGGATAGCCTGTTAAATATGAGCCTCATTCAGGTTTTGTTATGAAGGTCTCTCAACACTGTTATTAAATTTCAAAAGAGCAAACACCCTCAAGAGCCTACCTGGGGTGGGAGGTTGTTCCCACTTGGTTACCCAGAAGAAGAATGTACAGGCGCAGGCAGCTCTGCAGCAAACTGTTCAGTTATGCAACCAGGGTACGAATGCAGTCAGATTGTAACTGGTTTCTCTATCTGGTCATGTTACACTTATGAGGATTTTCTATGATTCATACCACAGGTGTGGATTTGTACTATAATCAATGACATTGTGAGGGAACAATATTAAACTTTTTTCAATCCAAGCCAAATTTAATCATATAATCAATTTTTTTAAAAATAGTGTAAATTCAGTTGTTGTCATAAGAGACTAGACCTGTTTGACAAATCAAAGTACAAAATTAACATGCATTCTCAATTCATGCTTTCTTACTCTGATTAACTCTTTCGCGTGGTCTGTGTCTCCATAACTCTACTGGTGATATCAATTGATGCTGTAACATCTAGTCAGCTAACTTACAGTATCTCCCATAAATCCAGCAACTGGAACAAATCCCTTAATGTCAGCTACAGTGGTGATAGAGAATCAAGAAAAAAAATTATCTTGTTAAATACTTTTATGTCTGGCATGCACCACACTCATCAGGCAACTCTTCATCTCTTGAAAATACCCCACACATTTGTACTTAATGGATTCCAACAAATAACCTATGTACAATTTTTTTCAGCTGAACTATAAATAATGACATAATACAATTAGGAATAGGCATAATATGATTAAGAAGACAGAGTAGGGGAGATTCAAACAAGAGGACATGAGTTGAGACTCGGGGGTAAAAGTTTAAGGGTAACACGAGGGGGAATTTCTTTACTTAGAGAGTGGTAGCTGTGTGGAATGAGCTTCCAGCAGAAGTGGTAGAGGCAGGTTCGATAGTCATTTAAAGCAAAATTGGATAGGTATATGGACAGGAAAGGAATGGAGGGTTATGGGCTGAGTGCGGGTCAGTGGGACTAGGTGAGAGTAAGCATTCGGCACGGACTAGAAGGGCCGAGATGGCCTGTTTCCGTGCTGTAATTGTTATATGGTTATAATAACCAGTGTGGCTTTTTCAAAGGCAGGTTGTGCCTTATGAGCCTGACTGAATTTTTTGAGGATGTGACAAAACACATTGATGAAGGAACAGCAGTAGATGTAGTGTATACAGATTTCAGCAAGGCATTAGATAAGGTTCCCCATGCAAGGCTTATTGAGGAAGTAAGGAGGCATGGGATCCAAGGGTACCTTGCTTTGTGGATCCAATATTGGCTTGCCCACAGAAGGCAAAGAGTGGTTGTAGACGGGTATACTGCATGGAGATCAGTGACCAGTGCTGTGCCTCAGGGATCTTTTCTGGGACCACTTCTCTTCATGATTTTTATAAATGACCATGATGAGGAAGTGGAGGGATGGATTAGTAAATTTGCTGATGACACAAAGGTTGGGGGTGTTGTGGATAGTGTGGAGGGCTGTCAGAGGTTACAGCGAGACATCGATAGGATGCAAAACTGGGCTGTGAAGTGGCAGATGGAGTTCAACCCAAATAAGTGTGAGGTGGTTCATTTTGGTAGGTCAAATATGATAGCAGAATATAGCATTAATGGTAAGACTCTTGACAGTGTGGAGGATCAGACGGATCTTGGGGTCCAAGTCCATTGGACACTCAAAGCTGCTGCACAGGTTGACTATGTGGTTAAGAAGGCATACGGTGCTTTGGCCTTCATCAACAGTGGGATTGAGTTTAAGAGCCGAGAGGTAATGTTAGGACCCTGATCAGACCCCACTTGGAGTAATGCGCTCAGTTCCGGTCACCTCACTACAGGAAGGATGTGGGAACTATAGAAAGGGTGCAGAGGAGATTTACAAGGATGTTGCCTGGACTGGGGAGCATGCCTTATGAGAACAGGTTGAGTGAACTCAGCCTTTTCTCCTTGGAGCAGCGGAGGATGAGAGGTGAGCTGATAAAGGTGTATAAGATCATGAGAGACATTGATCGTGTGGATAGTCAGAGGCTTTTTCCCCGGCTGAAATGGCTAACATGAGAGGACACAGTTTTAAGGTGCTTGGAAGTAGGTACAGAGATGTCAGGGGTTAAGTTTTTTTTTACGCAGAGAGTGGTGAGTGCGTGGAATGGGCTGCCGGCAATGGTGGTGGAGGCAGATACGATAGGGTCTTTTAAGAGACTCCTGGATAAGTACACGGAGCTTAGAAAGATAGAGGGCTATGGGTAACCCTAGGTAATTTCTAAAGTATGTAGATATTCGGCACAGCATCATGAGCTGAAGGGCCTGTATTGTACTGTAGGTTTTCCATGTTTCTATGTAATGCTAGGGCCCTAACATTTCTCAGTCCAGTCATTAAGACATTTTTAAACTTCTGTTTGAGCAATCATATTGTTTCTTTGGATAAAGCTGCAAAAAGTTTGACATACGAACAGTAAATTCTGGAAATGCCCTTTAGGTCAGAGATGTGAAAAGAGAAACAGAATTAACATGATGAAAGGTCTTAAACTTATAATGTTAACTCTGTTCTTCTTTCACCAGCTTCTACCACACCTGAAGGGTGTTTCCAGCAGTTATTGTGTTTATTTCAGATTTCCAGCATAGTTGTTCTGATTTACATACTGTACGCTTATATTCCCCAAGCACTCATTCTGGAGTTATTGCACATCGCACTCTATTGTAATACTGCCACATCTAAGCAGTGTATAAGTGGTCCCAGATTCCAGACATAAAGTCACATCAGACATGATGTCTCCCACCACTTGCATATTCCAGACCTCAATGCAGCTAGATTTCATCATTAACATTTATTCTTAAGATCAGATTTGATGATTAGACAGTTATTTGTTCTAAAGGTGACTCTCCCAATCACTATTTTCATCCCATCTAGCACAAGCAATCCTCCTCCAGGCCATCTCCAAACACCTGCTTCTTTTTTAAGCCAAATCCTCATTGGGTAGTCCCACCTGACCAGAAGCCCTTTTATCCATGAGTTAACATTATTTCATCTCTCTCACAACCACTCACTATCTATCCCTGATAATCGCATTACTTTAAGTTTCTCAGTTTTCAACACACTGCAAAAATAGGATTAAATATAGCACGGCAGTTAAGCAAAATGCACAAAAGAAAACTGACGACCAAAGTAGGAGCAGATATTTAAATAATGGAAGTTAGATTGAAAAATGAGCATCAAGACTACAATGAGATGAGTGTGCATGCATTATAGAAATGGAGAATGAAAAACAGAGCAAGGGGGAGGGAGGAGGAGGAGAGATTAAAAGTATATTGTCAAGGGAGAGCAACTACAACAGTTCATTTCCTGACACTGTTCCATTCAGCATGTCCCATGAACCACCTTACATAATAGAAGTTATGCTGCCTCACAATTATTTCATCTAATGAAAAAAAACAGCATCTGTATTCTTGGGTTACAATGTCGGGAATGTATGCAGGATGGTTTTCTGAACCAACATGTCGAGGAACCAACTAGAGAGTAGGCCATTCTAGATTGAGTATTGAGCAATGAGGAAGGATTAGTTAGCAATCTTGTCGTGCGAGGCCCCTAGGGTAAGAGTGAGCATAATATGGTGGAATTCTTCATTAAGATGGAGAGTGACACAGTTAATTCAGAAACAAAGGTTCTGAACTTAAAGAAGAGTAACTTTGAAGGTATGAGATGTGAATTAACTAAGATAGACTGGCAAATGATACTTAAAGGGTTGACGGTGGATATGCAATGGCAAGCATTTAAAGATCGCATGGATGAACTAAAACAATTGTTCATCCCAGTTTGGCAAAAGAATAAACCAGGGAAGGTAGTGCACCCGTGGCTGACAAGGGAAATTTGGGATAGTATCAAGTCCAAAGAAGAAACATATAAATTAGCAAAAAAAAGCAGCACACCTGAGGACTGGGAGAAATTCAGAGACCAGCAGAGGAGGACAAAGGGCTTAATTAGGAAAGGGAAAAAAGATTATGAGAGAAAGCTGGCAGGGAACATAAAAACTGACTGTAAAAGTTTTTATAGATATGTGAAACGAAAAAGATTGGTCAAGACAAATGTAGGTCCCTTACAGTCAGAAACAGGTGAATTGATCATAGGGAACAAGGACACGGCAGACCAATTGAATAACTACTTTGGTTCTGTCTTCACGAAGGAGGACATAAATAATCTTCCGGAAATAGTAGGGGACCGAGGGTCTAGTGAGATGGAGGAACTGAGGGAAATACATGTTAGTAGGGAAGTGGTGTCAGGTAAATTGAAGGGATTAAAGGCAGATAAATCCCCAGGGCCAGATGGTCTGCATCCCAGAGTGCTTAAGGAAGTAGCCCAAGAAATAGTGGATGCATTAGTGATAATTTTTCAAAACTCCTTAGATTCTGGATTAGTTCCTGAGGATTGGAGGGTGGCTAATGTAACCCCACTTTTTAAAAAAGGAGGGAGAGAAAAAACGGGGAATTATAGACCGGTTAATCTGACATCGGTGGTGGGGAAAATGCTAGAGTCGGTTATTAAAGATGTGATAACAGCACATTTGGAAAGAGGTGAAATCATCGGACAAAGTCAGCATGGATTTGTGAAAGGAAAATCATGTCTGACGAATCTTATAGAATTTTTTGAAGATGTAACTAGTAGAGTGGATAGGGGAGAGCCAGTGGATGTGGTATATGTAGATTTTCAGAAGGCTTTTGACAAGGTCCCACACAGGAGATTAGTGTGCAAACTTAAAGCACACGGTATTGGGGGTATGGTATTGATGTGGATAGAGAATTGGTTGGCAGACAGGAAGCAAAGAGTGGGAGTAAACGGGATCTTTTCAGAATGGCAGGCAGTGACTAGTGGGGTACCGCAAGGCTCAGTGCTGGGACCCCAGATGTTTACAATATATATTAATGATTTAGACCAGGGAATTAAATGCAGCAACTCCAAGTTTGCGGATGACACGAAGCTGGGCGGCAGTGTTAGCTGTGAGGAGGATGCTAAGAGGATGCAGGGTGACTTGGATAGGTTAGGTGAGTGGGCAAATTCATGGCAGATGCAATTTAATGTGGATAACTGTGAAGTTATCCACTTTGGTTGCAAGAATAGGAAAACAGATTATTATCTGAACGGTGGCCGATTAGGAAAAGGGGAGGTACAACGAGACCTGGGTGTCATTGTACACCAGTCATTGAAGGTGGGCATGCAGGTACAGCAGGCAGTGAAAAAGGCAAATGGTATGTTGGCATTCATAGCAAAAGGATTTGAGTACAGGAGCAGGGAGGTTCTACTGCAGTTGTACAAGGCCTTGGTGAGACCGCACCTAGAATATTGTGTGCAGTTTTGGTCCCCTAATCTGAGGAAAGACATTCTTGCCATAGAGGGAGTACAAAGAAATTTCACCAGATTGATTCCTGGGATGGCAGGACTTTCATATGAAGAAAGACTGGATCGACTAGGCTTATACTCACTGGAATTTAGAAGATTGAGGGGGGATCTTATTGAAACGTATAAAATTCTAAAGGGATTGGACAGGCTAGATGCAGGAAGATTGTTTCCGATGTTGGGGAAGTCCAGAACGAGGGGTCACAGTTTAATGATAAAGGGGAAGCCTTTTAGATGAGGAAAAACTTCTTCACACAGAGAGTGGTGAATCTGTGGAATTCTCTGCCACAGGAAACAGTTGAGGCCGGTTCATTGGCTATATTTAAGAGGAAGTTAGATATGGCCCTTGGTGGCTAAAGGGATCAGGGGGTATGGAGAGAAAGCAGGTACAGGGTTCTGAGTTGGATGATCAGCCATGATCATACTGAATGGCGGTGCAGGCTCAAAGGGCCAAATGGCCTACTCCTGCACCTACTTTCTATGTTTCTATGTTTCTAATACCCAATTCCTCTACACTTTCACCATCACTTTTCTTGAAAGGGGGCTCAACCAGCCAAGATTAGTCACTGACAAAATTGAGTTTCATGGGCAGTCTCCACAGACTAAAATGCCACCTTGGTAAACCACACATCTAACTTCATCCTTTGCCATTCTTGCTTCTCAACTTCAAATGCCTAAATTAACTTCAACACTCACTTTCCCCCACCCCTACATCTCCACAACTATGGGGCTCCGAAGTACATGGGTTCCTGACTCTCCTGCAGCCCAGAGTATCAACCCTCTTGTGATCACAGCCTTCCTATTACCTACAGTGTTTGATTCTCCCATAGATGCAATGACCCTCTACACAACACACCTATTCCTGGTGAGTATATGATCATCATTTCTTTCTTTTCCGATTCTCCATTAGTCCATGATATATTGATCAGCTCTACAGAGCCCATATTATCAGTCCAACAGATGATAAGAAACAATGAACATTAAGCCACTAATGCAAAAATTATATGCTGGCCTTAGTCATTTGGATATTTTATATCAACATTAAGCTGATATACCTGAACCTTAAGGTTGAACAGCTGAACTACACTGAACCACGTATACTAACATTGATAAGATTTTCAAAATATATAAAATCTACTACAGTAAATAGTTCAACATAACACCTCTGAATGACAGATTAATAACTATATTTAAACTTTATCAAGCACTGATCTTGGAATCAACAGCAACAACAAATTTACAAGTTACCTATGCACTGAAGACCTAGAGACCCTCCACAGGAAAGTTGAGGAAATTTCACACCAAGCATTAGGCCAAAAGCCAAGAGGCAGATTGTTAAGAGCATATTGATAATAGAAGTTTTGCAAGCAAATTCATGAGCCCAAGTCAAAAACTGCTTCTGGAAATCTGAAATAAAAGCAGAAAATGTTGGAAACAGCTCTGCAAGTCAGGCAACATCTGTGGAAAAGGGAACAATGTTTCAGCTCCAAAACCTTGCAAAAAGCGGGAGACAAGTTAGAAGGCAGGGAGGGTCATCCTCGATCAAACTATCAGAGAAATTCCCTTTATTTCACCCATCCCCTCTCCAATTGTTTTTGTTATCTGTACAAATTTGTTTCTCTATTTCCCAATTCTGATGAAAGCTCCCTGGGTTTAACATTTTCTGCTTTTATTCCAGACATTCAGACTGCGTAAGGTTGTTAATAGTGAAGGAATTTTATTCAAGTGGCATATAGTAATAATGTATTCTATTGTACCTTAAGCTAATACAGGGCTGAATGAAGTTAGATGGCAGCCTGGTTAATAACAGATACAAGGCTGCATTTAGAAAGGTATTAAGAATTCTGCTGCAGATGAGGAAAACTGGGTATAGTCAGTGACAGATGTAAAGATGGTGTTTACTTGCAGCCTGGAACACAGTCAAATTATTTATGATACAAAGGTGTAAATAGTCTGGTTTAGTTTCAGAAAGATGCCAGAGAGAATGATCCAGTCTAAGCCCAGCAAATGAACTTGCACATTTTCATGAAGGGATAGATTCAGAGGAAGGGCAACAAATTGCAAGTACAAAGAACATAGTGGATCAGGGGTGCAGCTGAAATCACAAAGAATGAGAAGCTGTTTTAGAGACAGTCAAGTGGTAAGACATGCACGTCAAGACATCAGGCATGGGTGGTCTCCAAGGTAATGAGGGTAAAATCTTTTAGGCCAATAGTTATTCAATGCTATCTTCCAAAACCATTGGTGGTATGATACAAGGATAGTCTCCTTCCACTAGACTTGGAGCAATCATTAGTTTGCATTACACTGCACATGGCCAAAGTAAATAGAGAAAAGGCAATCAAAAATGCAGTACAATGTTTAGCTGAAGTTTGAATGAGGTAACAATTCTATTATAAATAGACTCACAAGAGGACTTCACTGCACGAGAATTTAGGTGACTGATTGGTGTCCACAATGAAGTGCTTGACGCATGGGAACAGCCTATATTTGTCAAGATTCATTGAGGACACTTGCGTCAACTTGGAACCCAGTTGTAGCCAACTCAGTTGTAGAACTAAGTTGTACAACCCAGTTGTAGTTCCCAGTTGTAGAACTAACCACGATTCAGGATCTGACAGATGTTGCTGCTTACAGTGGAATGCAAGCAGCATATGAAGATGGACCACTTCATTAACAGAAGATTTGATACCTGCCGCACTTCCTGTCAATTATAGGGTACACATCTTACTGATAGTCATATAGCAAACAGTTGAAGAGCATCAACTGAAGGAAGGGGACACCAATTGGAAAACCAGCAGAGGGAGTTCAGAATGTAACAATGTAATTTTAGACACAAGAGATTCTGCAGATGATGGAAATCCAGAACAATATACATAAAATGCTGGAGGAACTCAGTAGGTCAGGCTGCATCTATGGAAATGAATAAGCAGTCAATGTTTCCTGTTGAGAACCTTCATCAGGACTGGAAAAGAAGAGGGAAGGTGCCAGAATAAGTTGGGAGAAGGGAAGGCGTACAATCTAGAAGGTGATAGATGAAGCCAGGTGGGTGGAGGAGGGGGGGATGAAGTAAGAAACCGGGAGATGATCGGTGGAAAAGTTAAAGGGCTGGAGAAAAAGGAATTGAATAGGAGAGGAGAGTGGACCATAGGAGAAAGGAAAGGAGGAGGGGCGCCGGGGGAGATGATAGATAGATAAGGAGGAGGAAGAGGTCAGGTGGGTGGCAGAGCAGGAAATTGAAGACGACAGGAGAGGGACTCTTCCTGGAGGTAAGAAATCGATGTTCATACCATAAGGTTGAAGGTTACCTAGATGGTATACAGTGGCATGCAAAAGTTTGGGCACCACTGGTCAAAATTTCTGTTACTGTGAATAGTTAAGCGAGTAAAAGATGACCTGATTTCCAAAAGGCATAAGGTTAAAGATGACACATTTCTTTAATATTTTAAGCAAGATTACTTTTTTTTTATTTCCATCTTTTACAGTTTCAAAATAACAAAAAAGGAAAAGGGCCTGAAGCAAAAGTTTGGGCACCCTGCATGGTCAGTACTTAGTAACACCGCCTTTGGCAAGTATCACAGCTTGTAAACGCTTTCTGTAGCCAGCTAAGAGTCTTTCAATTCTTGTTTGGGGAACTTTCACCCATTCTTCCTTGCAAAAGTCTTCTAGTTCTGTGAGATTCTTGGGCCGTCTTGCATGCACTGTTCTTTTGAGGTCTATCCACAGATTTTCAATGATGTTTAGGTCGGGGGACTGTGAGGGCCATGGCAAAACCTTCAGCTTGCGCCTCTTGAGGTAGTCGATTGTGGATCTTGAGGTCTGTTTAGGATCAGTATCCTGTTGTAGAAGCCATCCTCTTTTCATCTTCAGCTTTTTTACTGACTGTGTGATGTTTGCTTCCAGAATTTGCTGGTATTTAATTGAATTCATTCTACCCTCTACCAGTGAAATGTACCCCGTGCCACTGGCTGCAACACAAGCCCAAAGCATGATTGATCCACCCTCGTGCTTAACAGTTGGAGAGGTGTTCTTTTCATGAAATTCTGCACCTTTTTTTCTCCAGACATACCTTTGCTCACTGCGGCCAAAAAGTTCTATTTTAACTTCATCAGTCCACAGGACTTGTTTCCTTACAAACTTCTGACGCTGAATTTTGTGGTGAGGATGCAGGAAAGGTTTTCTTCTGATGACTCTTCCATGAAGGTCATATTTGTGCAGATGTTGCTGCACAGTAGAACAGTGCACCACCACTCCAGAGTCTGCTAAATCTTCCTGAAGGTCTTTTGCAGTCAAACGGGGGTTTTGATTTGCCTTTCTAGCAATCTTACGATCAGTTCTCTGGGGAAGTTTTCTTGGTCTTCCAGACCTCAACTTGACCTCCACCATTCCTATTAGCTGACATTTCTTAATTACTGAGGAAACGGCTACCTGAAAACACTTTGTTATCTTCTTATAGCCTTCTCCTGCTTTGTGGGCATCATTTATTTTAATTTTCAGAGTGCTAGGCAGCTGCTTAGAGGAGCCCATGGCTGCTGATTGTTGGGACAAGGTTTGTGGAGTCAGGGTATTTATAAGGCTTTGAAATTTGCAATACCCTGGCCTTTCCTAATGACCATGAACAAACCATAGCCCTAACAAGCTAATTAAGGTCTGAGACCTTGGTAAAAGTTATCTGAGAGCTCAAATCTCTTGGGGTGCCCAAACTTTTGCATGGTGCTCCTTTCCTTTCTTTCACTCTAAAATTGTACAAAACAAAAATAATACCCTAATCTTGCTTAAAATGTTGAAAAGAATGTTTCATCTTTAACTTTAGGACTTTTGGACATCAGTTCATCTTCTACTTACTTAACTATTCACAGCAACAGAAATTTTGACCAGTGGTGCCCAAACTTTTGCATGCCACTCTACAAGGTGCTACTCCTCCAACCTAAGAGTGCCCCATCGTGGCAGAAGAGGAGCAACATATTGGAATGGAAATGGGGAATGGAATTAAAATGGTTGGTCACTGGGAAATCCTGCTTTTTGCAGATGCAATGGAGGTGCTCGACAAAGCACTCCCCAATCTACGTCAGGTCTCACACCAATGTAGAGGAGGCCACATCAGAAACAGAAGATGACCCCCAACAGATTTGCAGGCAAAGTGTTGTCTCACCAGGAAGGAGTGTTTGGGGCTCTGAATGTAGGAGAGGGAGGAGATGAATGGGTAGGTGTAGCACTTCTTCAGTTCGCAGGGATATTGCCAGGAGGGAGATAATGTGGAAGGGTGCACGAATGGACAAGGAAAACAGTGGCGGCGATCCCTGCAGAAAACAGAGTGGGGGGAGGGAGGGAGGGAGGGAACAGGTAAAGCTGTGTTTGGTGGTAGGGTCCTGTTGAAGATGACAGAAGTTGCACAGAATGGTGTACTGAATGCGGAGGCTAAGGGGTGGTAGGTGAGGACAAGAGGAACTCTAGCATTGTTAAGGCAACGGGAAGATGGTGCAAGCTTGGATGTCCAGGAAATGGAGGAGATGCAGGTGAGGGCATCATCAATGGTGGAGGAAGTGAAGCCCCATTCTTTGAATAAGGAGGACATCTCTGATATCCAGGAAAAGAAAGCCTCATCCTGGGAACAGATGTGGCGGAGACGAAGGAACTGAGAAATGGGAATGGCATTTTTTTCTTAAGGAGACAGGATGGGCAGAGATATAGTCAAGATAGCTGCTGGAATTGGTAGGTTTATAAAAGATATCGGTATATGGTTTGTCTCCAGAGATGGAGACAGAGAGATCAAAAAAGGACAGAGAGCTGTCAGAAATGGATCCAGTGAATTTAAGAGCTGGGTGGAAGTTGGAGGCAAAGTCTGATGAAACTGACAAGCTCAGCATGGGTGCACGAAGCAGGACCAATGCAGTCGCAAATGTCGTGCAGAAAGAGTTGGGGTGCATAAACATTCTTTGACGTCGCCAAAGAAAAGGCAGGCATAGCTATGCCTCAAGTTTGGAGAAAGTGGAAGGAGCCAAAAGAGAAACTGTTGAGGGTTAGGACCAGTTCCACCAGGTGGAGAAGAACTAGTCAGGTCTGTTGTCAAGAAAGAGGCAGAGAGCTTTAAGGCCTTCTTGATGGGGGATAGAAGTGTATGGGGGATAGAAGTGTATAGGGGACATCCATGATGAAAATAAAGTGATCAGGGCCAGGGAATTGAAAGTTGTTAAGGAGATCAAGAGAATACAGTTTTAGACCTTAGCCATCATGGCTGTGAATTACAGTATGCATAGCAACCAGCAACACAAACACTTAGAATTTCGTTTTTCCTCTATCAAATACAGTAGAACTCTTCCTGAGTGGTATAAATTTTAAGATATGGTCAAACAAAGGCTTTATACTTTACCCCTTATACACTCACAACTGTGTGGCCAGATTCTGCTCAAACTCCATCGACATGTTTGCAGATAACAGCACAACTGGGGCAAATCTCAAATACCAAGGAATCAAAGTATAGGATGGAGATAAGGAGCCTTGTGGAATGATATCATGACAACAACCTTTCCCTCAATGTAGGCAAAATAGAGCTGATCATCGATTTCGGGAAAGTGGGGGTGATGTACACACTCCTGTTCATATCAGTGGTGCTGAGGTCAAAAGAGTTGAGGACTTCAAGTCTCTAGAAGTGAACTTCATTAAAAGCCTGCACCAGTCCAACCACGTAAATACCATAGCTAAGAGAGCATGCCAGCATCCCTACTTCCTCCAAGTGGTTAAAGAAATTTGACATGTCCCCTTTGACTATCATCAATATTTTCTTCATGTTCTATAGAAAGCATCCTATCCAGATGCATCACAGCTTGATATTGTAACTGTTCTGCCCGAAACTGCAAGAATCTGCAGTGTTTTGACACAGCTCAACATATCACAGGAACCAGTCTCACCTCCGCAGGTTCAGTGCACACGTCAGGAAAGTAGTCAGTATCCTCAAAAGCCCCACCCATCCTGAACATTTACTTTCCTCCTCCTATCAGGCAAAAGATACAAAAGCCTGAAATCATGCACCAAGAGGTTCAAGGACAGTTTCTATCATAAGATGACTGAACAGTCCCCCGGTACAATAAGATAGATTTTTGACCTCACAATGTACCTCATTATGACTTTATTGCCTTCCTGCACTGCACTTTCTCTGTAACACATTATTTTGCATTCTGTTATTATTTTGCTTTGTACTACTTCAATGCATTATCATAAAATGACCTGTATGCACAGCATGCAAAACAAAGTTTTACACTGCACCTTGAGACATGCAACAATAATAGTCTGATTTATCAATAAGACTGGTATAATTTGGATTCCATTGTGTGCCCATTTTCTACATTGGCCCAACAATCTCCATATCTGGGTTATGGAAATTTGCCCTTGCATAACTTACAAATCACTCCCTAAACATTTAAACTCATGGAAAAAGGTAAATGAATAATCACTTTTTTACAGCTCACATTTCTTGAAGCATGAATCGATGACATAGTTTTGCATTATGAAAAAAAAATCACAATACAGATTATTTTCCAGTAACACAAACCCCCACCCCTGTAACATAGAAGTCAGCTGTATTAGTCTTTTAATGGTTGCAACACCACCACCTGCAGACTTCTGCTACCTAAAGAAACTCTGAAAAATATTTAAAACTTGAAGAATCGCAGGATCAGTCAATAGTAATAAACTGCAATTAACCACTAAATAGCTAATAATCCCTATGAACAGAACTGAAGGTGGGATTTACCTGAAGCATGACACATTTCCTTACGAGTGTTTAAGAGAGCTTATTGTTGGACAGGTAACATCAAAAGATTGTTTGCCAAATGATGTTATGATCTGATAACTCTTCATACTTCACTAAATGTTCGGTGTACTCATGTTACTGTCAATATGATGCCATAACTTGTAGCTGACAAGAGTGTACAAACAAATGACAGATATCATTTTGAACTTCTCACAGTCCTTGTACTGTCCAAAAAAAGACACTACCAAGTCCAATTTTGTCACATTGAATTAAAACCCAATTTGGAAATCAATTTATTGATTATAATCCAATATGCAGATTTATTTGGACACATGTCACCTTCTGTACTCTCAGAACAGAGTCATAGAAAGGTACAGCACAGAAACTGGCCCTTCGACCCATCTAATCTGTGCTGAACCACTTAAGATGCCTTGTCACATCAACTTGCAAATGGCCCACAGTCGTATGTTTGCTATCCATGTACCTATTCAAATTTCTCTTAAACATTGAAATCGAGCTTGCATGCACCACTTCAGCTGGCAGTGCATTCCACACTCTCACAACCCTCTGAGTGAAAAAGTTCCCCTTAAACTTCTCACCTTTTACCCTTAACCCATGACCACTAGGTGTGGTCCCACCCAACTCCAATGGAAAAAGCCTGCTAGCATTTAACCTTTCTATACCCCTCATAATTTTGTATACTTCTATCAAATCTCTCCTCAATCTTCTATGTTCCAAGAAATAAAGTCCTAACTCATTCAATATTTCTTTAAAACTCAAGTCCTTCAGACCCGGCAACATCCTTGTAAGTTTGCTTTCAACCTTGTTTACATCTTTCCTGTAAGTAGGTGACCTAAATTGCTCACCATACTCCAAATTAGGCCTCACCAATGTCTTAGACAACTTCAACAAAACATCCCATCTCCTGTACTCTATACTTTGATTTATGAAGGCGGATGTGCCTAGAGCTTTCTTTACAAACCTATCTACCTGAGCCGCCACTTTCAATGAATTATCGACCTGTATTCCCAGATTCCTTTTGTCTACTACATTCCTCAGTGCCCTACCGTTCACTGTGTAAGACCTACCCTGGTTGGTCCTATCAAAGTGCAAAATCTCGCACTTTCCTGCAGTAAATTCCATCTGACATCTCTCATTCCATTTCTCCAGCTGGTCCAGATCCCACTGCAAGCTCTGATAGCCTTCCTCACTGTCCACTATACCCCCCCCCCCCCCCCCAATCTTGTCATCTGCAAATTTACTGATCCAGTTAACTATATTATCATCCAGATCATTGATTTAGATAACAAACAACAACAGACCCAGCACTGATTCCTGTGGCACACCACTAGTCACAAGCCTCCAGTCAGCGAGGCAACCATTCACTACCACTCTCTGGCTTCTTCCACAAAGCCAATGTCTAATCCAATTTACAACCTCATCTTGAATGCCAAGTGACTGAACCTTCTTGACCGACTTCACATGTGGGACTTCATCAAATGCCTTACTAAAGTCCATGTAGACAATATCCACTGCCTTGCCTTCATCACATTTCCTGGTAACTTTCTCAAAAACTTCTAAGACCGGTTAGACACGGCTTACCATGGCATGAAGCCAGCTGACTATCCCTAATCAGTCACTATCCATCCAAATACTCATATCCAGTTCTTCAGAATAGCTTCCAATAACTTTCCCACTAGTGTCAGGCTCACTGGCCTATAATTTCCTGGTTTATTTTCAGAGCCTTTCTTAAACAGTGGAACAACATTCGCCATCCTGTAATCCTTCGTTACCTCACCTGTCCCCAAGGATGATTTAAATATCTCTATGATCCCTCCAATTTCTGCACTTACCTCCCTTTCTTAAGCAGGGCTTCAATACCTCTTGAAAACCAAGTTCCCTACACCTATTATCTTTACCTTTAATTTTGACAAGCACATACAACCTTTGTACTCTCAAAGTTTCACTTCTGAAGCCTCACACTTACCAAGTGCACCTTTGCCAAAAAACAGCCTGTCCCAATCCACACATGCCAGATCATTTCCAATATCATCAAAATTGGCTTTTCCCTGATTAAAAGTCTCACCCTGCAGGTCAGACCCATCTTTTTGTATATTTACTTTGAAATTAACGGCACTGTGATCACTGGATGCAAAGTGTTCTACACAAATTTCTGTCACCTGTCCAGTCTTATTCCCTAATAGGAGATCAAGTATCACACACACTCTCGTTGGGGCTTCTACATATTGATTAAGGAAACACAAACTACTCTGCAGATGCTGGGGTCAAAGCAACACACACAACACGCTGGAGGAACTCAGCAGGTCGGGCAGCATCCGTGGAAACAAATAGTTTTGGGCCGAGAAATTTCATCAGGACTGAAGAGGGAGGGGGCAGGGGCCCTATAAAGAAGGTGAGCAGAGGGTGGGAAGGAGAAGGCTGGTAGGTGCCAGGTGAAAAGCCAGTAAGGGAAAGATCCAGGGGTGGGGGAAGGGAAGCAGGGAGGGAATAGGCAGGAAAGGTGAAGGAGGAATGTAAGGGGAAAGCACTATGGGTAGTAGAGGAAAGCAGAATCATGAGAGAGGTGATAGGCAGCTGGAAGAGGAGGCAGAGTGAAACTACGATGGGGGAAGGAAGGGGGAGGAAATTACTGGAAGTTGGAGAATTCAATGTTCATGCCAAGGGGCTGGAGACTACCCAGACGGTATATGAGGTGTTGCTCTTCCAAGCTGTTTGGCCTCATCATGGCAGCAGAGGAGGCCATGTATGGACATATCAGAATGGGAATGTGAAGCAGAGTTGAAGTGGGTGGCAACCAGGAGCTCCTGTCTGTTGTGGCGGACAGAGCGGAGGTGCTCGACAAAGCAGTCCCCAAATCTACGTTGGGTCTTACCGATGTAGCGGAGGCTGCACCAGTAGCACCAGATGCAGTAGATGACCCCAACAGACTAGATGCCATCTTCAACAGGACTCCATCATTAAGCACATCTTTCCCTCTCTACCCTCCGCAGGGATCGTTCCCTCCGCGACTCCCTGGTTCACATCACCTTCCCCACGGATATCCCACCTGGCACTTATTCCTTCAAGTGTAAGTGTTACACCTACACCTGTCCCTACACCTCCTCTCTTACCACCATTCAGGGCCCCAAACAGTCCTTCCAGGTGAGGCAACACTTCACTTGTGAGTCTGTTGGGGTAATCTATTGCATCCGGTGCTCCATTGCGGCCTCCTCTACATCGGTGAGACCTGACGCAGATTGGGGGACTGCCTCGTCGAGCACCTCCGCTCCGTCCGCCACAACAGACAGGAGCTCCTGGTTGCCACCCACTTCAACTCTGCTTCACATTCCCACTCTGATATGTCCATACATGGCCTCCTCTACTGCCATGATGAGGCCAAACTCAGATTGGAGAAGGAACACCTCATATACCGTCTGGGTAGTCTCCAGCCCCTTGGCATGAACATTGAATTCTCCAACTTCCGGTAATTCCCTCCCCTTCCTTTCCCCCATCCCAGTTTCACTCTGCCTCCTCCTCCAGCTGCCTATCACCTCCCTCATGGTTCCTCCTCCTTCTACTGCCCGTAGTGCTTTCCCCTTACATTCCTTCTTCACCTTTCCTGCCTATCCCCTCCCCCCACCTTCTTTATAGGGCCCCTGCCCCCTCCCTTTTCAGTCCTGACAAAGGGTCTCAACCCAAAACATTGACTGTTCATTTCCACGGATGCTGCCCGACCTGTTGAGTTCCTCCAGCGTGTTGCGCGTGTTGATTAAGGCAACTTTCCTGAATAAATTTCACAAACTCTATCCCATCTAGTCCTTTTACAGTATGGAAGTCCCAGTCAATATGTGTAAAGTTAAAATTATCTACTATCACAACCTTGCTTCTTGCAACAATCTCTCTATAAATTTGTTCCTCTAAATCCCACAGATTGTTGGGTGGTCCATAATATAGTTCCATTTATGTGGTCATACCTTTTTTATTCCTCAGTTCCACCCACAAAGCCTCACTGGACAAGTTCTTCAGTCCGTCCTAACTGCGTAACATTTTCCCTGACTAGTAACACCACCCCTCCACCAATAATCCCTCCTACTTTGCTGCGTCTGAAACAACAGAACCCCGGAATACTGAGCTGCCAATCCTGTCCCTTCTGCAACCACAAGTCTCACTAATGGCTACAATATCATGAATCCCAGTGTTGATCCATCCCTGAGCTCATCTGCCTTTCCTACAATACTTCTTGCGTTGTAATATCAGCAGCTCAGAACATCAACATTGCCATGCTAAACCTGATTCCTGACTCATCTGATTCTTAACATGTCTCCACAACCTCTCCATTATGTTTTGACACTCCTGGCTCCCATTCCCCTGCAACTCTAGTTTAAGTTAGGATATTAGGGCTCCTCCAGTTGAAGTACAAGCCCACCTTCCCTGGAAGAGAGACCAATTATCCAAAAATCTGACATGCTCCCTCCATCACCAGCTCCTTAGCCATGTGTTAAACTGTATGATCTTCCTACTTCTGGCCCCACTAGCACATGGCATGGGTAGCAATCCTGAGATCACAACACTGCAGGTCCTATCCTTTAACTTAGCACCTACACCCTGAACTCACTTTGCAGAAACTCACTCATCCTACCCATGTCATTGGTACCTACACAGGTCACATCCTCTGGCAGCTCACCCTCCCACTAAGAATGCTGTGGACTGAATCCGAAGTGTCCCAGAGCCTGGCACCTGGGAAGCAACATACTATCTGGGAACCTCATTCTCATCCACTGAGCCTCTTTCTGTTCCTTCATTAATGAATCCCCTATCACCACAGCTGGCCTCTTCTCCTCCTTTCCCTTCTGAGTCACAGAGCCAGACTCAGTGACGGCGACCTGACCACTGCTAGGTCATCTCCCCCAACAGTACCCACCTGTTGTGAGGGGGATTCACAATAGCTGTTTAACCCTTTTCCCCTTCCTGACTGTCACTCAGTCTACTGTGTCCTGCACCATGGGTGCAACTATCTCTTTATATGTTCTATCTATCACCCCTTCAGCCTCCTGAATGATCTGGAGTTCACCCAGTTCCAGCTTCAACTCCTTTATGTGGAGTGTTAGAAGCTGGAGTTGGATGCACTTCTTGCCAATGTAGTCGTCAGGAACACTGCAGGAATCCATGCCTTCCCATATCCTGCAAGAGGTGCACTGAACTCTCCTGCCTGGCATTCCTACTGTTCTAACTGAGCAAACATAAAGTAGGAAAAACAATAAATAAGTTGGAACAAAAAAAGTCTACCTACAGATTTTTGCCTTCTTTCACTCAAGTCTTTTGTGTGGAAGCCTCGAAGAGCTAAAACCTCAAATAAACGCTCTAACACTGTCCACTCCAGCAATGGCTGTTCCAACAATATGTACAATCATCTTTTATTCAACAGAACTGGCTGAAGCAACCGGGGGAAAAAAGTCAACTATTATCCTCATTTATTGTTTGTACTAGAAAACCAATGAGCTGCCCACACACCAGTCCGTCCACCCCACATTACCAAATCTCAACACCTGTGTTTTCAGACCTGTCCCCTAAACCTCACTTCTGGGAATCTCTCCCATCCCTATTATCTTATCAACTTTGCAGTGTCAGTCATGTTCCCAATCTCTCCCATTTCAAACATGAAGCTGACCTCCTTGATTCCCAGCCACTTTGCAAAATGCACCAATAGCCACTTTCACAAAGTTAAAATTATTTTGCACTTGAAACAACTGGAGGCATTGCGCAAACCATTAGTACAGCAGAGAAAAAAATTGCTGCAAATTTAATACAAAAGAATGTACAGTTATAACAGAAATGATAAAAAGCATTTCAGCAGGCTGGAATTATTCAATTGCCTAAGACCTTTTCAATGCAAAGTATTCATCATCATGCTAACAAAAGCACAATTCTGAATGAGAATCATATTGGAAATAATTGAAAATTAGGGAAGTGCTCAGGGGTGTGTGCTTAGCCCACTGCTCTACTCTCTATATACACATGACTGTGTAGCTAGGAATAGCTCAAATACCATCTATAAATTTGCTGATGATACAACCATTGTTGGTAGAATCTCAGGTGGTGACGAGAGGGCGTACAGGAGTGAGATAATGCCAACTAGTGGAGTGGTGTTGCAGCAACAACCTGGTACTCAACGTCAGTAAGACGAAAGAGCTGACTGTGGACTTCAGGAAGGGTAAGACGAAGGAACAAGTACTAATCCTCAGAGGGATCAGAAGTGGAGAGAGTGAGCAGCTTGAAGTTCCTGGGTGTCAAGATCTCTGAGGGCCTAACCTGGTCCCAACATATTGATGTAGTTATAAAGAAGGCAAGACAGCGGCTATATTTTATTAGGAGCTTGAAGAGATTTGGCATGTCAACAAATACACTCAAAAACTTCTATAGTTTACCGTGGAGAGCATTCTGACAGGCTGCATCACAGTCTGGTATGGGGGGGCTACTGCACAGGACCGAAAGAAGCTGCAGAAGGTTGTAAATCTAGTCAGCTCCATCTTGGGTACTAGCTTACGTAGTACCAAGGACATCTTTAGGGAGTGTTGTCTCAGAAAGGCAGCGTCCATTATTAAGGATCCCCAGCACCCAGGACATGCCCTTTTCTCACTGTTACCATCAGGTAGGAGATACAGAAGCCTGAAGGCACACACTCAGTGATTCAGGAACAGCTTCTTCCCCTCTGTCATCTGATTCCTAAATGGACATTGAAGCTTTGCACACTACCTCACATTTTTAAAAAAATATACAGTATATCTGTTTTTGCACATTTTTAAAATCTATTCAATATACATAAGATGTACCGTAGATTCCGGATTTTAAGCCGCTACTTTTTTCCCACATTTTGAACAGCTTTGAACTTTGCGGCCTTTAATCCGGTGCGGCTAATACATGATTTTTTTCATGCCGCCTCGTAAACATTTTGCCTCATAACAGTAGACCAATAAAATTGATGAGTAGTTCACAGAGGTCCAATGAAATTGTACGATAAATCAAGCGCACTTTCACAATTAAATTATTGTAAATCAGTCATTTGTACTCACCCTCATCAACATGGAAAACACTCGAAGCATTGTGCTGCCTTATGGCAGTTATTTAGTTTATAATATTTTCGCTTAGTAATTCATTTTCTAGTTAAAGTTAGAAGAGTTTTAACTATATTTGTTTTCTGTACTACATCGCAGGATGCTATGACGTCACACCCGGTTTCGCGGTGTCTTGTGGGAAAACGCCGTTTGCGAATAAACGGAAAGGTGGGGGTCGAGCGGCGGAGCGGCATCAGACCCGAGCGAAAACGCTGCTTTTAAGTTAAAGGCGATCAATAACTTTTCCTGGTAGGCTGCAGTATATATATTTTTTACCAGTCGTTAGGAGATATTGGAATGTTGTTCAGTAAAGAAGTATACGCAACGTATATTTAAAAGTAGCCGCGTTACGGGCACGGTTCGAAAAAAAGCATTTGCAATATGTATTTGTTTTTGTTACCATATGGATTTAATTAAAAGTTAAAAAACCCTCACGTGTAATATCTTTCTGTGTAAATATCTCATATTACAACGTGGGACACCTGCGGCCGAAAATCCGGTGCGGCCTAAAATCCGGTGCGGCCTTTACAATTAAAAAATTGATTTTCTTTCTAAAATTAGAGCCAGCGGCTTTTAATCAGGTGCGCTCTGTAGTCCGGAATCTACGGTAATTGATTTACTTGTTTGTTTGTTTGTTTATTTATTTATTTATTTATTTATTCTCTCTGCTAGATTATGTATTGCATTGAACTGCTGCTGCTAAGTTAACAAGTTTCACGTAACATGCCGGTGATAATAAACCTGATTCTGAAATAAAGAGAGGGAATTGAAAAAACATGGCAGGTAAAATAAAGGGAAAGCCAGTCTGTTCCATAAATACATAAAGCTACAAGGTCTGGATGAAATGCACTCCAAGAATTTGAATGTATAGAAAGGAAAAACAGAAATAACAAAGGTTATAATTTTCTAATCCTCCTCAACTTGTATAGAGCTGAAGGACTGGAAGAATGTTAACATGATGCAATTAGATAAAAAAAAAGCTGTAAATGTATTGACAAAATGATTAAAGGCCAGTCACTTAATCTGATAAACAGGCAATCCCCACATGGGTTCTGTTCCTGATAATTGTCCATCAACTGATTTCTCCCTAAATCAGAAACAACTGCTTTCTAAAACTACCAACATTGTCTCACTCCACATACAATTGCTACAATTCTTCCATTTCATTGAGTAATCATCCCAACACCACCTATAAATAAACCAAATCAACAACTATTGTATCCAGTCATTAACGAATACCATTAAACTTTTAAAATATTATCAGTTTGAAAAATGCAGGGGAGAGTTTCCATACAGTCAAATTTCTGACTTGATTAGTTATGATTTAGAAAGTTACGAATTAGTTAATGATTAATCAAGGAGAATCAGCGTGAGTACGTTAAGTAAATGTCTTGATACCTTTTTGGGGAAGGGTTGATATTTGTGCTCTGTGTGGAACTTAAAAGTTCTTGATAACTGAAATAACAGGTTTGCAAACAATGTACTGAAATCAGTATTAGATACAAAATTAGCAAAGGAAGATGGTAAGAAGCGTTAGTGAATGGAAGGCTATGTGAATTATAGTTCCACAGGACTCAATATTAAATGCCTCACTCTTTATGGTGGAAATAATGATTTGGGATTAAATGTACAGAACATGATTAAGTAATGTGCACATGAAACAGAAACTGACTGTGTGGTTGGTAATGAAGCAGCAAAAAGCAAACTTCAGAATTATACCAATGGAGGGCAAAGTAGCAGCAAATGGAATTCAATCTTTAAAAAAAGAACAGTAATGCATTTGAGCAGATTAAACAAGGCGAGAGAACAGTAGGATAAAAAGACATGCAGAGAAGCAGATGGACTTCGGAATGAGGGTCCACAGATCACTGAAGGCAGCAGAACAAGATAAGGTGATTAAGGCATACATAATACTTATTGGACAAGTTGAAGAAAATTAGAGCAGGGTGATCATGTTGTAACTAAGTCAAGCTTCAGTGTACAGTTCCAGTTATGAGCCCACAAACAGCATTTGATTGCGAAGGACAACACACAGAGAAAATATACAAGGATATATTTTCTGAATTGAGAGAATTTTTGTTATGGGAAGATTAAATTGTCTGGAGATCTTTACTCTTTTCTGGAACAGAGACCCAAGAAAAGATTAAATTTAAGAATACAATATTATGAGTGGCCTAGGTAAAGGTTCAAAGGTTAATTTATTTTGAAAGGTAGTAAGAGTGGGCTTCCTCACTTCTGCCCCTCAAGGCTGTGTATTAAGTCTCCTCCTTTTCTCTCTGTATATCCATGATGGTGTCGCCACCTACAACTCCAATCTGCTAATTAAATTTGCTGACAACACTACACTGATTGGCCTAATCTCAAATAATAATGAGGCAGCCAATAGAGAAGAAATCATCACCCTGACACAGTGATGTCAAGAAAACAACCTCTCCCTCAATGTCACAAAAACAAATAAGCTGGTTGTGGATTACAGGAGGAATGGAGACAGGCTAACCCCTATTGATATCAATGGATCTGGGGTTGAGAGGGTGAAAGGCTTTAAGTTCCTCAGCATACACATCACTGCAGATCTCATGTGGTCCGTACACACCAGCTGTGTGGTGAAAAAGGCACAACAGCGCTTCTTTCACCTCAGATGGTTCAAAGTTTGGTATGGGCCCCCAAATCCTAAGAACTTTCTACAGGGGTACAATTGAGAGCATCCTGACTGGCTGCATCACTGCCTGGTATGGGAACTGTACTTCCCTCAATCGCAGGACTCTGCAGAGAGTGGTGTGGACAGCTCAGCACATCTGTAGATATGGACTTCCCACTATTCACAACATTTACAAAGACTGGTGTGTAAAAAGGGCCAGAAGAATCATTGGGGACCTGAGTCACCCCAACCACAAACTGTTCCAGCTGCTACCATCGGGGAAACGGTACCACAGCATAAAAGCCAGGACCAACAGGGTCTGGGGACAGCTTCTTCCACCAGGCCATCAGACTGATCCATTCATGCTGATACAATTGCATTTCTGTGCTATATTGACTGTCCTGTTGTACATACCATTTATTATAAATTACTATAAATTGCACATTTAGACGGAGAGGTAATGTAAAGATTTTTACTCCTCGTGTATATGAAGGATGTAAGTAATAAAGTCAATTCAATTCAAGGTATGCAATATACAACTCAGATTCTTCTTCTCCAGATAGACATGAAACATGGCAAAACCACAGAAGCCAGTTCAGAGAAATATCAAACCCACCCCCACACAAAAAAGAACGCTAACAATCATCAGCCCCCAAAACCCCTCTCTCAGCACAAAAATCTAACAAAAAAATGCCACAAGAACATTGATCCCTAGACCCCCCTCCCACACACAAAACTCCACTAGAACATTGACCCCCAAATACTCCTCCACCCACACAAAAAAATACAAGAATGGGAGAAAACACAATGTAAAAACTATAAGGCTGAAAAAAAAGTTCACAGTCCATAGCCCAAATCTATAAAAGCAGAAAATCTTGGTAACATCCTCCAACATCATCGAAACAGAGAGACCCAGAGGCCGACCTCTCTGGGCACAGCAATAGGGCACACAGACTCCCCTCTCTGACAGCAGCGATCCTACCAGTGATCAGAAGGCAGGCAACTGGCGCTCGCCCTCCTCATTTGCCTTGATGTATCAATCTCCCTAGTTGCTTTAATTGGCAAACAATAGAAGCTTTAATTGGTGAAATAAAAGGTTGAGTCTCAGGCAAAAAAAAAGATACTACCTAGAGATTTCCCAGTACATGCAAGTACCCCAAGTATGTCAGGGTTCCATTCCTGAGAACTGTTTGTTATCCAAACTGTTCATGAGAAAGAAATTAACAAAAGTTAATTGTGGAAGGTGATTGCAGAAGGACAGCAGGCAGGCATGTGAAGAGTGGCCACCACTGTCTCAGTGAGTGAGTGAAATGCTTAGCACTCCCAACTCCATATGACTCCACCCAAAGCTAATTGCTGTGGCTTGGGAGATGGGGATAATGGGGATGGGGAGAAAAGGCACAAAGAAATGCCCTGTTCCCACTCAGCAGTACATGCCTGCAGTCCTGCAGCAACCAACACATCTATTCGCATTTATCCTGCCAGTCTGCCGAATGCTTCTTCATATGTAGATGTCTTTAAATCTACAATCACAGCCAGGGAAGGACTTGTACTAAGACCACAGCTTTTCTTTTGATGTATAATAATTATAAAATTAATTTTGGTGTACATAGACAAATGTAATACAATATATTTTGGGAGGAAAATTAAGAGCAAATATAAAGATCCAATTTTAAAATGAATGTAGCACTGTTATGTGCACAAATATTTGAAGGTAGAATATAGGTTAAGAAAGTGAGTGCAAAAAGATTTATTAATGTACCCTTCAATCCTCGAAAGGATTAGAGTAGAGAAACTTCAAGCAGCAGCAAATCGGAGATCGGAAACTTTAGAAGGCATAGCTCGTTCAGATTTGCCAATAGAGTAGAAAAGACACCGGCACACGGCAGTTGGGTGCTTTGAACAGCAGCAAATCGGAGATCGGAAGACTGAGAAAACATGGCTCACTTAGGTTTGTCGATTGAGTAGAAAAGGCAGTGACTTGTGGCAGTTTGGTGCCTCGAGCAGCAGCCAATCAGCATTCAGGATTGACAGGCAAGAACAAATTAAAGTAAGGCAGGGGCAAGCAGAGTGGCCATTGTCGGAGTGACCATCATTGGAGATAGTTTAGGCTTTAGCTCTTCGAGGCTTCAGTGAGAGAGGGCAAAAAACCTGTAGGTAGAGCTCCCCACTTCCCCATCCCATAGTTCATTGTTCTTCCTTCTTTACATTTGTTCAAACAGTAGAGATGCCAGGCAGGATAGTGGAATGCTCCTCTTGCGGGATGTGGGAAATCAGGGTGCCTCCAGTGTCTCCCTGACAAATACACATGCAAGAAATGCATCCAACTGCAGCTTCTAATACTCTGCGTTAAGGAGTTGGAGCTGGAACTCAATGAATTCTGGATCATTCAGGAGGGTGATGTGGTGATAGATAAGAATAGAGGGGTAGTTACACCCAAGGTACAGGACACTGGGTGACAGTCAGGAAGGGGAAAGGGGTTAAACAGCCAGTGAAATGTACTCCTATGGCCATCCCCCTCAACAACAGTTATATCACTTTGGATATGGTTGGGGGAAAAATGACCTAGCAGAGGAAAGTCACAGTGGTCAGATCTCCGGCACTGAGTCTAACTTGGCAAATCAGAGGGGAAGGGGGGAGAAGAGGCGAGCCATGGTGATAGGGGATTTGTTAGGGGAATAGAAAGGAAGTTCGGTGGATAAGAATAAGATTCCTGGATGGTATGTTACCTCCTTTACTTTATTATAGACAATAGGTGCAGAAGTAGACCATTCGGCCCTTCGAGCCTGCAACGCCATTTTGAGATCATGGCTGATCATCTACTATCAATACCCGGTTCCTGCCTTGTCCCCATATCCCTTGATTCCCCTATCCATAAGATACCTATCTAGCTCCTTCTTGAAAGCATCCAGAGAATTGGCCTCCACTACCTTCCGAGGCAGTGCATTCCAGACTCCCACAACTCTCTGGGAGAAGAAGTTTTTCCTTAACTCTGTCCTAAATGACCTACCCCTTATTCTCAAACCATGCCCTCTGGTACTGGACTCTCCCAGCATCTGGAACATATTTCCTGCCTCTATCTTGTCCAATCCCTTAATAATCTTATATGTTTCAATCAGATCCCCTCTCAGTCGCCAAACAATTGATACTAGAGCATACAATCATCACAGCGATATCTGATTCTGCACTTCACACTCCCTGGAGTACAAATCAATCGTAAATATAATAAAAATTTAAATTATAAATCATAAATAAAAAATAGAAAAGGGAAAGTAAGGTAGTGCAAAAAAATACTCAGACAGGTCCGGATATTTGGAAGGTACGGCCCAGATCTGGACCAGGATCCATTCAGCAGTCTTATCACAGTTGGAAAGAAGCTGTTCCCAAATCTGTCTTCAATTTCCTGAACCTTCTCCCGGAGGGAAGAGGGACAAAAAGTGTATTGGCTGGGTGGGTCAGAAGCCAGAGATCGCTGTCCATATACAATGGCATGCAAATGTTTGGGCACCTGTGGTCAAAATTTGTTACTGTGAATAGCTATGTGAGTAAAAGATGACCTGATTTCCTCATGCCACTGGCTGCAACACAAGCCCAAAGCATGAATGATCCACCCTCGTGCTTAACAGTTGGAGAGGTGTTCTTTTCATGAAATTCTGCACCCTTTTTTCTCCAGACATACCTTTGCTCACTGCGGCCAAAAAGTTCTATTTTAACTTCATCAGTCCACAGGACTTGTTTCCAAAATGCATCAGGCTTGTTTAGATGTTTCTTTACAAACTTCTGATGCTGAATTTTGTGGTGAGGATGCAGGAAAGGTTTTCTTCTGATGACTCTTCCATGAAGGTCATATTTGTGCAGATGTTGCTGCACAGTAGAACAGTGCACCACCACTCCAGAGTCTGCTAAATCTTCCTGAAGGTCTTTTGCAGTCAAACGGGGGTTTTGATTTGCCTTTCTAGCAATCCTACGAGCAGTTCTCTGGGAAAGTTTTCTTGGTCTTCCAGACCTCAACTTGACCTCCACCATTCCTATTAGCTGCCATTTCTTAATTACATTATGAACTGAGGAAACGGCTACCTGAAAACACTTTGTTATCTTATAGCCTTCTCCTGCTTTGTGGGCATCATTTATTTTAATTTTCAGAGTGCTAGGCAGCTGCTTAGAGGAGCCTAGAGGATGTTCATGATGCTTAGAGGAGCATCATGGCTGCTGATTGTTGGGACAAGGTTTGTGGAGTCAGGGTATTTATAAGGCTTTGAAATTTGCAATACCCTGGCCTTTCCTAATGACCGTGAACAAGCCATAGCCCTAACAAGCTAATTACGGTCTGAGACCTTGGTAAAAGTTATCTGAGAGCTCAAATCTCTTGGGGTGCCCAAACTTTTGCATGGTGCTCCTTTCCTTTTCTTTCACTCTAAAATTGTACAAAGCGAAAATAATACACTAACCTTGTTTAAAATGTTGAAAAGAATGTTTCATCTTTAACTTTATGACTTTTGGAGATCAGGTTAACAAAGGAGGCAGAGGAAGCCTTTACTCCAGAAAGAATGTTTTCTTTGATGCAAGATATTAATACCAAGATCGGAATGGTGGACTCTAAAATTGATAAACTGATGAATGCTAATGAAAAGCTTGAAAAAACTGTCTCTGCTGTCCAGGAATCTTCGAGGAATCTCGAATCTCAATATCAAACGCTTAAAAAGGACACCAATAGAATCTGAAGATAATAGGAGACAATACATTAAGTGATTAAAGAACAGGAATTAAAGATTTCTACCATGGAAAAGAAAATTGTTGAGGTTTCTTTGGAATTATCAAGAATTAAGAAGAAAACAATTGATCTGGAAAGCAGAAGTCAAAGGATGAATTTACGTATACTGGATTTGCCTGAAAACATGGAAACCAGTGAGCCATTAAAGTGTTTTTACAAATGTTATACTCACTTTTTAGTGAGATACTTGAAACTTCTCCGTTAATAGATAGAGCTCACGAATCTCCCACCTGTAGCCTTCGGTCAAGATGAAGCCGCGTCCAATGGTTCTATGTCTGCATTACTATGCTACTAAAGGAGCAATTCTTCGAGATGCTAGGAAGCGGGAGAAGCTAATTTATAATGGAGTAGAGTTTCGTATAGTTGAAGATTTTGCCCCTGAGGTTTATGCAGAAAGAATTAAATATCGGGAAGTGATGGCTGAACTTTATAAGAATTGTCGTCCCTTTCTGCATTATCCAGCTCATTTGATCATTTTTCTGCCTAACACCTGTCCAAAAAGACTTGTTTCCCCAGAGGAGGCTTGGAAATTTGTCAATGAGCTTAAGACTGTCGTGGAAGCAACTCCAACACTGTCTGTTTTGCAAGCAACTCCAACACTTAATCCTTAGCTGAGAGTCATTTGTAGCTGAATCGTTGAAAGTTTAATCTACTTTCTATGTCTGCATAGACATTGTTTTGACTCTATTTTTCTTTAGGATTTGAAAGAATTAACACCAGTCGTAACATATTATTTGCTTGGATCTATCTTTTTTGAATATATGATCAATTTTTATTAAATAAATTTAAGATGGCCATTGTTAATTACATTCTAATATCTATTAGACATAATATCAAATTTAATCTTTAGCTGAGAGTCGTTTGCAGCTGAATCATTGAAAGTTCAATTTACGTTCTCTGTCAGTCCAGACATCATTTGGGCTGTTTTATTTTTTTCTTCTTTCTTTAGGATTTGTAAGAGTTTAATATCAGTCGTAACATATTATTTGGTTGGATCTATCTTTTTTGAATATATGATCAATTTTTATTAAACAAATTTAAGATGGCCACTGTTAACTACATTCTAACCTCTGTTAGACATAATATTAAAATATTTGGAATTTCTCTAATTTTTTACATCTCTGATGTTGTGTCTTTAGTCAGTGGTGTCAGTATATAACATTTTTTTAAAAAAAAGTCTGCCTATTAGAGACAAAGGATTGAGAGTGTTTAGTTTAGCGTGCTGTCTGCCTATTGGATGGTTTTTTTTCAGGCTTTGGGGGGAGAGGGGTGGGGCTATTAGCTTAGGTTTAGGTTTTTTCAACCGGGCAGTCCTGAGAGGTTTTCCTGTCAATTATGTTGTTGTTTTTCTTTCTCATCGAATCCATAATTTGTTCTTCCCTGCGGGTTTGGTTTGTGTCAGCACACTAAGTTATTTTATAAAACTTTAAATTAAAGTCTTAGTGTGGATGTTAATAAAATTAATATAATTTCCTGGAACCTGAATGGCTTGAACCAACCTATTAAGCGTAGAAAGATCTTTAAGAAATTTAAAACACTTCAAGCCAATATTATTTTTGCACAAGAGACCTGCATCCGTGGGGAAGATGAAAACCGTTTTTTTTTATTTTGAAAGGGCTCTCAGTTTCACTTTTCATCAGTAACTAAAATTAGAGGGGTGTCTATTTTAATTAATTTTAAAGTCTCTTTTGTACATTTTAATACTGTCACTGATTCAATTGGAAGATACTGAATTGTTACTGGCTTGTTATGTGGACAAAAGGTGGCTTTGGTGTGTGTGTATGCACCTAATGTAGATAACCCTCAATTTTTAAGAGGTTATTTTCTGCACTGCTGAATTTAAATGAATATAAGTTAATTATGGGCGGTGACTTTAACTGCTCGCTCAATCCCTTGATTGATAGGTCATCAACCAATCCATGCCTTCCTAGTAAGGCTGTGTCCAGTATTAATTTCTTTTTACTAGAATACGGTTTGGTTGATATTTGGAGATTTCTTTATCCTAAAATAAGGATTTTTCTTTTTTTTTCCACATGCACATCATAAATATTCAAGAATTGATTATTTTCTGTTAGATACACGATTGGTGTCTTTTGTTGCTGATTGTGCGTATGACGCTATTGCGCTGTCAGATCATGCGCCCATGATACTTACACTGAAGTTCCCTGATAACACACGGAATGCATCTCAGTGAAGATTTAATGCTGCATCGCTCCATGATTTAACATGTATAAGTTTTATTAAAGAGCAAATCTCTTTTTTAAAAAATTAAATACAACTGAGGGTATGTCAAATTTGGTTATTTGGGATGCGATGAAATCTTTTCTTAGGGGACAGCTAATTTCATATTCAGCAGCTTTAAAAAGGAAAATTAAAGCGGAGCTTTTGGTGATTACTAACATGATTAAAGAAATAGATAAAAGTTTATTCAGTATCACCTACTGAAGATTTATATAAGGGTGAAGCTTCAAACACAGCATGACGACTTATCCCATTGAGCAGCAACTTTTGAAATCTAAAAGTCAATTTTATATACATGGAGACAAGTCAGGTAAATTGTTGGCTGCTCAACTCAAAGCAACTATGGCTAGAAGGCAGATTTTGAAAATACGAAGAACTGATAGAACTGAAACATCAGATTGTCAGGAAATTAATAAGGTATTTTTGGACTTCTACTCTAATCTTTATAAATCTGATTTTCCAGACAACACTACTTTTATGAATAAATTTCTGCAGAACTTGAATATACCCAAAATACACCCATTAATCGAAGGAAATAGCAAGAGTTATATCTTTTTTTCCAATCAAGTAAAGCTCTGGGACCGGATGGATTTATGGTAGAATTTTTTAAGACGTTTACTGAAATACTTACACCACATTTATGTCAAATTTTCACTGATTATATATCTTCTGGGACCCTCCTGAAAACTTTCTATGAAGCATCCTCCTCAGACAGGATGAAGAGATCAATACTCCCCAATGCCATTTGGCTTTACAATTCAACCGCCAGGAGTAAGATATGTTAAAGTGCTGGGGTTAGGACCCAATGTATTTAAGTAAACTACTTAAGAACTGTTTAAAAGCTATTATTAATGCTTTTTGAGAGGGTGATTTTAGATGCATATCATATTTTTACTGAGTTAAGTATTGTATGTAATTAGTTTTGCTATAATAAGTGTATGGGGCATTGGAAAAAATGTTGAATTTCCTCATGGGGATGAATAAAGTATCTATCTATCAATTTCATTAATTCCCAAGAAAGAAAAAGATTTATCTGAATGTGCCTCTTACAGACCAATTTCCTTATTAAATGTGGATTCTACAATTCTTTTTAAGATTTTGGCTAACAGGCCTGAGAATATCTTACCTAAGGTTATTTCTAAGGATCAAACTGGATTTATTAAGAATAGATACTCATATTCGGAGATTATTGAACATTATTCATTCCTCTCCATCTAAAGAATCTGAATGTACTGTTTCCCTTGATGCAGAGAAAGCCTCTGATAGGGTAGAATGGGGCCTATTTATTCGAGATTTTAGAAAGATTTAATTTTGGTCCAGGTTTTATTTCCTGGATTAAGCTGATCTATCAAGCCCCTATGGCGGTAGTTATAACAATCAAAAATCTCCATTACTTTAGGTTATACAGAGGTACCTGGCAGGGTTGTCCTCTTAGTCCATTGTTATTCAACCTGGCTCTAGACCTGTATAAATATAACTTTCTTCCATTAATTGAGTACACACAACAAGTACTTTCTAAATGGTCTCCTATGACATTATCATTAATTGGTCGAATTAAGGCTATTAAAATGATAGTGTTACCGAAATTTCTATATGTATTCCAAGCAATCCCTTCTTTTGTTCCTAAACTGTTTTTTGATAAAATACTCTAAAATTTTATCCTTCATTTGGAATAATAAAAATCCTAGATTGAGTAAACCTTTACTGCAGAAATTAAAAAACTATGGCGGTATGGCTTTGCCAAATTTTAGAATGTATTACTGGGCAATTAATATTCGATATATTTCTTTTTGGATTCATTTCTCAGACATACATGACTGTTCTTTATGGGTGGATTTGGAGAAAAACTCGGTGAAGGGGTATTCTTCGGCCTCTTTACTGGGAACTCCTCTTCCTTTTTTGTTTTCTAAGATTGGTAGTTGAGACCTTAATCCCATTATTAAACATACATTAAGAATTTGGTTTCAGTTTCATAGATTCTTTCTTGTAAAATCCATCTCAATTACTTTTTTAAACCATCAATTTCTGATCAGACCTTTTCAACTTAGAAAACCAAAGGAATAGTAACTTTTTTAGATTTGCTTATGGGGAATTATTTAATGTCTTTCACTCAGTTAGTGGACAAATATGACCTTATCTAATGCATACTTTTTTAGATATTTACAAATTAGGAATTTTCTACGTAGTTTACTTCCAAATTTTCCCTCGGCTTATTCACCCAATATAAAATATACTCTTTTTCAGGTTAAACCATTTCAAAAAGGACAGTTTATAAATGGTTATTGAATTTGTGTATGTGATCTAATGATAAAATTAAAACTGCGTGGGAACTGGAATTTCGGGCCCGAAACGTCGACAGCGCTTCTCCCCATAGATGCTGCCTGGCCTACTGTGTTCTACCAGCATTTTGTATGTGTTGTTGTTTGAATTTCCAGCATCTGCAGATTTCCTCGTGCTTGCTCTTTATATTCAATGGATGATAGCTTTTACAACTTTACTGGCTAGGAGAGCCATTTTGCTTAAATGGAAGGATTCTAATCCACCTCATGCTCTTTATTGGTTTACTTCCATGATGTCCTGTTTAAGTTTAGTGAAAATAAGAAGTCGGACATTTGATACATCCTTTAAATTTGGGGAAACCTGGCGACCTTTTATTCAATATTTTCATATGCTTTGATTTATGGCTCTTCCAGTTACCTTCTAGAAATGTTGGATTTGATCAGAAATTTTTTCTTTTTTCTTGCTTTCACTCTCAGTTTGAGCTGCCCAGTTCTCTTTTTTTCCTCTTCTTTTTTGTTCTGTTCAGTGGTTTTTTTTTAAATGTACAGGTGGCCCCGCTTTTTGAACGTTCGCTTTACGACAACTCACTGTTACGAAAGACTTACATTAGTACCTGTTTTCGCTAACCAAAGAGGATTTTCGCTTTTACGAAAAAGACGCCCACTTTACACGTGTGTTTACTCCGAGAAAGACTACAATGACCGTGGAGCCTTGTGCGGGCAGTTGTTTGCGTATGCGCTGATTTTTTTTCCCTCCAAATTGATTTTAGCTCGCTGCCTTCCCGGGTTTGGTAAGTGAAACCACACTGTACCTACAATATTTCTACTTTATATAGGGTGTAAATTTATCATATCATTCCTGCTTTTACTATATGTTAGTGTTATTTTAGGTTTTATGTGTTATTTGCTTTGATTTGGTAGGTTATTTTTTTTGGGTCTGGGAATACTCAAAAATTTTTCCCATATAAATTAATGGTAATTGCTTCTTCGCTTTACGACATTTCGGATTACAAACGGTTTCATAGGAACGCTTTACCTTCGGATTGTGGGGGAAACCTGTACATTAAAATTATAAAAGTTTCTTTATCTTTTTTCTTCTTTTCATGGATAAGAGGAGAATCAATTATCTTTTTCTTTATTACATACTATTAGATTAATACTACGTATGATCGTGATAATGTTTATTTTACCTTTTATATGGATTGTTATTGATATAGATATTTGAGATAATTGCCCTCTTGTTTTTATATATATATATGAACAAATATGTATATATATATATATATATATATATATATATATATATATATACATACACACACTCTTTTATTTAATTAATAAAAAGATTGATAAAGAAAGAAGATTGCTACCCATGCCAAGTGTTAGCGAGGTCAGAAATAGGAAGACTATACAGTTTAACACGTTGCTAAGAAGTTGGTGTAAGAAGGAGAACATAAGATTTTCGGATCATTGGGTTCTCTTCCAGGGAAGGCGAGACCTGTACGGAAGCACCTGAGCCAGAAGGGGACTAACATCCTAGTGGAAAGGTTTGCTGGTGCTGCACAGTGGAGCTTAAGCTAGCAGGGGGAAGGGAACCAGAGTCCTAAAATAGTTAATGGAGAGGCTGTGGAGACAGACCTTGTTAAGAACTCAGACAAAGTCAGGAGGTTGACCATGGTGCGATTGGTGTCCTGAGCTATGTATAATTCAATGAAAGTAGTATTGCAGGTAAAGTAGATAAGCTCAGGGCATTATCAACACATGTAATTATGATACTGTAGCCATTAGTGAGACTTGGTTGCAGGAAGGGCAGGACTGGCGACTCAAAATTCCAGGGTTCTGTTGTTTTAGACGTGATAAAACAGAAGGGATTTAAGAAGGGATGATGTTACAAGTCAGGGAAAAGGTCACAGCAGTGCACAGTCAGGACAGACTGGAGAATTCATCTAGTGACGCATTATGGGTGAACTTAGAAATAAGAACAGTATGGCCATATTAATTGAGCTATATTACAGACCATGAAACAATCCAATTTGTGGAGAAATCACAGCCCATGCAAGAAACACAAGATTGTTAAAGTATGTGATTTTAACTTTCCACATATTGACTGGGACTCCTACACTGTAAAAGGACTAGATGGGATGGAGTTTGTCAAATGTGTTTAGGAAGGTTTCCTTAATTAGTACATAGTCATCCCAACAAGAATGTGCAATTCTTGGCCTGCTATTACGGAATGAGACAGGGCAGGTGACAGAAGTTTATTAGGGGTATGCTTTGCATCGTGATCACAATACATTAGCTTCAAAGTAAATATGCAAAAAAGATAGGTGTGGTCCACGGGTTGAGATTCTAAATTGGAGAAAGGCCAATTTTGATGGTATCAGAAAGGTTCTGGCAAGTGTGGGTTGAGACAAGCTGTTTTCTGGCAAATGTGTACTTGATAAGTGGGAGGCCTTCAGAAGTAAAATATTGAGAGTACAAAGCTTGTTTGTGCCTGTCAAAATAAAAGGTAAAGATAACATGTACAGGGAACCTTGATTTTCAAGAGGTATCAAGATCCTGCTCAAGAAAAAAAAAGAGGTGCATTGCAAATATAGGCAGGTAGGAACAAATGAGGTGCTTATAGAGTTTAAGAAATGCAAGAGAATACTTAAAGAAATCAGAAGGGCTAAAAGAAGCATGAAGTTGACCTGGCATACAAGGTGAAAGAGGATCCTAAAGGATTCTGCAGAGCTGTTAACAGCAAAAGGATTACAAGGGACAAAATTGGTCCACTGGAAGATCAGTGTGGTAATTCATGTGTGGAGCCAAAAGAGATGGGGGACACCTTAAATGTTTTTTTTTTGCATATGTATTTACTCAGGAGATGGACATAGCATCTATAGAAGTGAGGCAAAACGGCATCAACTTCATGGACCCTATACAGATTACAGAAGGTAGTGTTTGTTGGCCTGAGGCAAATCAGGGTGGATAAATCCCCAGGGTCTGACAAGGTGATCCTTTGGCCCCTACGGGAGGCAAGTGCAGAAATTGTCAAGGCCCTAGCAGCGATATTTAAAACATCCTTAGTGACAGGTGATGTACCAGAGGATTAGAGGATAGCCAATTTTGTTCCACTGCTTAAGAAAGGCTGTAAAAATAAACCAGGAAATTATAGGCTGATAGGCCTGATGTCAGCAGTGGGAAAGTTATTGGAAGCTATTCTAAAGGACTGGTTATATAAGTATTTGAATAGACATGGACTGATTAATGATAGTCAGCATGGCTTCGTGTGTGGTAGGTCATGTCTAACCAATCTTGTAGAATTTTGAGGAAGTTACCAAGAAAACGGATAAAGGCAATGCAGTGGATGTTTTCCACATGGACTCTGGCAAGGCATTTGACAGGGTCCCGCATGGGAGGTTGATCAAGAAGGTTCAATCGCTCAGCACTCAGGATGAAATAGTAAATTGGATTAGACATTGGCTTCATGGGAGAAGCCAGAGAGTGGTAGTAGATGGTTGCCTCTCTGACTGGAGGCCTGTGACTAGTGGAATGCCACAGGGATCAGTGCTAGGCCTGTTGCAGTTTGTCATTTATATCAACAATCGCGATGATAATGTGGTTAACTGGATCAGCAAATTAGTGGATGACACCAAGATTAGGGGTGGAGTGGAGAGTAAGGAAGACTATCGTGGTTTGCAACTGGATCTGTACCAGCTGAAAAAAATAGGGTGAAAAATGACAGATGGAATTTAATGCACACAAGAGTGAGGTGTTGCACTTCGGTAGGACCAACCAAGGTAGGTCTTTCACAGTGAATGGTAGGGCACAGAGGAGTGTGGGAGAACAAAGGGATCTGGGAATACAGGGCCCATAATTCATTGAAGGTAGTGGCACAGGCAGACAGGGTCGTAAGAAAGCTTCTGGCACATTGGCCTTCATAAATCAAAGTACAGAGTTCAGGAGATGGAATATTATGTTGAAGATGTCTAAGACATTGGTGAGGCCTAATTTTGAGTACTGTGTGGAGTTTTGGTCACCTATGTACAGGAAAGATGTAAATAAGGTTGAAAGAGTACAGAAAACATTTACAAGAATGTTGCCTGGTCTGCAGAACCTGAATTATAAAGGACAGATTGAATAGGTTAGTATTTTATTCCTTGCAGCGTAGAATATTGAGAGGAGATTTGATAGCAGTATACAAAATTATGAGGGTATAGATCGGATAAATGCAAGCAGGCTTTTTCCACTAAGGTTGGGTGGGACTACAACTAGAGGTCATAGGTTAAGGACAAAAGGTGAAAAGTTTAAGGGGAACATGAGGAGAAACTTCTTCACTTAGATAGTCATCAGAGTCTGGAATGAGCTGGCAGCACAAATGGTGTATGCAAACTCGATTGCAACGTTTAAGAGAAGTTTGGATAGGCCCATGGATGGTAGGGTGATGGAGGGCCATGGTCCCAGTTCACGTCGATGGGAATAGGCAGTTTAAATGCATCAGCATGGATTAGATGAGCCAAAGAGCCTGCCTATGTTGTAGTTCTCTATGGCTCTATGTAAGGATGTTGCTGAATTTGTGTCAAACTTGGGTTCAGATATTTCTGGAATGTTAAGTCCATTTCTGAGCACTATTTTTAGGAAAGGTGTGAATAAATGAGAATAGTAGCTAGGACCTTTGACTTCAAAGCAGAGATAGTCAAGAGATGATTTCATAAAAGTTTTCAAAGCAATGGAACTGTTTTCAGTGATAGGAGGATTGATAATCATGACAGATTTAAGATGACTGTTTAAACTAATAAAAGTGACAGCAAAACATTCATGAAGCTTGCATTGGTGATCATGTACAAGAGGTTGTTAGGATGGCGTAGGAATAGTCAATGTCTGCTTTCAAAAATGACATCAGCGCATATAATGAGGAGAAAGGTACAAGCCTATGGGAGTTGACTGGATTCCATTTAAAGAATGCTGGTACTGACACACTGCATACAGTGGGCTCATTCAGTTTTGCAATCCTACGTTTATGTACCGGACCCTATCAAAAGTCTCATAATAGCCTTCACTGCTGTTCCAAGCAAAGCCACAATTTATGAAATAAACACTTTCAGTAAGAGTCACCCTTGTTTTAATCCCATCAAAGCAACCCCACTTCCATTCTACAAGTTTCATTTGCCCCATTTTCAGTTTTGACAAGATCTCTCTGATCTGAAACAATGTTGTTTCTCTTTACATAAATGTGACCACACCTGCTGAATATTTCCATCACTTTCTGTTTTTGTTTTACATTTCCATCATCTGTAAATTCGATTTTTCAAATTGAATAAGTGCTTGTTTTGAAATAAAATCTGACAATAATTGATTGGCAAAAGAAAGAGACAAAAGATTCTAGTATTTTCTTCATGTGAATATATATGACCGCTGTAACCAGGAACATTTTATTTAATCAACAGTAAAATCTGCTGCATCAGAGAATATTTATGTTCTTCTTCTCAAGCCAGAGCTTCAGTCAACTAGGCAAGTGTAAAGGCATGGTAAGCTTTATGACAAACATGCTTATTCTAATGATATGAAATTTATTGGACTAAAGTATGACCCCTTATAAATGTATAAATATCATGGTTCCTTACTCTACATGCATACATAAGGCTGAACCACATCTCTTCCATTTAGCGCACATCTGCCTTCACCCCATCCTACCACCACCCCACCAGGGATAGGATTCCTCATGTTCTCACCTACCACCCCACCAGCAACCAGCACACAATTCTCCGTAACTTGCGCCATCGCCAACAGGATCCCACCACCAAGCACATCATTCCCTCCCCCCTCCACTCCCACTCTCTGCTTTCCACAGGGATCGCACCTTACATGACTCCCTTGTCCATTCATCTTTACCCACTGATCTCCTCCCTGGCACTTACCCTTGCAAGCAGAACAAATGCCGCACCTGCCCCTACACCTCCTCCCTCATTACCATTCAGGGCTCTAAGCAGTCCTTCCAGTTGAGGCGACACTTCACCTGTGAGTCTGTTGGGTCTTCTACTGTATCCAGTGCTCCTGGTGTGGCCTCCTGTATATTGGTGAGACCACTTCGCCAAGCAACTACACTCTGTCCACCAGAAAAAGCGTGATTTCCCCAGTGGCCACACATTTTAATTCCACTTCCCATTTCGACATGTCAGTCCATAGTCTCCTCTACTGCCGCAACAAAGCCACACTCAGGTTGGAAGAGTAACACTTTATATTTTGTTTGGGTAAGCTCCAACTTGATGGCATGAACATCGATTTCTTGAACTTCCAGTAATGCCTCCTTCCTTCACCATTCCGTTTTCCCTCTTTTACCTTATCTCCTTAACTGCCCATCACCTCCCTTTGGTGCTCCTCTCCCTTCCCTTTCTCCTAGCAGATTCTCCCTTCTCCACTCCTTTATCTCTTTCACTAATGGACTTCCCAGCTCTCTACTTCACCCTTCCTCCACCTCTCAGTTTCACCTATCACCTACTACCTTGTGTTTCTTCCTCCCCTCTCCCCACCTTCTTACTTTGATTTCTCAACTTTGTTTCTTCAATCCTGATGAAGGGTTTTAGCCTGAAATGTTGACTGTACTCTTTTCCATAGATGCTGCCTGGCCTGCTGAGTTCCTCCAGCATTGTGTGTGTTGTATAAGGCATGAAATTTGGTTTTAGTTTATTTTCTTAATGGCTGACACCAATGTGAACAGAATATTGTGGCCCAAACACAAATTCATTCAAACACAATCAACCTAGTTTAATCAATTCAACTTGAAATTGAACTCATAAATCAGACTGCTTATACTGTAATTAAAACAATGTAAACTGCCAAGGAAAATGAGTAAAAGACACAGACCTTTCAAAGACATGAAACACATTAAAGGCCTAAATTTATGAATATAACACTGAGCAAGATTTTAGTATAAAACAAGGATTCTTATGAAATAAAAACAGAAAACATCAGAAGTATTTCACAAGTCAAGCATCATTTGTGAAAAACAAAACAGTTATCATTTCAAGTCAAAATTCCCTCTTCATAAGTGGGATGACAGAAAAACATTCTTGAGTACTATTTGCACAAATTTATGGTGACATATGGGGGCAGCTAGGAGGTGGGGAGAAAATCAAGACGTTAGCTCTTTCTTGGTAAAATACAGTATACTTCAACTGAGAGATCCCTTTTCTTATTATTGCACAAAGTTTTCTAATCTTGTGATACATATAATTACAACATGTCCAGCTTGTCTCATAATTGCATTTTACTGGATTGACACCAAGCATAAGTTGGTCGAGCTTTCTATTTACTCCTGAGTCTATAGCATGCAAGTAAATAGAAATTAGCAACAACAGTCAGGCAATTGCCATTAAACATAGAGAGTTTGCAGGCGTCCATATTATATTTTAAGTGATTTGTTACGTACTGAAGACTTCAGAACACAATCTCGGGATGTGGATATTACTGGCATTGTCTCTGTTGGCTTTAGTGAAGCTTCTTCTTGAAATGCTACAATCCATGTGCAAGTCAAGTTCTAGGATGATGTACGGTTTGGAGAGGAAGGCAGTGATATTCTTGTATGCCTACTGCCCTCATCCTGCTTTAATATTCTGATCTATGAAGCAGTGTTCAAAGGAGATAAGTGAATTGCATCTGAATGATGCTACAGGCTTAGGAAATTGTGCACATGCAATGAATATTTAAAATGGTGGATGGATGCCAATCTGGTATTTGTGTCTCTAAAGCTGCATTCATCTACAAAAAAGTGAAGAGTCTTGCAGTACATTTCTGGTACGAGTCTTGTGGATCTTAGAAGTCAGAATATTCTGGTCTACTCTTGAATCCATTGTATTTATGTTTCTAGTCGATGGTAACTTCAAGAATGCTGATGGTGGATTATGAAATGGCACACACAAGACTGAAATGTATGGACCATCTGAGGCTGCAAACATTCACAATGGTTAAATACTTCAGTCAGTTTTGTCTTCTTACAAGAAGACTGCTTCTATATCTGAGTTGAGAAATAATTGAACACTGTGCAACCATTTGTAAATCTCACACAAGAGGAAAACAAGGTTCACGTTTAATTGTTTTTCCTACTATACATGAATACCCATGAACACATCCAAACAAAACACTGTTACTCCGGGGCCAAGGTGCAAAACACAGTACCAACAGTCACACACAGCACAAGGCACACATAAGATAGCAAGAGCATTTATCAGTAAAATATAGTCACCAGTCACAGAGAAAAAAAAATGGCCTAGCCCATGAATATTGCAGGAGTCTGCAGTCGAATACAATACAGCTCATCTTTTGCCAAGCAAATACTGGGAGGCAACACCAACTCCAGCTTGCATGCTGCGCCACACTACCTCCAGTGGAGTACACTGACCCAGATACCTCTCTCCTGAGTGGCTGTAAACAGGCGACACTGCGGCTTGAAGCCTAGTCTTCACTACAGCCAAGACCACGCAGACTCCTGCCGTCCATCCCTGCTGTCCATTAATAAATCAGTGAATCAGACCTGCGGCACTCCACATTAACAATGTCCATTAGGGTCTTGCGATCACAAGAAAAGCAACCGTCAATCACTTGCTGTTAGACTGCATACCACCTTCATGCACCGACTCCTCTGACATATCTGACGCAGGCAGCAAGGTGATCCATACCAGGTCCAACTCCTTCAGTTTCTCCACCAACAAGCAACTCACTGATAATAGACAATAAACAGTAGGTGCAGGAGTAGGCCATTTGGCCCTTCTAGCCAGCACCACCATTCGCTGTGATCATGGCTGATCATACACAATCAGTACCCTGTTCCTGCCCTCTCCCCATATCCCTTGACCCCATTATCTATAAGAGCTCTATCTAACTCTCTCTTGAATGCATCCAGAGACTTGGCCTCCACTGCCTTCTGGTGCAGAGCATTCCACATATCCACCACTCTCTGGGTGAAAAAGTTTTTCCGCAACTCTGTTATAAATGGCCTACCCCTTATTCTTAAACTGTGGCCTCTAGTTCTGGACTCACCCATCAGCGGGAACATGCTTCCTGCCTCCAGTGTGTCCAATCCCTTAATAATCTTATACGTTTCAATCAGATCCCCTCTCATCCTTCTAAATTCCAGTGTATACAAGCCCAGTCACTCCAATCTTTCAACATATGACAGTCCCGCCATTCCGGGAATTAACCTCGTGAACCTACGCTGCACTCCATCAATAGCAAGAATGTCCTTCCTCAAATTTGGAGGCCGAAACTGCACACAATACTGCAGGTGGGGTCTCACCAGGGCCCTGTACAGCTGCAGAAGGACCTCTTTACTCCTATACTCAATTCCTCTTGTTATAAAAGCCAGCATGCCATTAGCTTTCTTCACTGCCTGCTGTACCTACATGCTTGCTTTCATTGACTGATGGGGTAGACCTGCAGTACTTCAAGGTCTTAATAACCAGCAGTATCTTGTGATCATTAAAAAAATGTTTAAAAAGGACTATAAAACCTTTGGGCGATCGATCACGCCGCAACCTTACCAGAAGTAGCTACATTCCAAAGGGGGCAATGCCCCAGGGAATGCTAACAGCAATACCTTGGAGTTAAGATACTGACCTCCAATATTACCAAACATTTTCTTTAGTAGAGCTTTTTCAGTGACTTCATTTTTAATAGTGTTTCTGGTTCAGGCACTGCTTTGATATCATGAGGAATCATCTTCATCTCTAGAATTCAGCTCTTTTGTCCACATCCATCCATCCATTCCAGGTGCAGGGAACTTTGAGGCAATTCTCTCAGCAAGTCATATTTATTCAATTATCAATAAGGATTGTACAAAAAGGGCAAAAACAAACAAAACAAAAGCTGCTTTGTGAGTACTTGAACAAATTAACACAAAAATGCAACTTGCTCCATGTGGCAAAACTGTCATCTGATTACGTGAGAAACAACGCAGGAATTCTGAGTACTGAAATACCCAAACTTTTACTAATAAAGAAATGCCACAAGAGATTTTACATTATTGGATAGACCAAGATGAATGCTATTTGAAAAAAAAGTTAAATTATTTCATAATACTAATTTTTCAAGAAGTATTTTTAAATTATTGTGGATAATGAACATCATGCTGCTGGAAAGCAAATCAAACATGTTCAATGAACACAAACTTTTACTATTAACTTTCACTTAAATTTGAATACATGTACCAGTCTAATAATCAAAGTACTACAAAGGGCAGAAAAAAATTACCTGTGTTATCTGGTGAGCTCATGATTAAATGGAAGCACCTGCCACTCAGTGACTGTTCACAAGACACAAACTGATAGATCCTGGTGAGAATCAAGATGGAGATGATGCTGCTGATTCTCTACATTAGGCTGGATTCCCTTGCTACATCAGGTATGTGTAATTACTCTGAGCTGTAGTTCTGCATATCAAAAGAGAAACAAGGCCATAAGTGCGTCTTGCAATGTTGATTTCATCTTTGGAAATGAGTAGCTTACTACAATTACAATGTTTCTGAGATAAATATTAAGTAACACAATATATTAAAGAATAAAACATAAAATAATAGCTTATGTTCAATATGCTTTTTTCTTCATATGCTACATAGGAATGTAAAATTTTGAAAGTGCTCAATAATCATACATCTTCATGCAGTTTCATTTGAATTCCATTATAAATTACTGTCCGCACTTGTTATAGAAATACATACATATGTCAAGTAGAATCAAACCACTAAAAGCAGTGACAGAGCAGTATCAACTTTACATCTTCTAGACATTTGAATTTTACTGCAAAGAAACTTGTTTTTCTCAGTCAGCTCTATTTCAGTTTAGTATATTGGTTTATTTTGCTACTGAGTTATTGCTAACTAGATTAAAAAAGAATCAAATGATGATGCAAAATTAGGACCACAAGACATAGAAGCAGTATCAGGCCATTTGGCCCATCGAGTCTGCTCCTGGCCTTCTCCCTGTAACCTTTGATGCTGTGTCCAATCAAGAACCTATCAAGCTCTGCCTTAAATACGCCCAACCTGGTCTCCACAGATGCTCGAGGTAATAAATTCCACAAGCTCCCCACAGTTTGGCTAAAGAAGTTTCTCTGCATCTCTGTCCTCTATCCTGAGGCCATGCCCTTGTGCCCTAGACTCCCCCGCCATGAGAAACATCCTTTCCACATCTACCATGTCTAGGCCTTCGACATTCAGAAGGTGTCAGTAAGATCCCCCCCACCAATCCTTCTAAATTCCAGCAAGTACAGACCCAGAGCTATTACACATTCCTCAAATAACACTTTCATACCCAAAATCATCCTTGTGAACCTCCTCTGAAGCCTCTCCAATGCCAGCAGACTTCTCTCAGATGAAGAGCCCAGAACTGTCCACAATACTCAAGGTGAGGCCTCACCAGTGCCTTATAAAGCCTCAGCATCACATCCCTGCTCTTGTATTCTAGACCTCTTGAAATGAATGCTAACATTGCATTTGCCTTCCTCACCACCAGCTCAACCTGCAAGTTAGCGTTTACGTTGTTCTGCACAAGGTCTTGCAAGTTACTTTGCATCTCAGATTTTTGGATTTTCTCCCCATCTAGAAAATAGTCTGCACATTTATTTCTTCTACCAAAGTGCATGACCCTGCAATTTCCAACATTGTATTTCATCTGCCATTTTTTTGCCCATTCTCCTAATTTGTCTAAGTCCTTCTGCAGCCTGTTTCCTTAACACTATCTGCCCCATTATTTAAACATTAAGTTAATTTATAAGTGCCTCAGTCAATTCTTCCGGATATGGTTCATATTACTGCATCTGTAAATTCTACAACAGACAGATACCTTGTGTAAAAGTTCCTTTTAAACTTTTAATAAACTTTTACCAACTGTACTTCTGATTAAACAAAATAGAATCCAACTTCAAAGAAGAGAAAATCTGCAGATGCTGGAAATCCATGCTGAGTTCCTCCAGTACTTTGTGTGTGTTGCACAGAATCTAACTTATACACTTGGACTCATCACAAGCAAAACTATAAAGATCTGTTGGTAGTACATAGAAACAGTGCAAATGTAGTAAATGCAAAGCCAGAACCAGGTTAATCCTGGACTCCACTCTTCATTACCAGTCAGAATTTCTGATCCTTATCCAGCTGGAAGCAAAACCCCTGTGCATGCATTAAAAAAAGAGAAAGAGATGGTCATAGTTGGACTTATTCCTGTTGAGCCCATTAAGACTCATCATCTGCTCTCACAGAAAAAGAATGGCTGCAGCATTCAATACCACAAACCTCTTCTCTCAGTGGAATCACAAAAAAAAGTATTAAAAATAACCTGCAAGCAATTAAGACTTTTAAAAGATTGCTAAGTGTTAGTTTGATACATCTCAACACAAATTTTTCATTTGAAATAATTACAACAGTAATAACTTGCACTTCCATATACTTCTATAAGACTTTCCAAGGCAATGTATGCATTATCTAATTACAGAGTAAAAAGTCAGAATCAGAATCAGGTTTATTATCAACAGCATGTGATATTAAATTTGTTAACTTAGCAGCAGCAGTTCAATGCAATACATAACATAGAAGAAAAAATATTAAGTAAATCAATTACAGTATATGTATATACAATAGATTGAAAAACGTGCAAAAAACAGAAATACTGTATATTAAAACTGAGGTAGTGTCCAAGGGTTCAATGTCCATTTAGGAATCGGATTGCAGAGGGAAAGAGGCTGATCCTGAATCGCTGAGTGTGTGCCTTTAGGCTTCTATACCTCCTACCTGATGGTAGCAGTGAGAAAAAGGCATGCATTGGGTGCTGAAGGTCTTTAATAATGGCCACTGCCTTTCTGAGACACCGCTCCTTGAAGATGTCCTAGATACTTTGTAGGCTAGTACCCAAGATGGAGCTGACCAGATTTACAACCCTCTGCAGCTTCTTTCAGTCCTGTGCAGTAGCAACCCCGCCCCCCCCCCCCCCCCACACACACCAGACAGTGATGCAGCCTGTCAAAATGCTCTCCATGGTACATCTATAGAAGTTTTTCAATGTATTTGTTGACATGCCAAATCTCTTCAAACTCCTAATAAATTTGCTGCTGTCTTGCTTTCGTTACAACCACATTAATAAATTGGGTCCAGGTTAGATCCTCAGAGACCTTGACACCCAGGAACATGAAATTGCTCACTCTCTCCATTTTTGATCCCTCGACGAGGATTGGTATATGATCCTTTGTCTTACCCTTCCTGAAGTCCACAATCAGCTCTTCCGTCTTACTGACGTTGAGTGCCGGGTTGTTGCTGCGGAACCACTCCACTAGTTGGCATATCTCACTCCTGTACGCCCTCTCATCACCACCTGAGATTCTACCAACAATGGTTGTATCATCAGCAAATTTATAGATGGTATTTGAGCTGTGCTTAGCCACCAGTCATGTGTATATAGAGAGTAGAGCAATGGGCTAAGCAAATGTCCCTGAGGTGCGCCAGTGTTACATAGAAGCATAGAAAACCTACAGCACAACAAAGGCCCTTCGGCCCACAAAGCTGTGACATGCCCTTACCTTAGAAATTACCTTACGTTTTGGTTATATTATATTAATCATGAGAACTGTCCAGGGTGGACTTCTTTAGAAGCTAACTCTGTTAATAAATTTTCTATCATTTCTCTTTTGGGATCTTCACTTCCTTTACCTTCAAGTAAAATAACTGAAAATGTGGTAGTTAAACATACCTTGAGGATCTGGATACAATTTAGAAAACACTTTGGTTTACTGAGATTTTCCCTTTCTAGTCCCATTTTTCTTAATTATTTTTTAAGCCCTCTATGACTGATGTAGTTTTTAAACAATGGAATAGATTGCGTATTAAATGTTTCCAGGATCTGTTTGTTGGAGGAAGTCTTTCTTCGTTCGAACAACTGTCAACTAAATATAGTTTACCAAAAACCCACTTTTTTCGATATTTCCAAATTAGAGACTTCCTGCGATCTCAATTATATACATTTCCTAAAAGTCCTGAAAAGAACTTGTCAGATGAAATTCTTAATTTGAAACCTTTTTATAATGGTTCAATATCCAATGTTTATGATATGCTGATGGGAATGAGAAATGATTCTTTAGACATAATCAAAAATCTTTGGGAACAAGATTTACAGACTTCAATTTCTTTTTTTTTAAAAACTTTTTTTATTGTTTTCAAATAGTTACAGAATAAATGTGTATGAGAAAAAAAAATGTTACCCAGCCCCCCTCCCCTTAACCCCTCCCCCCTAACATCCCTATTTAAAAAAAAGAAAGAGAAAAAAAAAGGAATGCCTGGATATTGGAGGGTCCCCACACGCTCCACGGAGTTCGTAATAACTTTAGTGTATGCATTTATTTCTTTCCCCAAGTAACCAATTATTTCATCTTCGGAGCACCTATATATTTAATCCTGTCTTTTGTAAATAAGGGCGCCAAATTTTCAAAAATGTTTCATATTTATCTCTTAAATTGTAAGTGATTTTTTCAAGTGGAATACAGCCATAAATTTCGTTCTTCCAACGATCTATACTTAGATATGTATCCGATTTCCAAGTCACTGCAATAGCTTTTTTGGCTACTGCCAATGCAATTTTTATAAATTCTTTC